>NC_138055.1:15848557-16180653 GCF_964194185.1 Rhinolophus hipposideros | reverse complement strand
ATCACCCAGCCATAAAAAAGAATGAAACTTGCCATCTGCAAAAACGTGGACAGACCTAGAGGGTATTATGCTGAGTCAAATAAGTCAGACATAGAAAGACCAATACTGTATTATATGATTTCACTTATATGTGGAATCTAAAAAACAAATGAACAAACAAAACAGAAACAAACTCATAGATACAGAGAACATTTTGATAGCTGTCAGATGAGAGGTGGCTGGGGGATGGGTGAAGAGGGGGAAAGGACTGGAGGTACAAATTGGTAGTTACAAAATAGTCATGGAGATGTAAAGTATAGCACAGGGAATATAGTCAATGATATGGTAACACCTATGTATGGTGTCAGATGGGTACTAGATTTATCAGGGTGATCACTTTGTAAGTCATGTAACTGTGTAATCACTACGTTATATACCTGAAACTAATATAATGTTGTATGTCAAATGTAATTGAAAAATAAAAAATCATTAAAATAAAGAAGAGAATTTTTACAATAATCCAACAATGGGAACAACTGACCTTTTTAAGATACTTAATCATCCTAACTTTGAATATATTATTTTCCAGGGATTGTCAGTAAAATTTTAGTTTTCTACATAAAAGTTTTTGACCATCTTTTTAAATATGTAATCCTAAGTACTGTTAGGGATTATTTTTTTCGTTGTTTTTCATTATAAGTAGTATCCTTTAAATTACATTTTTTTCTATTCATTTTCAGGGTATAGAAATATGATTTAATTTTATAGATTGTTTTAAAACAGTAAGCTAGCTAAACTCTCAAATTAATTCTGAAATATATCTCTAGATTATTTCAGGTTTGTGATGTGAACAATTGCATCACCTGCTAACAGTGACAGCTTTGTTTCCTTCCATTCTTTATGCTTTAAATTTCTTGTCTTGTTCCTAGCTTACATCTCTAAAAGAGCATTTAACATTTGTGGTGGTGGTGGGCATCCATGTTTTTCCCAAAAACAGATTTACGGTTTATTTACTAAAGTAAATAAAGCTTGGTTGTAGAGGCCTCTGTGAATTCTGGGATTATTAGTATTTGCAAAGTATTCTAGGTTGAGAAGCACTTAATGAAAAATTGCTTTAATACCGTAGGTCTCAAAATGACAAAACTAAACATACTCTTACCATATGATCTAGAAATCGCTTTCCTTGGTATTGACCCAAAGGAGTTGAAAACTTACATCCATACAAAAACCTGCACATGGATAGATGTTTATAGCAACTTTATTCATAATTCCCTAAATATAGAAGCAACCAAGATGTCCTTCTTTAGGTGAGTGGATAAACTATGATACATCCAGACAATGAAATGTTATTCAGCAATTGAAATAAACTATTACACCATGAAATGACATGGAAGAACATTAAATGCATATTACTGAAAGAAACCAACCTGAAAAAAGCTACATACTGTATGATTCCAACTATATGCACTATGTGTATCCATTCTCAGAAAGGCAAAACTATGGAGACAGTAAAATGATCAATGGATGCCAGGGGTTGGTGGGAAGAGGGCAGAAGGGATGAGTAAGCAGAACATAGAGACTATTTTGGGCAGTGAAAATTCTCTGTGATACCATCATGATGAATACATGACTTTATACATTTGTCCAAATGCAGAGAGTATACAACACCACGAGTGAACCCTAATGTGATCTATGGACTTTGTGAGATAATGATGTGTCAATCAATGCATGTTCATCAATTAAAACAAAGATACTACCTGATGGGGATATTGATAATGTGAGAGGCTGTGCATAAGTGGGGGCAGGGGCCTATGGGATATCTCAGTACCTACTCTCAGTTTTGTTTTGGATCTAAATCTTCTCTTTAAAAAAAAATTCTTGTTTTTTAAAGTCTCAGGATAAAATGACCTAAATCTCTGTCTCCAATTTTGTGTGTTTTCTTTTCATGCTCATTTGATAGATAATTTTTAATTGTAGTATTGAGGCTTGAATTATGATATATTTCAATCAAAAGGGAGTTAAGACAGGAAATTGCTTACAAAGGTGTTGGGAAAGAAGAGGTGCAGAGTTCCAAAAACAAGAAGTGACAGAAATCACAAGGTGCTAGCCCTCATGTAATGAAGGATCCAAAATAGTATAAGCTTCAGCCTTTACAAAAGTTGTTGTTTCTTGGTTGTTCCTGATATTAATAGGAATTTATACAACATTTTTCCCATCAATTACAATGTTTGATGCATTTTTATTTATTATTTATTTATTCTCGGTAGACTGCCCTATCAGGTTAAACAAGTTCCCTTCTACTCCTACTTTGCAAAGTTGTTTTGTTGTTTTGTAGCACGGGTGTGTTGTTTGTTTTTAATTAGGAAGAGATGTTGAATTCTACTGGATGTCTTCTTTGCATCATATTTTGATCATATTTTTCTTTTTAATCAGTTAAAGTGATGCTACATTGACCGAATTTTCAATATTAAACCAGCTAGGTATTCATGGAATGAAAACAACTTGGTCACAATGTATTTTCTTTTTAGTATATTGCTGTATTTTGTTTGTTAATATTATGTTTGGTTTTATTTTATTTCTTCAATGATCGTGAGCGAAAATGAGGGTTTTTTTCCCCTATTTGTCTTACTTTGGTACCAAATTATGCAAACTTCATAAAATGACTTGGAAAACATCCTCTTTTTCTAATTGCTGACAGAGTTTGAATAAGATTAAAATTGCATGTCCCAAAATATTTGAACAACGGTATGGTAAAACTATCTTATTCTCATGTTTCCTTTGTGGGAAAATTTTAAACTACTGATTCAATTTATTTAATGCTTATAGGACTATTTAGGTTTTCTGTTTCTCTTGAATCAGTTTTGGTAAATTGTGTTTCCCTGAAAAACAATTCCTTTATTTTCTAGGTTTCCAAATTTGACATTAAAGTGTATATAATATCCACTTAGGTTTTTAATCTATTCAGCATGAGAATATGTTCCTGTTTTAATTCTTAATATTATTTATATTGCATTACTCTCTTTTTTCTTGACAAATTTTGCCAGAAGCTTATCAATTTTATTACTTTTTTCAAAGAACCAACTTTTATTTTTGTTGATTCTTTTTACATGCTTATTTTATGATTTATTAGTTTTTATAGTGTTTTTTTAATTATTGGTTTTCTTATGCATTTTGAGGTTTATTCCATTGTTCTTAACTCATTGATATATTTTTAAAATATTTTATCCAGCATTCGCTTTGTCAATTTAGAGAATCACACAAGATAATTAGTCTGCAATACCCTTAGAAATAGAAAAACCCCATTGGACTTTCCAACTTATCATTATTAATATTTTAAAATTACTAAATCTTCCACTTTTATTTGGCATCCAATTAGTTTCTTCAAAATGATCATTTTTCTATTGATTTTTTTCAGATTTTATTGGTGAGCAGTATGTTATTAGTAATTAGTGATCCTTTTCCTCTTTTCTTTTCAACTGGTATACTACTTATCTTTGTTTCATGTCTTATTTAATTTCTTAGAATTTTCAGAATAATCTAAAATAGTAGTGACATGGTAGGTATCCTTGTTTTATTTGTAATTCAAGTCCTCTAGTGTTTTTCATTAAGTATGATAATGGCTCTTACAATAAGATAGATTCTTTATTGCATTAAGTACCTGTTTCTAATTTATAAAAAAATTTATAAGGTATGTTATCAAAATCTTTGGTATTTAATAGCATTCTGATATGATTTTTCTTGTTTATCCAGCTATTGTGATATTTTTTGTTTCTCTATAATTCCTAATGTTAAATTATCCTGAAATGATATCTGCTGGGTACATAGAGTATAAGACAATGTATTTATATTATTTGCATATTTGTATAAGACAACATATTTTATGTACAATGATGACTTCCATGTGTTTATGGGGTTTTTAGGACATTGACATCCATATTCACCAGTAAAATAGTTTGTTGATTTTGTTTTATTGTACTACCTGTGTCCAGTTTGGCTGTCAAATGAATCAGGAAAATTTCACCAGTTTTTCTGTCCTATAACAATTTCTATAATGTGGAACATGTGTTTCTTTAAAACATTGAAGAAACTCACTTGTAAAACTGTCTGGGCTCAGAACCTTGTTTAGAGTTAATAATGTGAAAGCATTCTTCATCACTGCCATGACTTCTGTTCTAAGTGAGTCTTTCATCTCTCTGAATTAATTTTAATTGTTTGTGCCCATTTTTGTTTAGGCTTTTAAATGTATCACGATGAAATTCTACATGGTGGTTTCTTATATTATAAATCTCTATCTGTACTATAGCAAGAGGAAACTGGTTCATCCATTCCATTTCCTTGGAATTGTAGGTATGGTTGGTTCTCCTCTACTCTTCATGAGAAAATTCAAAAAAAAAACACACCTCCCCTCAAAAGATAATTGGTGAGATCAGAGAAGGCTTATACCTATGGGGCCCAATTTATCAGGAGTTACATTACTAAAAAAGTAATAAGGGTATCTCTCTATCTCTGTTTTTATCCTGCTTCCTCTTCTGCCTTCCTGTTCCAGGCCTGGTTTCTATGTGGAAAGCAGACCTCACAGACCTTGGCAAATTGTCTTGTAAGTCACTATTTGTCTATTCAGCTTTTCCACTGTGACTTTTATCTTCATTCAATTCAGATTGAAGATAGTGGGAAATCCATTCTGGCTTAAAAACCAAACCACAATCTCAATTTGTCTTTACCAGTGAGCCTTTTACTTGCTTGGCAAGGCATTTGGCCTACATTACCGTGTTTCCCCAAAAATAAGACCTAGCCAGACAATCAGCTCTAATGCATCTTGTGGAGCAAAAATGAATATAAGACCCGGTATTGTATTATATCATATCATATCATATCATATCATATCATATCATATCATATCATATCATACTATACTATACTATACTATACTATACTATACTATACTATACTATACTATACTATACTATATTATATTATTATATGAGACCCGGTTTTATATTATAGTAAAATAAGACGGGTCTTATATTCATTTTGCTCCAAAAGATGCATTAGAGACGATTGTCCGGCTAGGTCTTATTTTCGGGGAAACATGGTAATACAGCTAATAAGTTATGCAAAACAGGTCTTGAGTCTATGAAGCAGGACTCTGAGAGGGAAGAAGGCATTATTCACTTCCCAAACATAACCCCTAACTTATTAGAGACCTCTTCTCATTCTCAATCTTATGTGTTTGCGGTTTATCTTTTTTCTTAGGTCAATGGTCCTGCAATTTTCATGTCGTTGTTGTTTCACCATCTAAAATAAGAGATTTTGTCTGAACCAAAAGCAGTGGTAAAGACCTCAACTGCATAGCTTTATAGAGCTTCACTCCAATGGTACTTTAGTTATATGGCTTGGTTTCTTTACATAAACTTGCTTCTCTCTGCCATCTTCTCTTCCCTCTATCAAATAATTTCCTACCCCTCCACTGTATTTCATAGCGTCTGCTTACTTATGACATCCATTTGATCCTTAATGATCCTTAATGATTATTTCTCCAGGACTTTTCAGCTCTTCCTCTGGTGCTAACAGCTGGGTTGTGTCAGTATTCCCAGTTCATATCCAGCAGGTAGGGAATCTTACTAGCCCAGCTTGTGCCTTCAGGCTTAGCCGTATCACAGATCCCAAGAAGCCTAGGGAATGGTCAGCCCAGGGCTGGTCAAGCATCTGCCCCTACGCCTTGATCTCCATTTGGCCACCTCAATAACAGCTCCAAATTAACATGCCAAACCAGAATGCAAGCCTGTTCTCCCATCTCTGCTCTCTTCCCCATTTCCATAATGTGCACCACCATATGCCCAGTCATTCAGGCCTGTGTGCTCTCCTAGGTTCCTCCCTTTCTCTCATCACCTCACTTGCACATTCCCACTTATCACGTCTTATCCATTCTTCCTCTAACGCAGATCCCAAATTCACCCATTCTTTGCATTTCCATTAACTTCACCTTAATTCAGGACACTATCATTTCTTATTTAGATTACTACAACAGTTTCCTTATGGTCCCTAACGAGTCATGGCACTTCCGATTCTTTTCATCATTCAATCCATACTCTACACAGCAGCGGTAATTATCTCCTTAAAATAGAAATTCGGTTGTGCAGCTCCCTCACTGAAAATATTTCAATAGCTTCCTATTCTTCCTAGAATAAAACCCCATGCCTGACACAGCTTTCCATGATCTGTTCCTGGCTAATCTCTCCACCTCATCTCACAATATGCTCCCCCACTCACAATGTTCCAGCGATACAGGCTTCTTTCAGTGACTCAGGACCCTTGAAGCTCTGTTCTGCCTTAGGGCCTCTGCACAAGCCTCTGCTTGCTTGCTCTTCCCTCTTTGCTTCTTCATTTGCTTTAGATATGTGATCTTCTCTGAGAGTCTTTCCTTAGCCACTCTATGCAACCGGAACTCCCCCCCCAACTTATAATTCTTTAGTTTATTGCCTTATGTTTTCATATTTTTGTCTGTCTCCCTAAGTCATTGAAAAAGAAACTACAAAGAACAGAGAAAAACAAGCCGAAGTCAAAAAGAGAAGAAAATGAAAACTTCAAAAGATAACAAAAAGGGGAAAAGGCAAGAAATTGAAAGGGAGTAAACACAAAAATCATTAACCTTACTGGAGAAAAAAGTTCATAAACATTTTAAATAAATGCAAATAATGTGTACCCCTCCAGTGAACATTTTAACCACTCATTTCTAAGTCTTATATAATGATTTTCTAACTTTCCTGTCTTTAAGATTTATGCATGTCAATTTTTCCTGAATTCTGATGGCTGCTACAATCTTCTCTAGTCTGAGAACTTATCAAAATGAAGACTCGAAACGAGTTGGAAGCGTTTGAAAAAGTCATTACGAAACACTAGAAGAGTCTAATGCTTCTTTTCTCGTTGTAAGTTTGCATGGAAAGCATCCAAGACAAGTTTTAAAATAAAACGAGCCTCTCTTGTGGCCATGGGTACATGGGGCATCCTTTTCCCACAATAGCCTGGCCCTCTCGCCGCTCTTTGTCCTCTGCAATGCCTCTTTGTAAATCACAGGTGTTTGTGGGCATAAAGCCCATCAGAAGGGAGGTTATTGTGAAGAGTTCTTTCTTTGCCACTTGTTCTAAACCTGTTCAGAGAGTGCTCCGTGCCTTAGACCAAATCTCCATAAAAATCAAGAAACAAGAAGTTTTCTGTATTCCTGCCCAACAGCCGCACTATGACATTAGTTTCGACAGCTCTGTGACCCCGTATTGTCCCAACTTTATTCACTCGTCTCTTTTTGTCTTTCTCTCTCCACTCCTTTTTTTTAAGCCTTTATTGGGATTTTTTTATCTACTGTAAAATAAAAGCAAGAGGATGGGTGTTTTTTTAAAAGCACTCTATGTGGCGGCAGTTAAAAAAAAAAAGCTATCTGCAGTTACTGTACTAATGGTTTCAAAAAACACCTGCAAATCAAAGAAAGACACCATGGCAGTGTCTTCAGAGTTTTTTTTCTTCTTCTTCCCTTAAAGGTCCTTCTTGGCCATTATAGAGTACGTTCGGGAATGAATTTATGTGACAGCTATGAAGTTAGTATTAAAATTGTGAATAGTGTCTAGCAGTTTTCATGCCCTTAGTATAAGATCGCCTCAATTTGCCACACAGCGGTGAATAGAGTGGGGGTGGGGGGGAGCGGAGGGTGTCAAATGAATGGGAGGAGGAGGGTATGTGAATGGGAGGGTTCCCCTGGAGGGAGCAGCACGGTAGTCACAGGAGAAGAGTGATTTATTTTTGAAATTCCAGAGAGAAAGGCCAAGAGAAGCTGCCTAAAAGATTGTGGAGCATAGGGTGGGGGGATGTGAGATAAAAATGTCCATACACATTTAGCAACTGTCAACGCCAACTCTAGAAGCAGGGACAGGGCACAGAGGTGAAGGAGAGGGGAGTCCAGTGGTAAATCCATTCCTCTGGTCTTCCAAGATTGAATATTAAATGCCAGCGGGGAGCAGATGTGGGTAGGGGCTGCAGAATGGGGGTGAGAGGCATGGACAGAGGGGGTTAAGCGTTTATCTCAATGGAAATTAACCACTTGGTGAGAATTAGGAGAGAGCTGGAGCATGCTGGGCTGGGGCGGGGTGTGGAGAGTGTCTCTCGGGGTATTTAAAGAGAAGAACTCTTCTGATGCGAGGATTTGGGGAGGACATTCACAAAAATGAGGCGAGGTGGCGGCCTGCAAGGAGTAAGGCGGGGCGTGCCCTCGGCTGCCCCACGGCCCCGCCCCGGCGGCCCCCTCCCGCCTCCCCGCCCCCCACCCCGGGTATTAGCATGCTGGCCGCAGAGGGCCGGGCAGGCGGGGGAGGACAGCAGTGGGATCGCAGCGCGGGTCGCATTGTGGGCCGCGCTCGCCTCCGCGGGGGACCATCTGCTCGCTGTCAATGCATCACCTGCTCGTCTGGGCCGTCGCTGGGGCAACGGGGGCGGAGGATTAAGGAGCGTGTGCGTCTCCATGCAGGCCACCGCGGCGGGGGCGGGCCGGGAGCTCCTTGGCCGCCGGGAGCCCCGGGACCGGTCCGCCGGCAGAGGGGGCCTGCGACCACCACGGCGGGCTCCTCCACTCGCCGCTGCCCTTCGGGCTTTGCAAAGGCCTGGGAGCTGCCTTCACTCCAGGAGGAGGCTGGAGTCCCGAGGAGGAGCAGAGAGCAAAAGGCCCTGTGAACCCACCCAGAGGAAGAGAAACGCAATCCCCGCGTCTACCTGGAGCTGAATGGGCCACGTCCCAGGCGGGACCCCCGCAACCTCCTCCAGGGAATCTGTCTGGCCCAGCTCCGTCCCTGGGATCGCGGCACTGTGCAATTCTGAGCGCCCCGGAGTCGCTGGGCAACCACAATGGGGTCAGCATCTCGGGTAGAACCTCCCTGGCTCCGGCCACCCAAGTCACAGATAACTTCCACATCTCTCATCTGACCTTCTGGTCTGCCGCCCCCGACTTCAAGACGGGGGGAAGTCTTCGACATCAGAATATGAGTGACACCTGCCCTTTGGTCCTGAGGTTTATCAAAACGGGTTGATTTTCCACGGAGGGAGTAGTTCTGGAGATAAAACTCCCCAGAAATCCTGAAATTCCCCTTCCACTGATTCTTGCTCACACTCAAAAATGAATACAGGAGAAGTGCAACGAGAAACGCGCCAACAGCAGGGGGCAGAGCTAGGCTATAGGTGGGAGCAGTGTCCACTTGGGGATTATATTCCATCCAAAATCATGCTCTCTGGTTTAGAAGCTTCCAGGAAAATCTGTCCTCTGCCATTCCCCATCTCCACCTCCAACTGGTCAAGAACACTGTTGTATCAACAAAGGTTAGTCACATCTGTTAGATGATTTCATGCCCCTAATCAAAGAGGGACCAGTTAACTGCCTCCCTGTGCGCTTTCCATAGACTACACAGAACCAAGGAGCTGTGAAGTTTTAATCACAACTCGTAAGATGTCTTTTTTTCTTTTTCCTTTCTGGGCTGGCTAATTACTGTATTCCTCTACAGAATAACAGGCAGTAGCAGAAAGTTGAGATTCACAGAGTCCCAGACTGGACCTTCCACCCTGCGCCAGACCCACATCAGAAGCATTTCCAGCCAAGTAAAATCCCAGCTAGTTTCTAAAGAGCTGTGAGTCAAGAAAACCCCAACCTTTCTTGTTAGGTCTCATTCCAGGCTCTGGTAACTCTTGAGGAATCAACAGTCTTTCTTTGACTAACTCAGTAACTCACATCCATTTCCTGAAGTTCTGCTTTCTGAAGAAACAGAGACTCAGGCCTCTTTTCAAATCAACCCTTTGTGCTAAAGATATTGTTAAATTGTCCATCAACCTTCTCAAAATTTCTCCTGTCTTTTACTCCAGTCATTTTTATTTTCTTTAACAAAACCCTTAATTAAAGTTACACCTAATATAAGTTTGTGATATTGACCCTATGTACTCCAACTAAACTCTCATAGCCATTAAATAAAATTTCTCCATACTTTTCTGACTTCTAGATATGAACACCATGAATTTTATGATTAAAATGAACTCTTAGAATTTTACTTTTACCTCAATTATTTGCTGTTCTTACCAGTTATATACAGGAGGAAAATGTCAACTTATATATAAAACTATCCACATGCTTTGACACAATAGATGAAGGAAAAAGAACAAGTGTTCAATGTATAAATTTTCTTAAAAGTAAAGATAATTCTACCTATCCAAAACTACTTTTAATTGTGACTCTCGTGAGTTAAACTTGAGAGTTCCAAGAAGGCGTGTAGTTTGATTCACAGGTATTTCCAAATAGAATCAAGGCATCATTCCCACTAAAAGAAGGTTGAGTTTAAGACCAACCATCCTGTCTATAGATAAAGTAATTGAAACCAAAAGATAAGTAACCAGCCCAAGACTGTTACCCAAGACAGTGGGTAGGGATGCCCAGGGCACTCTCAACCCCACTAACCTCCCAGAGGAGCAGCTTTCCACACTAAAAACACCTCAAACTGCCATTTAGCCACTCTGTTCCCACTCCTACAGCTGCTGGCTTCACAGGCAGAGATGAGAACTCTTCACCAATTCAACAAATAATCATTGAACACCTGCCACACGTCAGGCAAAGCAAACAAAGATCCCTGCCCTCATGGAGCTCACTGTTTTGTAGAGATAAATATTTTTTTAAAAAACTACATTTACCCAATAAACACTTATTGAACATTTCTACAAAAGGAAAAAAATATACATCTAAATAAGATATGGATATCTCTCTCAAAAAGAGAAAAACACATACGAAGAAAGCAGAGCATAATATAATTAATCAGAAAATAGTATCAATATGACAAAGTATCATGGGAATATAGAGGAGGCATCAGATAATTTTTGTCTAGATAGCGCTGCAGAGATATCATGAACTGGGCCATAAAGTAGGAGTCCCCAGCACCTAAAACAGGGCATGGTGTGTAATAGATACTCAATAAATAGCTGTTAAATGAATTAATGATACATTTTCCAAGTAGACAATGGGAAGATATTTCAGGTAAAGATATCACAGTGTAAATCAAGGCTCCAGGACATACTGTTTAAGGAATGATGAGTGAGCAATTCATTGTGAGCAAAACAATACAAGGGGAAAGAGGAAGATGAAATGTTGGTGTGGAGGCTTTGAATATCATGCCAAGAATGTGGACTTTGTGTTGAGGACGAACAAATTTTCAACAGCAGAACACTTGTTTTAGACAGAGTCCTGCAAGAAACTCACATGTAATAAAACTGATCAAAGTAGAGCCGCCATGGTTGAAACAGGGATAGGACCTGACACCCTTCCACTTGGCTACAATTCCACCATGTAGGCACCACTGGGGAACCCTAGTATGCCCTTGGAACACTGTTTGAAAACCAGTGTCATGGACAATGGATTGTCACTGAACATTGTTAGACATGGGGGTGTTGAGTTTGGATGATAAGAAGTCAAGGAGAACAGTTAGAATGTTATCAAAATTGTCTAAGCACAAAAATAATGAAGACTTAAATTAGCTCGGTGACATGAGTAGTGAAATGGAAGATAAAGAAATTTTGAAAGTGGAATCCTTAATACGTATGCTTCAGGGAAAATAATGTCACCTCTGGTACATCTGAATCTGGATACTTCAAAATGGTAATATATCCCAAATTGTGCATCGTAACTGTTACTGTGGCCAACACATTCCCACACTTGCCAAAGTTAGTGAAAAATACAAATTCCTTTATACTAACAGCTTAAAATATGACTCATATGTCAGAATATAGATTTTTGGAAACGAAGATGAGTAAATGGAAGATTTAGAAAGATAGCAAAAAGGAGGTCACAGATGAGAGATACCAGAGGAACCAATTTTTGAGCAATGATTATTGTTATGGGGATTGGTGATCTTTCCCAGCACTACCTTAAATGTAAGCATTCAAGTGTTTTACTTAAGAGCCACATAAAATTCCTGATGGCTCACATTTAGATACAATTGTCTGTTAAGAGCTTGTGATTTAAGGAATCCATGACACTTCTGGACTGGGTCAAACAAAGATATATGCTCACACAAATAAGCTAATGGAAGAGAGGCAGCAAAGTAGAGCTAGGAAGCTGAGGAAATTCACATGATGAAGATAGCTGGCATTTAGCCCAAAGTGAAAACTATAAATATTAATCAGATGAGAATCAGTGTCACTTTGCTGCAAGAATGTTCTGTAATTAAAAGGGTGGGTATTGTGTTGTGCGTGTTAGCACAATTGCCGCCAATAAAATTGGATGCCAGCAGTTCCAGAGTGCTGGAGAGAACAGAGATTCTTAAGGATGTCACCCAGCAGAAAGTTTGCCACATAAGCATCAGCCATTTATGTCAAATTTAAATGATACTTCAAAATAAAGGGAGGAAAATAAATAAATAAATAAATGAACAAATAAATAAATAAATGGGAAAGAAATACCACAGCTTCAAATTTGTGTTTCTGTCTTTAAAAGAAAGGCAAGGCAAGAAATGTTGGTTGGATACCTAGATGTCAGGCATTTATCAGACACTTTCCAAACAATACGTCACTTACTCCTTACACTAAACGTGCAGAAAAGGTGTCATCATAACCATATTTCAAAGATGCGGCCGTTCCAAAGTTGGCTGTGTAGTCCAGGGTGTGACTGTGAAATGTGAAATGTCCATGTGAAATTATAAGATCATGAGATTAGGGTTCTTAATGGATCATCCACATGAGCACTGAGTCGCCCAGGAAGCTGATAACCGTTGAAGTGGATGGAAAGGCTTGGAGGGAGGTGCCAAAGCTCTCCTGTGGGGAAATCACTAGTGACTCTACTCAAGGGTGGGGCAAGGATGTTTGAGCAACAGACCAACAGTGTCAAAGGAAAGGGCATTATTGGAGATCAGGGGATTAATGGTGGAAAGAAGTAAAGTGGGGGAAGCATGCCGGTCCTTTATTTCCTCTGTGCCTGAACATGGATGAGAGAGGAAAAACAGCTTCCACTTTGGGAGGGTGCAAAAGAAGTTATCTCTTCAAAGGAAAACATTTTGGTTAGGTCAGAAGTCGAGGCACCTTTGAATGAAGAGGCAGAAATGTAGAAAAGTTCTGGTTAGGTCACTCTCTGGTCTCTCTCTTGCCTACAGTCCAGACCTTTAAACATTGTTCAAGGGCTCCATGAATGATCTTGTCCATGGTACCCTAATAAATGCTTAACAACCAGCTCTCTGGGAGGATAAAGCCACGATTTGCAGCATTTGCTAGTTTCCCTGGTGTAAATACTCCCACCATGACTCATTTCAGACTTGCAGCATAGCATTAATGAGTGCGGAGTTGGGAGAAGATACGCACCATCAGCTCGTAGGAGCAAGTGCACGTTGGCTCCAACACACCACTACCCTTGTCTAGTTCGTATTTTCCTTTTGCTTCTTCCCACTCTGTATTTCTGTTCAAAGAGAGGTCTGCTAATTTGTGCCAACTATACATTGCACAACTCTAGCAGTTCCATGTTCACCACAGACAGCGTTGATATGCACATGTGACAGCTTTCCTTCAGATGGCTGTGAAGTGTACAGAGAAAGAGACCTTCCATAATTTGCACAGTGTCATTTGGTCGTTGTGCTGCTCAAAGACCACAGACTAAAAGTCAATGCCAAATCCAGCCCATAGACATCTTTTCTTTAGTTCACACTGAGTTAAAAAAAAGATGTTTTTTTTTTTCTTTTTAACTTGCCAACATTTACAAGTAAGGAAACCAAAACCCAAATTTCTAGATTCTCTTGGAGAAATCAGAGCAGGCTGCATTATTAACCTATGGAAAGTGCCTACACTTGCACCAACGTAGTCGTTCAAAAGATGTCAGCCCCGTCAGCCCACCTGGCTGATATTTCATACTCATGGTTTTTATCATGATATCCTGGGATCCGTGTCATCTGGACTTCGTCTTCCTTTGCAGGTCTTCATTCACCTCTTAGTTTCTAGAACAGTCTTTCCACCTCAGGACCTTGTACCTGAGATTCTTCTTCCTGAAACACTCCACTCTCTACTTCCTTCACTTTACCAACTCCTACTCATCCCTCCATTCCAATTTAGACGTAATTTCCACCATCAGCTCTCAATATGACTCCCAAATGGCCTTCAGCAAGCTTATGCCCGTGCCATGTACCATAAAGTGCTCAGAGTGATCTTTTTAAACGGTAGATCAGATCATGGCACAGTGAAATTACAATGACACACAAGCTCCTTAAAATAGCCCTTCCAGGACTATGTGATTTGGACACTCTCCCCATTTTCCAGTTACACTGTTTGCCTTTCTCCTTCACAAATACACCACACGTGTGCTACTCCCTCCACGTGGAACGCTCTTCCCCAGGTCTTCTTCAGAGAGCCAACACCTTCATATCATTCAGGCCTCAGTGCAAATCAACTGCACATCCTCAGAGAGGCCTGCCATAGGGATCCCTATAAAATAGCAGCCCTCCTCCCTACCAGCCTCTCTTCAACTGCTCTTTATCACATCCTTTTCTCACATATCTCAGATATCCCCCCAGACCTCCAAATCGGAATTCCTGTACTTTTGCTGAGCTACCCCTGATGTTTCTAATGTGCACCAATTTGGGAACATCCAGTCTATGGTACAACAGGTAAGGAAATAACAGTATGTGTGTTAAGGAATGTTAGTGTTTCATTCCTTCTGAGTTTTTGTAGTTCAGTACTGCAGTGACAGTACAATACCACAAACCCAGAATAATTGTGCTGCAATAAAGTACTACTATTTCCTTGCCTATTTATTAGTGATACCTGATATTAGTGATACCTGAGGCCTCAATCGACAAAATTCCAGAGAGCCTATTAGAAACAAAACCCAAAATTCCTCCAATCCCTTTGAAGAACAGTGGTGAGCAGAGGGGTGAAAGGATGAAGTGGAGGATGGACACCTAAAGGTGATCTCCACAACAAACAGGATGACAACAAATAAAGACATGGGTTAAAATCTTAATGTTGATGAAAAATTAAGATGAAAGGAAAAGAAATGGAAAGTGGCCATAAGATCAGTAATGTATAATCAATCAGTCTTGTGAGCAGAGAGACTGTTTTCCTGCCAAGGGGAACATGGCAATCATGGAGAAATTATTTCCCAGCAGATTTACAAGCTTTTGAGTTTGCCCTAGCAAACCAAAGCCTTCAGTGATGTCATTTCCATGGTATGCTTCCAAATTTCACACTTACATAGGAAAAAGAGTCCCAAGTCAAATTTGAAAGCCCACAAGCAAGAGGTGGAAATGCAATTTAGTAGCTGTAAGACAGACAGTATTGCAATTGTGGAGAACACTGCTGAGAAGAAATGTCACTTTCTCTGAAGCGTCTATCATGTCTCTATCTACCGAGAATCTCTCCTAGGACCTTTCTTTTTTTTAACTTGAAATTACAGTTACTTATAAATATATGTATCTTCCCTTCTACACTGTAAGTTCCTTTAGGGCAACATAATTCACAATGGTCAATAACCTAAGCATTGGAGGCGGAGACACCTGGTTTCAAGTCCTGGCTTGGCCAGTTGCCAACTGCATGACCTTGTGTAAATTATTTGACCTCTCTAAGTGTTAATTTCCTCACCTATGTAAAAAAAAATGGTACTCATTTAAGAAATAATAATAATAGCTAATATTTATAAATGCTTCTGTGCCAGGAAGGTATGAAGTGTTCCAAGTATTTTACATGTAATATTTTAGTCAGCCTTCATAGGAACCCTTTGAGGTAGCTACTACTATTTTCCCCATTTTATAGATGAGGCAAGCTGAGATATAAGAATGTTAAGTAACTTGCTCAAGATTACACAGCCAATAGGTGATTGAGATGGTACCTACATCTGATGCCCTCTGATGCCAGAATGAGATGATGCTTGTAAAGTGCTCGGCACAGCAGTTGTGTGCCTAGGGTGATCTGTTCACACCAGGGAGTCCTCATGCCACCTTCCCCCCAGTGCCATGCGACAGTTCCCAACCCTAAACTACCTTATGCTCCGATCATGTAATGTTTGTTGCTGAGGAGTCAAGGCGGGAAAAACACAAGAATAATCTGTGAAATATCTCATTTCTTGGGAAGTTAATCACCACCCAACTAACAGCCTCAAGGAAGAACCATTTTCCTGGAACAGATTTCCAAATCTGCTCTCCTCAAAAGAAAAAAAAATCAATTTCAGCCCTTGAGCCAAGTTTGAACACCTACAGACAACCTTGCAAATATAATTTAAACAACACCCAAAAAAGCATCCTTGTGTAAAATACAGATGATACTGCTAAAGAAAAGAAAATGGTAAACCAAAGAGAGTTTCCAAGCCTGAACCAGTTTAGCACCAATTCTGAGCAGAGCAGGTACTGGATATTATGCATGGCTGTACTGACCCTAACTAAGTCCCATTTTTATTCTGAATTCCTGTTTTGAGCAGTGCAACACAGACCGATTTCAGAGATCACACACATATATGGAATACAATAAATCCCAACACAGAGGCTTTCTCTTTTTCATCCCTAAACACACGATAACAATTTCCATATCCCATTTCATCTTACACCTTTAGACTTTCTGAACCCAGGGAGTTGACATGGAGATATAATTTTCTTAAATCCCCTTGAAACTATCACTTTGTTTGTGATAAAATTACAGTATCACACCAGAGAAACCCTGGGTTTCTTTCCTTTGTGCTATAGGCTCAAGAGAGGCCAGATCACAGGCAATTGAGAACAGAAAACTTCAATGTGAAATCAGATTTTATTTTGTCCCTTCTTTAAAGGCTGCAGTTTGGTTCTTGGCCCATCTTTATCCCAGCTGTACACACGGCAATTCTCTCTTGTATCCTGCCCATGCTCCTCACGTCCAGCCCCCTCTCCTACCAAGAGACCACATGCTGTTGGTTGTTCCCAAGCTAGACAGTGAAAGACATTATATGGTAACTTTGGAGAGTTATAGAGGTTCCCGTCCATGAGGACAGGGGACAGGATTGAGCATCTAAATTCTCAAGAGGCTCACAGGTGAAGCTCTAAATTTTAAAGCCCTCAGAGAAGAAATGGAGGGGAAGATTGCAACATCTTTGAGAATTTCATTCTCCCAATATGGTAATCTCATTATGACCTGAAATTGGATGCCACTGATGTTTGGAAAGTCAAAGAAGTGAAAGAGAACCAAATAAATATTATACAAGGTTGGACAATTAAGTTCGCAAACTCATCCTAGAAAAAGTGCTACATACCTCATTGCTGAATATCACTATGGTCACCTTCGAAGTACTCCCCTTGGGAAGCTATGCACTGATACCAGCACCTAGTCTACCCTTCAAAGTAATTTTGGAACTCTTTTTCTGGAATGGGCATCAGAGCTGTCATTATTTTACATTTGATGTCCTGAATGTCATCAAAATGTCTTCTTTTCAACATTTCCTTTATTTTCAGGTAAAGAAAGAAGTCATTGGGGGCCAGATCAGGTGAGTAGGGAAGGTGTTCCAATACAGTTATTTGTTTACTGGCTAAAAGCTCCCTCACAGACAGTGCCTGTGAGCTGGTGCATTGTCGTGATGCAGGAGCCAGGAATTGTTGGCGAAAAGTTCAGGTTGTTTTCGTCTAACTTTTTCATGCAGCCTTTTCAGCACCCAATAGTAAACTTGGTTAACTATTTGTCCAGTCAGTACAAATTCATAATGAATAATCCCTCTGATACCAAAAAAAAGGATAGCAACATCATTGTAACTAGTTCATGAACTTAATTGTCAGACTTCATATATGTTTAATAAAATTATTTGTATAATTTATAATATAAAAATATGAAATATGTAAAAAATTATATACAAAATACATGTGTATATACACTCATATATGTCTGCATATATATAAAATTATATATGTATATAATTGAAATGTAACAAAAATTGTCACACTATAAAAATACCCTGCAACCCTCAACTAGGAGTGTGAGGTATTCCAAGTTTGATCACTCCATTGCTCAATTCCCTTTTCTTTCTTTCTCCTAACTTCAGTCTGACTCTCTCTAGAGGCATAGATAAATGCATTCAATTACTTGAAAGAGCCACTGGCTTGAGTGCATTTGCAAAAAGTTAGTACAACTAGAAGCAGGGCCAGGCAGAGATGTCCCTTTTCCTCCAAGTTGGCCAGTAATGTGGCATTCCTGGTACGGTAATGTTTGATGCCTTTTCAAACTGTTATTCTTTAAGTATTTTAAATTTTCACACTCTTACTTGCCTTAAATTTTCAAACATCTAAATACACTTTTTAAGCTTGCATGTTTTTTTTCTGTGGAGAGGATGACAATGACAGCTCTAGCTTCACTGTATGTGCTGGAATGTTAAGCTCTGCCTCAAGTGTACTTTAATGTAGTCTGCAAAACGGAAGCCCTGAAGGTATCCCTACCCAGTCTCCTCAGAGAACAGTTTAGAAAAATAAGAGTGTCATATTTGACCCTGCTCCTTGGGAGTCTTGGCCCTTTTCCAGGTGGATTGGCCATATTTTCATGCCTATCACTATTGTACTCTCCTGAGAAGTACTGGTGTATTTGATTTTCTCCCTTTATTAAATTTCCAGTGATTTTGTTGGTTCCTTTTATGGAATTTACTCATATAACAAATGGCACAGGTAGCCTGCCCTCCAGTGAGACTCTGGGACTCCATGAGGATTGTTGTTGTTGGGGGTGGAGGTAAAGCTGGTCTTGACAGGGTAGCAGACACCTCTTGCTCTGTCGGTCCAGCATTCATTCCTGCTTCTTCAGGTAAGTGTTTGCTGATAATCCGCTGGGGAAGTACACTCCACTCTCAGTCCATGTGTCCCATGGGTCATGTGTCCCGAAAGTGGCACATAACTGGTTCAGAGATGGACAGGTGACCCCAGGCAGGCCAAGGAGAGTTAGGATGTTTGCGTAAACCATAAGGAAAAGGGATCTCCCTTTCCATGGGGTTTCCTAAATTCCATTTGGCCATTTCTTGTCATCGGATGAAAAGAGAATGAAGCCACATGGAAAGAAACAGAGCCAAGAAAGAAAGATTCCTGAGGACATGACTTCATAAGAGACCTAGCCACGCCTGATGCCAGATATGCCCCTGAATTTCAATTAGGTGGGCAACTTCCTTCTCTTTGCTTAAGCCCACAAGAGTTGGTTTTTCTGTCCCTTGCAATGAAAAAGTCCTGATTCCTAAAAGCAAACTCTATGATCAGCCTTCCCCCTCACTAACAACAAAAAAGATTTTACCCTGAGATTAAGAAATGGGGTCTTTTTCTGAGGACAGATTATAGTACATCTCTGGGATTGGAAGACTCTAGTTTGGGGAGAAAATTAAGATAGAACCAAAACCCATTTGAACTAAATTTACTAACAGAAAGAGTATGCAATCCTTTAACGAGTACTACTGAGCACCAAATGCATGATAGCAAGTCAGTGTACCAGGTGCTGAGACACAACTCCGAAGACGAGGCAGTGACTGCCTCCTGATGTTCACGCTCCAGTGGAGGGAAACGGAAAATAAGCAAGTACTATGCCACATGGTGATGTGTTTTGGAGAGAAATAAAGCAGGACAAAGGGGCTAGGGAGTGGGGGATGCAATGATAGGAGAGCTTCTCATCTGAGCAGGAACCAGAAGAAGGTGTGAGAGCTAAGGTGTGAGAAACTCTGAAGGAAAGGTGTTCCTGGCAGAGGACAGAGCAAATGCAAAAGCTCGGAGATGGGAGGGGGCAGAACAGAGTCAAGGAACAGCCGAGAGCCTAGCGTAGAAGGATCAGTTGGAGGTAAAGTCTGAGTTAAGAGGGAGGCCAGATCTTATAGGGCCCACCGGGAATTATAAAGACGTTTTTACTTTGGCTCTGAGTGAGGTGGGAGCCATTGAAGAGTTTTGAAAAGAAAGATACAATCTGACATCACTTAAAGGTTCACTCTAGTTGCTGGATAGAAAATAGGTAGGAATTGGGGGGAGCAAGGACAGGCGGAGAGATATTGTCCCTAGGCAATTCTACACAAGCTTTTAGATGGAAATACCAGTATAAAACCTCTAAATCCAAATAGTCTGTGAAGCTCTAGTGTGAAGAACTGAGTATAAAAAACCAACTCCCAAATATACTTGAAGAGAAAGAGGTCAAAACCGTAGCACATAAATAGTTATTATTTTAGTCCCTCACAGTTCCAAACCCGTGGTTCTTAATCAGGGGCCATTTTGTCATCCACTCCCACCCTCCGCCCCGCACCCCAGCAGGCATTTGGCAATGTCTGGAGAACTTTTTGGTTTTCAGGACTGGCAGGGGAGAAGAAGGGGAGAGAGTGCTACTGGCATCTTGTGGATAGAGGCCAGGGAAGCCACTAAACATCTATAATGCACAGGACAGACCCCCATGACAAACAACTATCCGGCCCCAAATAGCAATAATGCCACGGTTGGAAAAACCCTAGTCTAGAGAATGTAAAGATTCTTCATTTTTTTTAATAATTAGTGACTTTTAAACTTGCAATAAATATAAAATCAGAGAAGCACAAACTGAGTTTGATTACTTTCCTCTTTGGCCAATCATTTGAAAGGCAAAGACTATAGCTGCTGTTTTACATTTAAGAACAACTTATTGGGAAAATAAATAAATAATGGCCTTTGCTTTCAAATAGATCACTAAGAAAACAAAAGTGACATAAGAATATTCCTAAATTTATAACAGGATGAAGACTTACAATTTTTTTTTTAATATGAAAATGTCACTCCAGGGAAACAAAAGTACCTGGCACAGATTTTTCTTTGGGGAGGAAAATGCCTTTGAAAACCCAACTAGTTGTATAATTAAGTGATAATGAATGCAGAGCTGTACTTTGTATTCCATTCCAGCACATTGGAGTTGAATCTGAGCTTGAAAAGCTAAATCCCTCAGTGCCTTGGCCCCTCATCAGTGAAGTGCAAATCAAGGCCTTTAACTGCTACAGAAGGGGTGGTTCCAAAAAAAGTGTGAACTACAAATATTATGTTTTCAAACTGCCTGCTTTCTAATGATATGCTAAGTTGTATGTGCAAACGGTATTTAATAAAAAGACATGTTTCATTGGAACAAGAAAGCAAACTATCATATGTGATGTTTTATGCATAATGGAATGATAATCTTTTTTTAAAAAAGAAATAAGGGCTATTAATTTTTATTTTACATGGAAAATAGAAATGCTTTCTGGATTTTTAACTCACCAATGATTTCACTCACAGAGAGACTAAATAATATTTTATATTTGTGCTCTAGTTAACATGATGTATAAGAAAAATGTGTGAGAGTATGTAGGTGTGTTGGATTGAGTGTTTTGCTTGGTTATAAAGATACAATATAGTACAACTGGTCCTTGAAAACTTGCTTGAATGAAAGTTGGAGAAACTTCTCTTAACAATACTGCAACAAAACCTTAATAGAGGACCTGCAAATGGAAGAAATTCATAACTTGACGAGCTATTTTATATTTTATCATAATAATTAAAGGTCAGAACATAACCAACCTGTAGATAGGTAATCATTCAAAGAAGCTACTATCAGTTGATGTCTTTCTCTTATTGTTTAAAAACAAATAGAAAGGAGGTGAAATATGTTTTTGTTTTCATACAAATTGGTATTTTCTCAAAGAGGGACTAAAAAATTCCACATGCAAAGAATTTAGGAGTTAAGCCTGATGGGGAGTAAAATAGGTGATCTAATACATAGTCAAGTTTAAGTAGCATTTATAAAATAGGTAGGCTTAAAAGTCTACTTAGTCACACAGGGCACCCAGGTCAAGAAAAACAGGGCTTCATAATAGGAAGGTAAACAAATGACAAAAACAATGAGACAGCATACTTCTGAGTTGAATTTAACACCACCTGGCATCTACCAGATTTAACAGAGAACACAAGTCCTCACTTAACCTTGACCACAGGCACCAGCCATGGTGCGACAGACTCTTGGAAGAAGACCAACCAGCCACAGGTCTATTGAGGAGACCACCGGGCAGGACCGGGACAGCAGTCAGACAAGGCTGCCCTGACGAAGCTGTCCAATCGGTCTATTCTCTTCACAGCAAAGACCTGATAACAGAAGGAGGAAGTTTTGGCAAGCCAGGTTGGTGACACAGTAAGACAGACCCAATATAAATTTCTCTTTTGTAAATATACATACATCCAAGTCTGTGTGCTTGAGAACTTTCTGGGTGAGACAGGCAAGTAGCATCTTCTGCTGGCTCTGGTCAAACCAGAATAATTAATTATTCATGGAGTTGCATATCCACATTGCCCCTCGTCCCTGAAAGTCAATATCCCAGCACTAACAGAACTATGGATTGGGAAGCTTGCAACCTGAAGCCTGGATGGCTCACGTAAGAGGGTTTGATGGAAGTAGTCAGGGCCACAGTGGCAAGAGCGGGGTGAGAAGGAGGCCTGCAGGATGTCTTTGCCGATGCCAACCATGAAATGTAGTCAGCCCCCTTGAAGTTCCATAGTGGCATGACCCCTGGATGGATGACCCACAAATTAAATAGACCATTTCCGATGAGTAGCTGGAGAGGTAAATGAACTAAAACTTCTTTTCTGTTATTTTCGGAGATACCCCAAGACAGCCCAGAAGCAACACAGAGGCCTGGCCTTTGGGAAATGCTTTGAATTATTAGTTTTTAATGAGGATGTCTTTTCTCTCAAACTGGATTAAAAGTTTCTTATGTTTCTCTCATCCCAGGCATTTAGCTTTTAAAGACCACCTTTAGCAAGGCCCCTCTTAGAGGAAAGAATAAAAAGTCATAAAGGACATTTTTAAGATTTGAAAGAAAATTCATTGAAAATAACTTTAGTTTCTTCTGAAAGAGAATGTAAATTACTGGTACATTTGTGGATTATACCTCCATGTTTTTTCCTATTGTTTTTTTGTTTTGTTTTTAATCATCATGAATCAGAAAGAAAAAAAAAACAATTGAAAAGCATTATTAAAAAGGCAGTAGAAATATGCTAATGCCACTAAAGGCCCAGCAGAAATTACAACACTTCAGTCAGGATATAAAGGTTAAAAACAATGTGAGTCATGAGGAAGACGCACAGATGTTACTTTGAACTCTAAGCCAAAAATTGGCCCACAGGCCTGCCAAGGGCTAATGCTGTATCAGTCAGAGTTCTTAGGGGCAAACAACAGAATCTACTTTGGTTGGCTTAAGCAGAATGGGGACTTATTAAAGTTACATAAGGTAGCTCATTGAATCTTAGAAAGAGACAAGGAGCCAGACCTGAAGTCACCTGGCTGGGAATTCTAGCCATCCCATGAGATTCTCTAATGAAACATTACTGCTCAGCATCCCCTATTGGGACCAGACACCAGAAACTTCCACTGCTGCCTACGTGAAGTGGAACCCATTGCCCCACCACACCCAGAAGTCTGACTCTCCCTCACATCGTGTCAACTCCTCCCATTGCTGTTTTCTGAATCAAGTCTCATATGGGAGGGCCCAATACGCACAGGCAACCAGGTGCAAGAGAGTCTAGAGACACGTGGTTTTTTGCTTTCCACCTTGAAAAGGACTTATAAGGTGAGAAACCATCAAAATGTACAGAGAATGTTCAAAGATGATAGGTAGCCACAAGTGACAACAGTCCACTATGAACCCCAATCTCCCCTTTTCATCCATATTTCTTTCCCCCAAACCCTCCATTCTAGGCAGCCTGATCTCTTTATTTTTCCCTGCACATCCTACATCTCAGTTTTACAATATGAGGCACAGTTTAGTAGCTCCAGATCACACAACTACAAAGAAGTAAAAATCTGAATTTGAACTCAAGACTGTCTTGAAGTCCAGAGTCCACATCTCAGTCATGTGTTGAGAGTAGATTTAAAATCTATCCTATCCTTCACCCTGTCCCCAACCACACCATTCTCTATACTAGGTACTTTGTACCATGTACTAAGGTAGTAATTTAATTCATTTCAACAATTTCAATAATTATGTTTTTAATGTCTGAAATGGAGTCTTAGTTCAGCCACTTAGAAATTATGTAATGTTGGACAAACTACTTAACCCTCTGAGTCCATTTCCTCATCCACAAAGTGAGAATGATGAGTTTCTCAAAGAGGTGATATGATGAGATTTTTGGAAATCTCTATAAACGCCTGGCAAGACCCAGGACAGGGATCACAGAAGACTGGAAAGCTATGATGTGACATAAGCCTGTATCACCTTATAAGGTGAACAAATTACCCACAATTCCTGGGCACAGGTTGTCCCCAGTAGGGAGTTGGGGAGATTTCACTCTCTTTGGACCTTAAGAGCAGAGGGTTGAGTTCCTTACCTCTAGCCCATGAAAGACCTCTCCTATGTTTTCCTACATATCACCTTATAATAAACACCCCTCCAGAATAGCTCTCTATTTCTTATGATCAAAAGCAAAATGAACCAAAAAGAACTAACTGAAATGGTGGCCTGAGCCAGAAACTCTTGAGACAAAAAAAAATGGAAATGTGAAGACTTCATGGGCATGCCCAACCACACATGCTTTTTCATCTCTCTGCCTTGTGTGAATGCCCTTTATCCCTGGCACTATTGGTGGACTCCTGTTCATCCTTCAAGACCCGTCTTCATTATTTATCGCCTTCTCTGTGAAGCCTTCCCCCAGGATAACAGAAGAAATTAGTCACTTTCTTCCCACTTGTGAAAGGCTTTTATGCTTCCGGTTGCTACAGTGCTCACCTATCTCCCCTACTAGGCAGTAAACTCTGCCTTTATTTGTCATGCCAAAATTCATTATGTACTCTATAACCTGTAGGCTATGGCATGCACAGTACTCCATTAAACCTTCGAGCTCCAGCAGCAAACACAATGCATGGTTTCAAAATGATGTTCAACAGATGTGGATGGAGTGACCAGCCCTGACCTTGATTCTATTTCCCTTTTGGTTGTGCTTCGTCTCACTACATGGGCACCACTGTGTTTTACTTCCCATTTTCTTGGCTCACCTTTTTGACTCAACCCTTATTGTGGCACCAACTGTACCCTGGAACTACCTGGCAATCTTATATCTCAGCTGTACCCCCATCTCTCATGTTTCTCCATCATAGCCTCATCCAGCTATCTTGATACATGTGCAAATCTAGAAGGAAAAGGGAGTCAACACTCCATGGGACAACTCTTGACCATTGGAAGATGGGAGCTGGTGGGGGAAAAAATGTTCCACTTTTTCATGTCTCAGGAGACAATTTTGAGGTTCATTCTACATGGGATTGTGTTCTAGTTGCCCTCAGAAATAACCAGCTAATAATATACCCTTCGACAGGCTTTCAAGTCTTCCTACTTTCACTATCTAGCCACCCCTCCACACACACCTTGAAATTACCTCCCAAAATAAATAGGGCCTCACCTCAGGCTCTGCTAAGATAGAAGTTCACAAGGGTTTTGATTGTAAAGCATATGGGAATAAAATGTCCAGAAAGACTATTCTTCTATCCTCAACAAGTCAATTTGGAAACAAGTCCTATTGTTACATAGATTATGAAAAAAGACAGTATCTGGCAGGTTCTTGTGGCTAGATAAGCAAAAACCTATCCAGTCCCAGAGAGGAAAACAATACCAACTTTGAAAGATGTTAGCCTAAAGGACCATCTTTGCGTAGGGAGACCATCTCCTATATCTAACTTGGTTTAGTATTGACAGCTAAGATAAATTAACCCTCTCTTCCAAAGATGGCCCACCTATAGTTCAAGTTCAATCCTTTCAGATGGTGGTTCCCAGTCACCGGAGGTCTGTGGGGCTATTGCAATATCCCATAATAATTTATATGAGCACTGTGTCTTATACGTAGAGAGAATACATGTCTCATCATTTTCATCTAAGTACCTATGTATGTAGATGTGTTGTGATTAATCATATAGAAATTCATTCAAAATGTTGCTGACTTCAGCCTGTATGTACCGTGTTTCCCTGAAAACAAGACCTAGCCAATCATCTCTACAATCATCTCAGACAATCATCTCTAATGCATCTTTTGGAGCAAAAATTAATATAAGACCCTGTATTATATTATATTATATTATATCATATTATATCATATCATATTATATTATATTAGACCCGGTCTTATATTATGGTAAAATATGTCTGGGTCTTATATTAATTTTTTGCTCCAAAAAATGCATTAGAGCTGATTGTCCAGCTAGGTCTTATTTTCAGGGAAACACAGTATTTTCTCCGTTCATAATATATATTCTGACATGAGGGGCATCTGCAAATTACTTTACCATTATAAAAGGATACCCATATTCCAAAAGCTTAATAGCTCCCTGTTTTAAATATTATTAATATCAAATAATTGCTTAATAATAGCTTCGATGCATTGAGTGCCTACATATATTATCTTAAACGTCTCAACAACCAGACAAGAAAGTATTATTTGTCTCATTATAAAGGTAAGAAAACATTCAAAAATGAGTAAAGGACTTGCCTAAGGACGCAGAGGTAATAAGTTGTGGAGCTAAGATCAAAATCCAGGCCTCTGAGACCCTATTGGCATCACTCATTCATTCATTTCCTTATTGGACAGACATGTTTGGGGACGTGGCATGTGCTATATACTTCGGGTAAACACAGTCGTTACCTAACCCCTGCTCCTCAAAACATGCTCCCTCTGCCAATTTAATTCAATTATTCTGTCTCTCTGTTCAGCTTAAGTCGGTTTAAAGTGTAACAGAATCTGACCTTCTCCTTTAGCTTATTTTCACAGCCCCTAAGACCCATCCTGCCTATCCTTTTTCAAGGATTTCTTGCTCTTTTATCATGTGTTTGTTCTCTGGCCTTTAGCTCACCTACGAAGATGAAAGAAGAGACAAGTCCAGCGATCTGAGTCTCTCTGGCCACCTCAGTTTCTTCCTTTGGCCTGGGAGGAAAGCTTGGGTTAATAGAGAGGAATCGAAATGTTGGCAAGAACACAGCCCCATCATGCTTCCTTGAGGCACAGAGTAGGAACAAGAAAGAATGGAGTGGTCATGTTTTCTAAGTGTACCCTTTTTGTGCAAAGCCAAAACGACATGCTTTCCTTACCCCCACCCCAACACACTATCCCTCATTCACACCAAGTGACAGCTAACACTGGGCCAGTTCTCCCTTTAAAATTGCTGTGAACAAACCCAGCAAACCCAGGCAGCCATCAACCCTGCCACTGAACAGAATGACTGTCAGCCCAGTGACACAGTAAGACTAGACCAAATCATTTTTTATTTATTTGAAATGTATGATTTGCGAAGTACATTTATCTATCACTACGGCTCAGGCTGTTTGTTCCCTGACAGGGTGTCTCATAATGAATGGCTGCTTGGGGGCAAAAAGAACAGTTCTGTTTCCAGATCCATCAAAGGTCGTGGGTGAACATCGTGCCAAGACAGTCACAGGACATCTCCAGGAAATATTTTCAGGGACACTCAAGGTGGCACAGTGACAAGGGGAGCTCAGCAATCGCAGTACCTGCACCTGGTTTTGATCAGGGTTGCCTTCTCCTGAGTCCAAGGGATGCTAATTACAAAATACACCTGGGCCAGCTGCAAAATTAAACATTAGATCTATCAGATGGTGTTCTTGAGTCTTAAAGAAGCAGTGTGGCCAATGTTCTTTGACCCAGCACTTCAACTCCTCTCGGAACTCACCTTAATGCATGCAAAGATTTGTCGCCAAAGCTGTTCGTCATAGTGTGTGATGATGATGACGACAAGTGATGATCACAGGCATGACAGCTTAAGGCCTATGGGACCTTGTGCATATTAACTCAGTTTCTCTTCATAGCAACCCCATCGAGTAAGGGCTATTACTGTTACCACTTTACGAATGAGGAAACAAACATCAAGTAGTTAAATAATTTCCCAATATCACACAGCCAGTAAAATGCAGCACTGGGATTGTGGCCCTGGCAGCCTGCCGTCAGACACTGTTCCCTTAACCGGTTATGCTAGCGGCGAGAAACCAGACACCTTAGTGCGTTTCATCTTTCAACTATGCAGAATTTTCAATCGTATATCTTTTAGTCCTCAACAAAGAGAATCCATAATAACATTCATAGAACAAAATGACCAAGCCACCTTTAAGAAGAAATGATACAATACTCAGGGAGACTAAAACACAGTTAGCTTTTTTTTTTTTTTTTTTTTAGCGTATTTAAGCTACTCTGGCTTCCTGGGCTGCAAGAGCCACCTTCTTGCTGTATCCTTACAAGGTGGATAGAGAGATGATTTCTCTCATGTCTCTCCTTAAAATGGCACTAATCTCATTCATTAGGGCTCTACCCTCATGACCTAATTACCTCCCAAAGGCCCCAACCCAAAATACCGTCACATTGGGGGTTAGTTCTTTAATATATGAATTTTAGGGGGGCACAACATTCAGTAAATGGCACCAAGACTCAGAGAAACTAAGAAACATGTTCAAAGTCATACAGTCGATCCGTGAGTGGTAAAGCCGAAATTCAGATTTTTTGGACTCAATGTTTTTTCTACCATGTAATGTTTCCAAAGGATAAGGAGATTTGGTGTCTTTTTCAAAATAAGCACCAATGCCAACTAAATTTAGTATTTTGTCTCAGGATCTTATGAAAACCAATAAATCCCTCTCCTCCAAGTACCTGAGAGCTTCCACGAAGGGTACAACCTAAAAATAGAGATGGTCCCTATGCCTTACATGTATCTCGTCTCAAATAATCCCAATAAAAAAACCAGCACAAGATTCCAATCTTTATGTTCACTATTTCACTCTTCTCTTTACCACTCTTAATAATCACAAATATTAAGTTCTAGTGGATCCTCTATTCCTCTTGATAAACTAGGGTGTAACTCAAAGGTAGATTTTTTTTTCAGAATGTAATACCTGGAATATTAGATTTTATCAATCTTTTCATAAAAATGCTGTGGGGGCTCAGAGTTGGAGCCCCTCACCGCTAACTGCTTTCATGATTCCTGAACTATTTTTACTGTGCCTCACCTCCTTCTCCATTCTCAGGATATTGGTTGCCAGGTAAACACCCCATTCTGAACATCCACACCTTATAAACAGGCCGTGCTGCGTTAGCACAACAATGCACAAATCTGCGCTGGCAGTAGGAGACAGTCAGGGATGGGGGCTTTGAGAATTTGAGCTCTGCAAACTGTTGGATTTCTCTGGAGTGTACTAGAGTGTGGGCGTTCTGCTCTTCAGTACCCTGACAGCTGTAATAAATGCAATTCCACTGATCATTTCAACCTGCAATTTGCAGAAATCTGATTCCTTTTATGATGTGTGGCTATTTCAACAGGGAGGCAAAACCAATCCTGCACTTGGGCATTGAACTCTCATCACTTTTAAACTTCTTTTTTCTCTTCTGTAAAACTATTTCCAAGAGTTCTCTTATGGTCACCCTTCTTCCTCATACTTACTTCATTAGGTAGCCTGACCCCTCTGACACTCAAAATAGTCCCAGAGACCCATAGACTGGGTCTTAGGAACGTATTTCTTACAATAACCTTGTCTGAGTTTTGCTTCAATCATTACGCTCAAGACACAAGTTATTTAAATGTGTATTACTGACTTGACTTTAGTATTTAAAAGTGCAAAGAAGTCTTCTCTTTATATTAACTAATGGAGGTGCTGAAAATAATAAAGCCTGAAATGGGAAAATTTCAGCTAAATCCTTTTTCAGAGATTCCTCTGAAAAGAGATGATGACCCATCCCAGGACATAAAAGTTATCGGTAAGTATTTGCCTAGTTTTCGTGGAGGCTGAGGCCATTCTCTTCTGGAATCCAAACTGTCACCAGCACATGGAGTCTGACTGACTTATGAAGAGTGTGATGTGGAATCGTTTGGTATTCTGCAAAGGCAGTGGCGTGTGTTGGGGGGCCAAGGCATGCTGGTGACTCTGGGGTCTGCCAGGCTTTCACTCTCTCCAGATTGCCCCTGTCTCACAGCAGGAGCTGACCCAGGCTTGGAAAAGGTTAACTAGCACAAACAGCCATCATTTGTGATGAGTGGGAAAGCCCCATGTGTTGTCCCAGCTTCTCTTTATGAGGCATGAGGGGTGGTTTTTCTCTGTTGTTCAGACGGTTGGCACAAGGTAAGTACCCAGCATGCTTCTGCTTTAGGAACTGGAAGGGCCTGTCTCCAGGCAAGTGTTCAGGAGACCAAAAAAAGAAGCCATCGGAAACCCTCCTCTTTCTAAACTGGGAGAGGTGAGGGGTGAAGGGGGTAGGGAAAGAGGTTGGGGTGGGGTGGGGGAAGGAGCAGAATAGCTCTTCAGTGTGCACTGAATAAATGCGTTCACCTCGACCTAATCGGTTCAAATGCTCTATTTTCAGATCCCATCTGCTTATCTCAAGGAAAGTTTGGGGAACAGCTCCTGTCCTATTGTGAGCCCATCATTTTGCAAATCTATTCCCGTCAGAGCTCTCATTATAACAGATGTCAGCAGCGGAATCTGAGCTGTCGGAGAACCGCCAACCATGAAAAGGAGGGGCAAAGGCAACAAGCCATGCACACAAAACCGTCACCCCCACCACAAACGTAAACAGGCATGTTTGTCACAATATTTTCCCACATTGCCTAACAATTCCAGGGGACTTTGTTTGAAAAGGAAAGGGGAAAAATCACTGTCACAATAAAGATGCAGAATTCTTCAAATTCATTTCCAAGTTGAAAGATTTATACCCTATTTCTAAAGTCGTCTTTCTCTGCAACAAAAATTAATATATGTTTATTCCCTACAAGAGAGTTTCTTGCTAACATTAAAATGGTGTACTGGCTAACTTTTGGTCTGGGCAGCAATGTAGAGTTTAAATTCTTTTTTTTTATTCTTTTTTTTCCTAATAAGACCTGCCTTCACACTGGGTTGTGATCAACACGAGACCTAAAATTTTGCATGTAGTAGGAAAGAGAGCACAATTTTTTGTCAGTCCCTCTTATTAGTCCCTCTTATTAGGCGTTAGAATAACCCACAAATGTTGTCTGTAGCAATAGGACATGCTCAAGGGCTGCTTCCCTTGGGAGCCGTTTGTCTAAACTGGATTTTCTGTGGTTAAAGAAAAACCAAGAGTTGGGTTATGGAACTGGAGATAGTGGGGACACTGGATTTTTTCCCCAGCTCAAGATTTTAGTAGTTTGAATGGCAGGTTCTTCTCCCTACTATTTAAGTAAAAGGATATTAACCTGGTGACTATTAAAAGTTAGCATTCATCAAAACATATTAATTCCTGGAACCTGAGAGGCTTCCCTGAGCTCTCATCCAAAATCAAAGCCCATCAGTGATTTTGTTTGAAGACTAAAGCCCTCACCATATCTGCAAACAGGAGCTTCACTTAGTCACACAGTTCTTTATTGAAGAGAAGACACATCCCTGAAAGAGCATGCTGGTTCTTTCAAAGTTTTATTTTAACCTCAATTTTAAAAGCTGCATCATGAGGCGTTGTGGGGTTACAGCTTTGACATAACATGGGTTGTGATGTTCAGTCGGTTGGTTTTTCTACTTTTCAGACCAAATGACTAAAGGCAGATTCCAGTGTTACAGCCTATCTGTGAAGCATTACCCGCACGTCCTATAAAGACACTTGACACAAGAGTCTGCTGGGTACTAGACTTATCGCAGGGACCACTTCTTAAGTTATATAAATGTCTAATCACCATGTTGTATACCTAAAACTATTAGGTTGGTGCAAAAGTCATTGTGATTTTTGCAATTATTTTTAATCTTTTAAGCTACAATTACTTTTGCACCAACCTAATAATATTGCACGTCAACTGGCATTGAAAGAATGTTAAATACATAAATAAAAAATTAATTTTTTAAAAAAGGCTCCTTTTCTGGCATATCCTGCTCTATGCTTCACAGAAACTCACTTAACTTTCATGACAACAAGACGGCCATGCAAATGTTAGTATTCCCATTTTACACTTGAGGAAATGGAGGCCCTCAATGAGTTAAGGTTTAAAGCTGCATCTTCCAACCCTAATGCCCCATGTCTTTCCTGTGCACCCTATATGTGAAAAAAAACCATCAGTTTCCACACCCATTTGCATCACAGAATTCCATGCAGTCACCAAAAAAAAAAAAAAAAACAGGTCAGAGTAAGAGAAGAATATTTATTAAGATAAAATGTATGCAGTATATGATGTGGAAAAATGCCAGATACCAAAAATGTGTATAGTATGATGCCAATTTGTTTTGCAAATGGATTTATTTATATGCCTAGATTAGAAATATGTACAAAAATACTAACTGTGGTTGTCACTGAACGGTGATAATCTTATTTCATCTTCTATGCATACTTTGTATTGAAAACAGTTTATACAATAAACTTGTAAAATAGTGTTTTGTCCATCAGAAAAAAATAAAATATTTGATTGGCAGTACTTATCACAAATAACGTTCTAAATGAAAGAAAATGTAATAAGAAGATAGCTCTACTTTATTTTGTGTAATTCTCTATGAACTCCTGACACAATGACAAGGAATCTTCTTGACTTTCAGATCTCTGACTGCCACGGCAGAATCAAACATTGTCATCTGCTATTTGAATGATATGCTTATTAAATTATCATTAGTATGTGTGACCTACTAACTATGTGACAGAATACAGAAAAATGAGGGTGAGCGCCATCACCATTACTGCAATATCTAGGCTTGCCAACCTCCTCTAACAGCAGGGGGAGACACAGCATTGAATCTTCAAAGAGGTCACATCAAACCACTCTTGCCCCACAGGCAAGGTGAAGCGCAGATCACACGGACAACGGGGAATTGTGTGTCTGCTGGCATGACTGGAACCAATGCCAATCAAACAAAAGCTCAGCCTTCAGTTCAGTCCCTGACAGGATGTGATTCCTTTCAGACTGACTCGGTCAACACAGTGAGCTCCTGGATATTTTCTGGCTGCGTTTCATAACATAATGATGTAAATGAATCTTTAGCCTTGAATATTAACTTGGAGCAACAATGCCGGTTATGTCCTCTAATTCAGTAATGACTGTACTTATCGAATACTATGGTGATTTGTCATTGCTAAAAACAGCAAATGCATTTGGGGGAACTTGAATTTTCTTCAATTGTCCCTTCAGATTTCCAGTCAAGTATTCATTCTGACAGTATAGAGTTTAATATTTATAATGCCCCAGAAGACCTTTCGGCTAATCTGATGTGCGCTGGTTCAGTGTCTTCAGCAGCTGCTGTAGTTTTGATTGTTGTTCTTGTACACTGTGCTTTTGGTCCTCATGGATTGTAGTTAAGAAACCTCCTCTCCCTGGCCCCATTTTCCATGAAAAACTTTCCTGGGTGACCTCAGGGCCTACAGAAAAGTACAGCTTGATGCCAGGCATGGTTTGAGGAACCAAAGCTCACCCTGCACTCAGAACATACTGAATGTTTCTGAAGCTACTTTTTGAAAACAACATTTCTGAGATGATGTTTGTGGCACATATTTGAGGTTGAAAATACGAAATTGCCATTTGCTAGGGCCAAAGGATTCAAAGAGCAATACTTGCCATGCTACAAATTTTCAAATCATGGGATCCGATAATGATCCACTGAAAATGCATAACATAGGTTAGTATTCTACCACCTTCCTTCTCAATAAATGATAACGCTCCAACATTAGCACTTTATGGGCATAGATGCTTTGTGTAGAGTCACTACTAGGTCTGAATACTCGACTAGCGCCTACTAACAGTGCAATAGTAGACAAGTCTTCATTTCCTTAAACCTCAGTTCCCTTATCAGCAAAATGGGGCTAATATAGTATCTATTTCGTAGGGTTGTTGCTCAAATTAAATGAAGCATATAAGTGCTTAGCCCAGCCCTGGCCATATAATGAGTACTCAATAAATTTAATTCTTTAATTCAATTAATAAAAATGTGTTAAGGACCTATTATCTCCAAAAACACCTTCACGGAGTTTACATTCTGGTGGATGGCATTGTTTTATCGAAATTCTTTGAGGGCTATTTAAAGGTTCTTCTTATACCAGAAATATCTGCCAGTCACCAGCCTAGATATAGAATTAAGATTCAAATAATTATTCTGAGTCTCCGTACATTTAAATTACATGCTCTGGAAGAGAGGAAAAGGAGAAAGAGAATGTTGGGATGTCTAGTAATTACCATCATCTCCCCATTCCTGCAATTATGCACCCAAATATTTGTCCAAGCATGACCCAGAGAATCCATGACCCACTGGGAGAACCCCAGCACTGCTTCCCAGGTACTGTTCTAGCTTCGGATGAGAAGAGCTGGACATGGAATATCAATCCCAGCCCTTGTGTCACAAGGAATGGAGAGAGTTCATTCATTCATTCATTCCATAAACATTTACTTCACATTTACTATGCACTAGTCACTGTCCTAGAGATAGAGCCCTGGAAAGAGACTGTCGCCTGCCCTCAAGAAACTTACAGTACACTTAGAGAAAATGCAAATGAACATGCAATTACAGTAACCTGTAGTAAGTGATATGAGACAATTCTCCATGGGTCTCAGATTTCTTCATGTCTCGTGAGCAGAAGTACTAACTGCTCTATTGATCAGACTATCTTTTCAAGAACGCTTGTACAGCAAACAGCCTTGGATGATAGAAATAGTATTTCCCTCCAGAGAAAAGGGCAAGCTTTTTTTACTGTCCAGTATAATAAAGATAATGTCTCTCTTTTGGGTAAACTTTGGTCAGGTTTGCTCGCAATCCATTATAAAAGATTCAGGTTCTCCAAGCCCAGGGTTCCTCTTATTAAATACAACCAATGCATGTTCAAGTACCACCTGGCCTGTGGAAATTGAGCTCAGGGAACCAATGCAAGAAAAAGATCGTAGTCTGGCAACTATTATTTCTGTGAGTAATAAGCCTTCCTTTGTCTCTGTCCTTCCAGAATTTAAGAGACTGTGACCAGCTAACATTTTGGAGTAATCGTCCCAAAGGTAGGGATTGAGAAGCCAAATCCTGAAGGCTTGTTAGAGTTCACTTATCATAGAGGAAGGAATGTTACCTCAGATAGAAAAATATCATGGATATTCTGTTTCCTGAAAGCTAGGAACAGCTTTCCTGACTTTACCCAACCTGATACTGAGTCCTTTCAATGGTTTTGTGAGCCTCCAATTCACTGTAATATTCCTCACTGCTTGAAATACCTAGAGTGGCTAGAGTGGTTTCTGTTTGCCTGGCCCAAACCTTAAACAAAGAGAGGGAAGTAGCAAGAGAGAGCAGGACAGTTTATGGAATGAGGGCATGGAGGTAACGGAGATGAGGATGGGATTCAGAGTTTAAGTGAAGAAATGAGCCTTAAAGAGGTGAAGGAATCCTTCCTTACTTACCTCAGAAGAGAACAAAAAAAGGATGAGTATTGAATAAATAAAAGTGAAACAGAAGGACAGGACATCTCAAAGTTTTCTTTTTCTTCCCAGAAGCAATAATAATAATTGCTAACATTTATTGACCCCCTAGTACATGTCCAACATTGACATAAGGACTTTAAATGTATTAGCTCATTTAATGGTCACGATGATGTAAGTTCCCCAATTATTATTACCTCCATATTATTATACAAAGGAGGGATCTAAGGTAGAGAAAGATTGAGTGTAGAACCATAATTTTAACTTGGGCAGTCCATCTCCAGATGAAACAGATATAGAGATATAGATAGATATATATATATAGATGACATAGATATAGAAACTTAGCTGCACAGCATTGGATTAATATTATCCTTGCTTCTTTTTTTTTTAATAAGGACAAATCACCTACAGTTAGAATATTGACAAGTTACCTTTACCTACCGTGTTTCTCTGAAAATAAGACTGGGTCTTATATTAAGTTTTGCTCCCAAAGATGCTTTAGGCCTTATGTTCAGGGGATGTCATCCTGAAAAATCATGCCAGGGCTTATTTTCCGGTTAGGTCTTATTTTTGGGGAAACACAGTATGTGCTTCCCCAATTCTGTTCCCACGCCTCTCCCCATCTGAAATCATCATTATATTGAACCTTAACTGCATCATACCTTTACTTTGTTAAATACATACTTTTGATATATTGGTGTACATATATATTAAAGTTAATTTTTCTTAATTTTAATAAAAGGTGACATGCTAAATGTAATCCGAGACTTAATGTTTCACTTCATATTTATTAAATATGAGATCATGTATATTATTTGCACTCTTTAATATTTTTATATTATTACTTTGATTTACTTAATCTATCAATTACTAGAAATGTGTATTAAAATCTCCATAGTATGAAGTTAGATTTGTCAGTTTTTTCTTATAGCTACTTCTGTTTTATGCATTTTGACAGTATGTTGCCAGGCAAATACACAGTTAGAATTTTTATATCTTTCTCATGAACTGAACCGTTTCTCATTATGTACTAAATTTCATTATTTCTTGTAGTGTCCTATTCCTTATATTCTAAAGTTATTAATATTATTACACCAGCTTTCTTAAGATTAGCATTTGCCTGTTATATCATTTTCTATACTTTTAATTTTTCTGTATGCTGACATTTTAAATGTGCTCTTAAATAGCATATGGCTGTATTTTTAAAAACCCAGTCTGATCATCTTTGTCTCTTAACTGGAATATTTACCATTTAATTTTTTGCAGTGACAAATGTATTTGGGTTTACTTCCATCACCTTATTTTGTACTTCCTATTTGTCTCACCATTTGTCTAATTTTCTCATTTCTTGCTTCTTTTAGATTGATTTTTTTCTTATTCCACTGTCTCTTCTATTGATTTAGAATTTATAACCACATTTCTACTATTTTATATTCCCATAAAATTGTAGCATGAATAGATATTGTTAAAGTCTAAAATTAATCATATATTTATCCTCTTCCCATGAAACACAAAGGCCTTAAAATATCTTAATTCAATCAGCCACTTGCCAATTTGCATACTATTATTATTCTGTGTATTTAATTCCATTTCAGCTTATTGCCATAAATGTTTTCTAAAATTCATGCTTGTTTTAGACCTATACATATATTTACAACTTATTCACTACTCTCCGTTCTTGCATCTAGGAACATTCCATCTGGGAACATTTTTATTATTCCTCAAATACATCCTTTTACAATTCTCTGTAGTAAGTTTCTATTGGTAGCAAACTTTCTCAGGTTTTATTCTTCCTTATAATGTCTTTATTTTACCTTGACTATTATATTTTTTGCTAAGTAATTTTAGGTTCATTGTTATTTTATCTGTACATTCACAAAATTCTACTTTCTTCTGTCTTTTGTTGTCACTGTTCAGAAATCAATTCTATTCAATTGCCATTCTTTTGTAGATACTCTATTTTTCTCAGACTGCTTTTCAGGTATTATCTTTCTTTGCGGATTTTAAACTTTGACTGTGAAGTTTCCAAGTATGTATTTTTTTTTATTTGCTTGATTGGAATGGATTAGATTCCTAAATACGAGAATTGGTGCTTTTCATCAGTCTTGGAAAATGCTTAGCCATTATCTCTTAAAACATTCCTTCTCCCTTATATAGCTCTACTCTTCCAATGAAACTCCAAATATTAGACCTTCTCACTCTATCCTGTGTTTCCTAATCTTTTCAAAATATCTTTCTTCTCTTTGTTTCTTTGTGTTTTATTCTGGATATTTTCTTCAGATCTACTTTCAATTCATCTATTCTCTTTTTTACTATGTCTAATCTACTATTAAAATCTAACCACTGGTGGGAATGCAGACTGGTGCAGCCGCTATGGAAGGCAGTGTGGAGGTTTCTCAAGAAATTACGAATAGAATTACCATATGACCCAGCAATCGCTCTCCTGGGTATCTACCCAAAAAATCTGAAATCATTTCTCTATAGAGATACGTGTACTCCAATGTTCATTGCAGCTTTGTTTACAGTGGCCAAGACATGGAAACAACCAAAATGTCCTTCAATAGATGAATGGATAAAGAAGTTGTGGTATATATACACAATGGAATACTATTCCGCATTAAGGAAAGATGATATAGAAGCATTTGTGACAACATGGATGGATCTTGAGAGTATAATGCTAAGTGAAATAAGTCAGACAGACAAAGCAGAGAACCCTATGATTTCACTGATATGTGGTATATAAACCAAAAAGAACAAGACAAACAAATGAGAAAGAAAAACTCATAGACACAGACAATAATTTAGTGGTTACCAGAGGGTAAGGGGGTGGGGGGTGGGTGATGAGGGTAAAGGGGATCAAATATATGGTGATGGAAGAAGAACTGACTCTGGGTGGTGAACACACAATGGGATTTATAGACGATGTAATACAGAATTGTACACCTGAAATCTATGTAAATTTACTAACAATTGTCACTCCAATAAATTTAATAAAAAAGAAAAAAAAATCTAACCATTGATTGTTTTTCTCTCTTTATCTAGTACCAAGTTACAAGGTAGACCATTATAAGATCAATTCTATTTTTTAATTATCATAATTTTTTGGTGCTTTTAGGTTTTTGTTATTGTTGTAGTTTATATGATGGGTTAACAAATAAACAATTAGTAGAAAGAATATTTCCTGGAGATCTTAAAGGATATGGGAGAATGGGAGAAAACAGAACAGTCACCTGATAGTGAGGTGGTACAAAATGGTGAGGTGTTTTGAAGGAGGTCATTATAAGAGAAATGAAGAATGTTGAAGTACAAAGCTATTATAACTAATTTATCATCTAGATTTTCATGCTGTCCAATGTATAGCTACTAGCCACATATGGCTAGTAAATTTAAACTAAATAAAATTTAAACTAAATAAAATTAAAGATTAAATTCCTCCATCTTACTAGCCCTATTTCAAGTGCTCAGTAGATATTTGTGGCCAGCAGCTAAGTACATCAGACAGCTCAAATAGAGAACAATTCCATTATTGGAGAAAGTTCTACTGTCCTGAACTGAGAGCTATAGCTCAGAAGAGGAAGCCCTCCCTAGGGTCCCACTACACATCAACAGGCACGATTTTCAATGCATGTCGTGGCTGTCTAAAGTTAAACGTCTTACGTGGAAATTCTATCTACCTCAGTAAACATTTATTAACCACCTTCTAGATGCAAGAACCAACCACTGCAGGAGGGTGGGGGGGCAAGAAGGGGAGACAAAAAAACAAGTTATATGTGGCCACTGCCTTTAAGAAGTTTACGACCTAGAGAGGAAGAAAGATGTGTGGCCTGCTTCAAGGGCTGGACAAACACAGGAATCGTTTCCTTAAGCATAATGTCTTCAAAGGCTGGAATTATAAAAGGTACCACATTCTAAATTCTCTCGTTTCAGTGTAGAAGTGAAGGTTTCTGGAACTTCGGAGACAATGGAATAAGACTTGTACATGTGACAACATAGGTCTCTTATAGAGAACCCAAGACTGAGATTCTTTAAAGCTCTCTCTCCTGCCCCATTTTTAGGGTAAAATGTAGCATGTTGAGGTAGCATGACATAGTTCAACGTAGTTCAATGTTGTGTGAAACCATATTTTCACATTTCTCCAAAGAAATGTAAATAGGTTTATCTTGGCTATTTCATCATTTGTAAAACAAGCAAGTTAGACTGCAAGGTAATCCCTGACAGTTTCAAAAAGATCATGTTCAAACGACTTATATTTTTTTTTATCTGAAAATATGAGAAAAAAGTAAGGTTTTACTAATCTGGATTGGCACTAGGCCCCAACCTGGGGGCTGCGTCAGAGGTCTGTGGTTACATGAAGCATGTGAAGAATCCTGAGGGAGGAGCAAGAGCTCCACGATGTGGAGGGACCACAGCCCTTTGCCCTGAATGTCTGGCGACATACTACAGTTGGGGTCCCTGTTAGTAGACGTACGTGTTATAGTAATTAGATAACCAATTCTTCCAAAATGGACAAGGGGTTAAAAAATGTTCACCAAAGAAAATGCAGACTGAAGGTAATGCAAAAACACATCTAACACTACACCACAGGAAACTGCCAATATTTACTCAGTTTTTACATAAGAAAAATAATAATTATTTTAATAGGGTTCAAACTAATGCTTGCAACACCAAGAAAGTGGCCTTATTCCTTGTGCCAGTCAGTCAACCACATTATAAGGCAAGAACCATGATCATATAATGAGACTTGATAGGAAGTGAGCTCAAAGAAGGTGAAATTATCAATAACATTTGCAATATAGACATATATCCACTGTCCTTAAATGTGGACCTCACTGTAAGTATATACTGGGCCTTAAGCTATTAGCTAATGATAGAACCAACACATCAGAATGACTTATTTACTTTATCTTTACATTATATTTTACTTGTTGGTGTATTTTATACTGCGCATAATGTGCATATGTCAGTACAGCAGTGCCCATCGGGCACACAATCAAACCCTGTGTAGATGATGCCATAATTGCCAGCCACAGGCCCTCAGCAGTAATCCTGATGTGGATGGCTTATGTTCTACTGCCACCTCGTGGCAAGCACACTGGGAACATGCCTAAGGTAACAGTGGGGAGGACTGGTTTGGACCAATAAACTCTAAACTTCCAAGGATCCTAGAGCCCAAAGAAAACAAGCTGAGTTTTCTTGAGTGTCACTGCCAAATTTGGAAAATTTGGAAACTGGAAAATTTGATGACTCACACCCGTGTCACATCAGGGTCCTACAACCTTGGCAGTTACCTCACCTCTTTGGACTCCTCTTTGCTTATCTGTAAAATGTTGATGATTTTCAAACACTTGATGAACTTCAAAATCTCCTCCAGTTCTAAAATGCCTATGCTGTTAATCATGTGTCACTTTTCCTTTGACTTGCTTCCAAAACTCTTCATTTACAGCTGCTCATGAAGCTATAAAATCTCAGAGTTTGTCCTTTCTTCTCTGTGTCTATTCCATTGGGTACACCTATGTTGAAATATTATTTCTAGGCCCAAAAGGGAGCCGCTCAGGGTGCCACATCAGCAAACCCAAACTTAGACAACCTTCAGGTCTCTATAAATGCTACACTTGACGGTAAATGCATGAATGTATGTCCAGTCAGCCAAGCTCCAAACACCAAGCCAACTCTGGGTTCTCTACTTATTTCCTTGTTCCTTGTTCATTTTCTATTTTTCGATTCCTTGTTCCTTATTCTTTGTCCTATAAAGCTTCCTGCCTTCTGCCCCATTTTGCAATTCTCTGAACCCTCAGGACTAGAGACTGTCTGATCCATGAAGCATTAAATAAAGTTTGTTTGTATCATCTAAGCCAGGGGTGTCCAAACTTTTTTCACCAAGGGCCATATGTGGTAAAATACACAAACAGCCGGGCCACTCACTCAAGGTAAAGCACGTATTGCCTCACCTGGTTTATTTAAGTAAACTAAATCAATCAGCCTACAACACTGCTTTGAATGGGATTTTTTTTTTTTTTTTTTTTAGAACAAAAAAGATTGGCAGTTCATTCTCAAAACAGCTGCCTTGGATTGCTTCTGGATGGTGGTCCTTCTTGACAGACCTGGAGGGGGTGGGGATATAAAAAAAATTATATACTATATTTCAAGCTTGTTATGCAAATAAGTTTGGATTGTAAACAGATCAACTAATATTTGTTTTAAACATGCTATCAACATAAAATGATTACATTTATTAATAGGGCTTAATAACACATGGAACGTGTAATATATTTTCAATTCAGGGGAACACGGTTGCAGCTCAGTGGGAAAAATGAAGTTGCGCTTTGGCCTGCAGGATTGCTGGCAGGCCCGGAGTCAGTTTTTCGGTTGAGATGTGAAGGACAACACAGAGATGGTCGTTGGTCATTTTGGTTCTCAATCTGCTTTTGTTCAGCCTCATCAGAGAAAATGTTTGTTCACATATGTATGTTGAGCCAACAGACTCATCATTCTTTTTGCGTGGCATCTCCTCAGAGGAAACTTAGCTTCTTCCAAGCTCCGGCAGAAGTCAGGTAAGGAGAGAAGCTGATGTTGCTTCTTCAGAGAATCATCACACTGCATTTCTATAAGTTCTAATTGCAGACTCTCTTCCACTTCTTCTGCATTTATCATGAAGAGAGTCGCGAACAGCTTGATATCGTTCTCAATGGTAGAAAAATCTTGGAAGCGCTGAGAAAATTCTGCCATGAGAGATGTGATCACAGACACATGTTTCCCCTTTTTATCAGAGAGATCGGCCTTTGGAAACGCAGATCTGATTTCAGACAGTGTGGGGAAGTGCGCGACATTGGAGGTGTGCAACTGTGCCTCACACAGTCGGAGCTTCGCACAGAATGCTTTCCTGTGTGCGTGAGGCTGCGGTCCGAGTTGGTCTTTGCCTTGGAGGTTTTTGTTGAGTGCGTTGAGGTGTTCAGTGAGACCAACTGAAAACGCCAGGTCTGCCAACCACAGAGGGTCACTCAGCTCATGAAGAGGTCGGTCCTAATAAAACCGCTGAAGCATGGAGCAGCGACTTAGCCAGCACACTTCTGAATGGCAGAGCAGGTCCCCATATGCAGCATCAACGTCAGGTAAGAAAGTTTGGAATTCTCTGTGGTAGAGTGCTCGTACTCCAATTATGTTTACCGTTTTCACAAGTGTTCATCACGTCGCTGAGATGTTCTGTCTCGGCACAGAGTGCTTCCTGGTGAGTGATACAGTGCATTTTACCTGCCTCCCCTCCGCTCTCCCGCACCTTGGCGCACACCACAGAGGCCATTCCTGTGAGCTCGCCTGTCACAGGTGAGCCTGTCACAGGTGGAGCTCCACACAGCTTGTCCCATTTAAGTCCTATCTTGTCAGCTGCATTTGACACAGCTTCAAAAACGTCTTTACCCGTTGTTGTGGTATTTAGACTGCTGAGCTCAAGCAGCTCCTGCAAAACGCAAAAGTTATTATTGTCAACTCCCTGCAAAAAAAATGAATAACTGTGCGGTATCTGGGGCGTCTGGGCTCTCATCACGTGCAAAGGAGTAGAAATAAAAAGCACACATTTTATCTGACAGTTGATGTTTTCTGTTGGCTGACAAGTCTTCGATTATCCGCACAACTGTGTTTCTTGATAGGCTAACGCTGTCGAATTCTTGACTTTTTTTCTGGGCACATTATTCCTGCGACTTTAGTGAGGCACTGTTTTATAAATTCACCATCTGAAAAAGCCTTCCCCTGCTGGGCAATGAGTTGAGCCACCTCATAGCTGGCTGTTGTGGCATTTTCTTGAGTTTTTTGGCACAGGAAAAATACTGTTGTTAAGCTAGCAAGATAGCTGTCATCTGCTTAACCTTCTGATCTCATTCCACACCAGTGTAGGACATGCAGGTCTGATGTTTGGTTTCTCAGTGTCGTCTTCCATTGTACTCCTTCATCACTGCCACACTCTCATTACAAATCAAACACACACACACTTCCTCTTGACTTCCATAAAGAAGTATTCATTTTCCCACCGTGCCTGAAATTTTCTACACTCACTTGCTATCTTGCGTTTCTTTGGTGTTGTCATTTTCATTCAGTGCGCTGTGGCAAAATTTTTCTTAATTTTGTGTTGCAGAGGAACGCCCTCGATCAACTCAGTAGCTCCACCTAGAGTTAAAACCAAGAAATGCAATACCGCCAGGTTTCATGTGCGGGCCATATTCTGGCATATTTTTGGAATTTGCTGCCGGCCAATTAAACATGGATCCCAGGCGGCAGTTGGCCCGTGGGCGGTAGTTTGGACACCCCTGATCTAAATTGTCTTCTTTAATCATTTTTAACAAGTGTCTGCCACTTACAGTTCTTAAGTTGTTTTTTGTTTCTGTTTATCTTGTTTTGTTTTACCTTTTATTTTGAAATAATTGTAGATTCACAGGAAGTTAGGGGGGAGATGTACAAGGAGGTCCCATACACACTTCTCAACCTCCTCCCATGGTAGCATCTTATGTAACTACACTACACAAGCAAAACCAGGAAACTGACACCACCGCAATCCACAGTTTACTGAGATTTCATCTGTTTTATATGTATTTGTTTGTGTGCATAGGTTGTTTTTATCTATTCCATCATTTTAGATTCCCAGTGCCTGGCAAATAAATGACCTTCCCTATATGTTGGGGAAGAATAAATTGTTCCAATTTCTTTTAAAAACTAGTTGGATTCTCCCTAAGAGGTTAAGTCCAACCCTGATTTCACAAGGTAAAACAGTTTTTACTGATGCTTCAGAACATGGCAAGTGAAGTGCTGGGAAATAAAAGCCCCCAGGTGTATCCCTCAAGCAGTGTTTGACAGGAGTCAAAGTACACACTCCCCAGTGTCCCAATCCTTGGCTGGGATTCTCTGAACATTGAGACTTCAGCAGAACTAAGTCCCAGACGCCCAGAGCACTAACCTGCTACATGATGGATGCTTCCCTTCCTGTTTCCTTTCCCTTCTCTCCTCGCAATGTTTGCTGGGATCAATCCCCAAATATATCACTTCCCTTTAAATCCCTGTCTGAGGGTCTGCTTCTTGAGAAACCCAAACTAAGACGGGTTGCAAAAGCACTGCACTGGAAGCAATTCAGAACCACAAAGCACAATGTGCAGCCTTTGTCTTCTTTAAGAATTCATTCTGAACTGCCTGCCAATTTCACGTTAATATTAGAAAATGGTCTAAAATGTTAGACTGGTGTTCCGTGACGTTTACATTTGCCACATTTACTCCAAGGAGATATACACTGAGCTACAGAACTCCTTTCTCTTTCTCAACCTCAAGCCCACTCTCCACCAAGACATGAGTTCTAACGCCAAAATATATCTTACAACAGTCCACGCCTCTCCATTCACATTGCCACTCCCCTGGCCCATCTCATCACCATCTCGTGCTAGACTTGCCATCTCTTACTAAACTGTCACAATAGCCTGCTGAATGGTCCATCCCCACTTCCATTCCTGACCCTTTCAATCTACTCTTCACATAGAAACTAAAAAGATAGTTTAAAACAAACCAGTGTATGTCCCTCACTTCTGGAAAATCTTCATTGGCTTTCCATTGCACATAGAATGAAATCCCCAACTCCTCCTCTCACCCTAGGAGACTTCTCCAGCTTCCGTTTTATGCCACTGTCCTCTTCACTCATAACACTCCAGGAACCTCAATTTCCTCTCTGTTCCTAGAAGGGATCCAGCCTCTCCCGCCACCAAACTTCATGCTTGCTCTTCTCTGTTTCTCACATACTCTGCCCAGACCCTTGGTGTGTTTGGTTCCTCCTCATCTTTCAGATTTCCTTCTCTGAAAATCTTCTCCAATTATCTTACCTAAAATCACCCACCCACATACCCCACTGTCATTCTCTAGCACTGCACCCTGTTTATTTCCTTCACAGAAACTATAACAAGTGCTAATTGTTTCATTTCTTGGTTCATCCACTCATTCAGAGACTATATATACTTAGCCATGTGTCAGGTCTAGTCCCCCTGGCAGGCATAGGAGGTATCCAGTGAGAAAAAAACAGGCGACCCTCATCCTCACGGGTAAAGAGTCTAGTGAAAGAGACAACTGTTAAACAAATAACATGCAATTTTAAAGCTGGCACTTGCTGAGAGGTGTTATGTACAGGGTACTATGAGAGCTCAAACTAGAAAAATTTGGTCCAGTTATGGAAGGCATCCCCAAGGACGTTAAAAAATGAGCCGAGAGTCTGTGCAGCAAAGGTTAACTCAGCAGACCCAGGTTGTTCAAAGCCTGCACATTCCCGAGAAAGGCCTATCTTCAGCACTTGTCCTGGAAGAGTAGCTCTGAGCCCTTGGAAGTTTCTGCCGACAAGAGTGGTTTTGTAGGCCTAAGGCCTTGGGCCACAAGGTACCAGTTTGATCCAATGGTTTATACTAACAATGTGATTGACAGTGAACACCAGGGTTTTGCTCTGGGAGACTGCATTCTGAGTAACTGAGATCCGGCACACAGATGCTACAGGTCGACATACCAACCCTAATTAAGAACCCTCACTTGGGTGAACTTCCCTGCGTGGCACCTCTTCACTCTTATTGTCACACATTGCTGCTGGGAGGATGAAATGCATCTATATGACCCTATTAGGACAAGACAGCTGGAAACTTGTGCCTGGTTTCTCCTGGACTCTGCATTGTGAGTTTTTTCCCTTTTCTGATTTTAATCTGTTTCCTTTTACTGTAATAAATCATAACCATGAATATAACAGCTTTCCTGAGACCTGGGAATTCTTCCAGCAAATCACCCAGCCTGAGGGTTTCTTGGGGCCCCCAGACACAGGGCCAAAAGAGCATTCAAGGCAGAGGCCCAAAAGCCCTGTGACAGCTCTGAGCATAACATGAGAGGCGTAACCAAAGCAATCAGTTGTGTGATACAAGTGTTCGTATTCTCTCTTTACCAATGAATGAATGGCAGCTCCATGAGAGTGGACATCAGCCATTCTTACTCACTAGTATCTTACTCACTAGGTATCACTAGTACCTACCATGATGCTTGACACATCATACATGCTCAAAGAATATTTGTTAAATGAATGAATAGCTAAGAAATAAATGAGTAAATTAATGAATGTATCTGGGATTTGTGTTACATTCTTATAGCACAGATAATTATTATTGATAATTGTTACCAATAATCATCTCTCAATACCTCAAGCTATCAAATGTAGTTACTTGGGTAGTACAATGGCAGCAACACTGTTTTGTGGCACTAGAAGTATTTAATTTTAATTTTCACCTTTTCAGCTTATCCAGGTGTTTCACGCCATTAAAACTCAATTGCTGATGCCAGAGTATCTGTTCCATGTAGAGCTGCTGTATTTTCTTCCTTTTCTCACTCCAGCAGTTGGATTAAGCAAAATCTTATACCTCAGATCTGCTGCTAAAGTCATTTGATGATCTCACAGTTAGAATCTGGAAATGGCTCCTACTTATCGAGCATTTTCTGTATACCTGGCATTGTGTTAGCATATTCCACGCTTAATCTCCTCCAGTCTTCACAACATTTTGTCAAAGGAACTGTCATTATCCTCACTGGATCAGTGAAAAGGGACATTCAGAGAAGTCAGGTCACTTCCCAATTCACACAGTAAGAACACAGGTTTTACTGACTCTTGAGAGCAGAAACCATCTACCAGACACAGCTTAGTATCCTGTTTCCCCGAAAATAAGACCTCGTCGGACCAGCAGCTCTAATGCATCTTTTGGAGCAAAAATTAATATAAGACCCTGTCTTATTTTACTATTAGACCAGGTATAATAATATAATATAATATAATATAATATAATATAATATAATATAATATAATATAATATAATATAATGTAATACAGGGTCTTATATTAATTTTTTGCTCCAAAAGACGCATTAGAGCTGATTGTCCAGCGAGGTCTTATTTTGGGGGAAACACAGTGTCTCTCCACCAGCATGACTCAACGCTTACATACTTGCCACCAACATGACTTAACTATTTCAGAAATTTCTTGTCCAGGAAGAGGAAGTTCCAAATAACTGTGTTGTTTGTTCCAGGAGCTTTCTGAAATCTACTTATCCGAACTATAGACTATTTAAGTAGCCCACATCAGGGTGAATAGCCCATTTCTCAGAATTCTCAACTGAGGTCATCAAACCGCTACTTGATCTTCAAGTTTCACTTCCAAACCTCACCTCATCATGTTCACAAATCCTACACCATTATATCTCAAAGTGGGTCCATTCTCAGTCAGGCCCCTGCTTTGAAAATCCTCATTGACCAGACTCCTAAAACATGATATATCCTGCCTTTGACACAATGCTTCCCCTTCTGTGATCACAGAGACTGTCAACATAGTGGTCTCCCTTACTGCAAAAAGCAATGCATTTGGATTTGCTTGATCAACAGTCTCTTGTAAGAGGCAGCAGTCTATCCCTGGCTTCTCATTTATCATGTGTGTGCTCTCACCTTCGTAGGTACCTGTATCCAACAAGAAATGAATCACCAATAAGTGCATCTCTGGGGTCCCTGCCTCAAGGTCAATCTTGTTCTGGTTCATCCCCAGGAGTATAAATTCTAAACTAATCCCAGATATTCTCTAGTCCCCTTGTCAGTTACCATAATATACTACAGCCAATTAAGAGCTCAGCTTAGAAAGGATCTAGAATTGCATTGGGGGGTTGGGGGGGAGCAATGGTCCCGGTTGCACTGAGAACATACCTGGTATTTAAGGGCCGGTACAGAAATTAAATTCCCTGGGTCCTTGTATCAGCAAGTTTTCACTGCATAACAAATGACCACTAAACCTCATTGTCATACAACAATAGGCATTTACTGCTCACACGGTTGAGTTCAGTTGGGGTTCGGCCTGGGGGTTGTGTCATCTAGTCTCAGCTCACTCATATATCTGGGAGACCACTGCCAGTCCACTGGTCTGGACTGGTTTCAGCTGAGGCTATTGGGGTGCCTCAGCTCTGCGCCATTTGTCTCTCATCCTCCAGCAGACTAGCTTTGGCATGTTCTCAGGGCCATGGCAGAAGACCAAGACGTCAGGTCCCAGTGCTCAAGGCCATTTCAGTCCTCTGCTAGTATCACATCTGCTGACATCCCATTGGTCAAAGCAAGTCACATGCCAGAGCTCAGAGTTAAGTGGGGAGGGCCCTACAAAGTTACATGGATGTAAGGAGAGGTAACGAACAGGGACCAGACGATGGCCTTTCTCCGGACTTCTACCTCATAACACATGCTTCTGTATAGCTCCCCATGAAAAGTCCATCCTATGAAGTTCAATTTCTGGGTCTCAATTTTATAAACACTTTACTTAACAAAAGAAAGCAGACCCTCTTGTGTTTTTCAAGCTTTCCTCCTCCTATCAGATGGGTGCCACATTCAACCATTGTTTTTGTCCCTGACACTTCTGTTTGTCTTTTCTACAAGAATGATAAGATATGAAAACACAGAATGGGGCACTGCAGAGGGAAGCCACATTAGTGATAGAAGTTGTCTTTGGTGCATTCAGTGTCCTTCTAACTCATCACCTTAGATGGCACTTCTCTCTGATTTTCCCCCCATCCTCCTCCTACACCTCCTTCTCTTTAATCAGTGTTTGTGTGCTAAGAAAAGTACAGGTTTTGAGTCAAACAGTCCTTGGTTGGCTTCTCAGCTGATTCACACAAAAGCCATGCTACCCTGGAACAATTCCTTCATGTCTTTGAGCCTCAATTTCCTTATCTGCAAAGCCAGAATAAGTCCCCTATTTGGAGGACTGGTGCGTTAAATGAGGTACTGTGTAGTAAGTACCCAGCATGTACCACAAACAGTTGATGCTTTCTCTCCATTTGCTCTGTTGCCGCAAGGAGGGGCAGGGAAAGCTTTTTAAATAAAAGAAGTGAATCTGTAAGAACAGTTCCATTTGCAAGAGATAGAGAACATAACTCAAAGCAGCTTAAGCAAACAAATTAATCATGGGCTCAATTAACTGAAAATCCAGTAGTAGTTCTGGTTAAAGACCTTATTATCATTATGACCCAGAATGATCAGGGACCATTCTCTCCTCAACTCTGTTTCTCCCCACATTGGCTTCTCTCAGGCATGGGTTCTCTTCAAAATGGCCTCTGGGACTCACTCCATAGTTAGCTCCCACAGTTCCAAGGCTAGTGGAAATCCTGTAACCCAAAACACATACACTAAGAACAGGAAAAACCTGGTTCTCGAGTGGTAAGATTACCAAATAAAATACAAGAGACCCAGTTCAATTTAAATATCAGGTAAACAACAAATAAATGTTTGGTATAAGTATGTCCCATGCAATATTTGGGACATACTTCTATTAAAAAGCTATTTCTTGTTTATCTGAAATTTAAATTGAACTCGGTGTCTTATACTTTTATTTGCTAAATCTGGCTACTCTATCTAGAGGGAAAATGATAATACTCTTAATAAAAGTAAGGAGAATGTATACGGGGCAACAATAAAAAGAAAGAAAAGAAAGGAAGAAAGAAAGAAAGGAAGGAAGAAAAGAAGGAAGGAAAGAAAATAGGTCCAACAGGTCCATTCCAAAGGGAAACTGGTTTCAATTCTTATACTCCCACTTCAGCCCTGAGACTTATGACCATTTTCAATACACCAATCTTGCTAAGTAAGTTTGGGAAGATATGCTTTCTTTTCTCTCTCCATTCTGACTTCTTTGCAGCAATACTTCAAACAATAAAGAATTTTTCTAAAGTCATTTAAATGCAACCAGAACATTTCAGAACCAGAAAGGAAATTAAAAGTCAACTCTGTCAGCCCCACTGTTTAACTAATAAAGGTGCCGGACTCAGCTGAAAAAAATCGATCCAAGGTTACATAGTACTTCCGGACAGAACTGAGTCTAAAGTTCAGATTTTCTAAAACCTAATCATTCTAATATCTACTCTTTCTCTGATAATCTTTGTCATAGCATCTAGAAAAAAAAAAGTCATTTGGGGATGACTTTGTAGCACTTTAAATTGAGTTGACAGAGAAATTCCACATAACGCTAAATTAAAACTCCAACAGAGAGGGGCAATGCATCCACAAAACGACTTGTTTATGTGGAGGCCAAGGATTTCCTCAAAACACGTGCATGATCCAATACAACCCACATGTGAGCTCTCAAATTCACGCTGGACACCCATGATGCATATAGCCCACGTAGCTTGTACGCCTCCCCAGGCAGGCCTGCCCTGCGCCTGTTCAAATAGAGCTTCTTTTTGGTGACAGCAATTGCGCCAGCTGAGCGACTCTTTTGAGCCACACCACAAAAAGACACGAAAAGAGGCAGCTTTCAAGATTAATCTCTGGGTGAGACCACCCCTTCCCAGGCAAGCAGGGTAGCTGTCAGCTGTTGATGGCAGGGCCGCATTCCAGGATAAAGCAGCAGCCTGCCTGTGCCCTCTGCCCAGCGCCACCCCAGCTCAGACTGATAAAGGCTTGGTCCACAGGCAGCATTCCTCCGCAGAGCAGCTGCACTCACGTTTTAACGCGTCCCATTGTACTGTCGATTTAATGAGGGCTCTTGGGCACTGTGTTTGTAAATGACAGGTCATCAAAATGCCAAAGCACGGGAGATACAACCGTCACCGTTAAAGGGGAAAAAAATTTAATTTAAAAATAAAATAGAATCATAGTAAAACCCACACTACTGTCTGGAATTTATTAATTTATTAATTCTCCTCTATCCCGAGCAAGTTACTATGGCAGAGTGGTTAAGAGCATTAGTTTTGGAGGCACAGACAAGTCCCAAGTCCACACCTGCTACCTGGGGCAGGTTATTGAAGCACGTGGAACTCCAACTTTCTCAGCTATAACACGGATATAAAAGCCATACTGTCCTCAAAGGAATTCTGGGAGGCTGAGTGAAACATTGCATGGAAGACGCTTAGCCTGACATCTGGTATCTTGTAAAATTGACAAATTAGCTATTATTTATTTTAATAAAATACATGTGATACTGGAAGACAATAGCCAAAAATGTGTGTGTGTATGTGTGTGTGTGTATGTGTGTGTGCAGCTCACTATTACCTAAACCACCTCCTCTTTACCGGGTTTTAATCCCTTTTCCACCAAGTCAGAGATAATGAGTTACAATTTGGAACGTGATTACAAACAGTGACTGGGACACACGTGCCATATAATTGTCAGCTATTATTATTATCGATCACATTGTTGTTATTGTTGTTGAAGAAACAAACTATTAAACACAAATTGAGTTCTCTCGAACCAGGCCTCAGTTGGCTTGACCCACTCATTAATAGGTTTCTCTGCTCTGAAATTTTGGAAGGAAAAGCAAGATGAAATATTATAAGGAATGGAGATGGACTCTGGTGAGAATTAGGCTAGAATGAGGGTCAGCCAACCACGACCCACAGAGCAAATCCAGCCTAATTTTTGCTTTTGTAAATAAAGTTTTATTGAAACACAACCTTTATTGACACACAGCCCCACTCATTAGTTTATATATTGTCTATGGCTGCTTTTGCATTACAGTGGCAGAGGTGAGTAGTTGCCAAGGAGATCTGCAAAGCCTAAAATACTTACTCGCTAGCCCTTTACAGAGAAAGTTTGCTGATCCCTGAGCGAGAAAGAAGGGAACAGGCCTAGAAAAGCATTTGGCATATAGTAGTTCATCAGTCAATATGCTTGAAAAACATAACAAACTGAATAAAATAAATAAATAAATGAATAGGCAGGAAGCACTTGATTTATTGTTGCTCCTGACCTGTCAAGGTCGTGATGAAGTCAGGACGACTTCATATTGATGTGTCAGCTCTGTTATTGTCCCGGGGGATTGTTTGAGCCATTGTTGGGAATGAATAGGGCATAAACATCACTTTGTAAATTAGACACAACAGTACTGGGTTCCTGCCAGTCAGCTCCAAGTGTTCCATCCTTTGCCCTATTCAAGCAGGAGAGGGAGAGAGGAAACTGGTAATAGCGGAAAATACATGTAACGTTACTTTGAGATACTATAGAAAACAGAGAGCAAAGGGGGCAGAATCTAAAATGGCACATTTGTCTTCAGCTGTAGCAGAGGAAAAGGCTGCGTCTGATTCTTAATCCTGCTAAACTCTACGGAGTGCAAAAAGAAAAGTAAACCTCTACGTTCAGAGAGATCAGTGAGCACAGCCATTTTGAAAACAAAAAAAAACAAGATAAAAACTTGAGTGTGGATATGGCTAGGATTTGGTTTGGACAAGATTATTTGAACACAGTTGTCTTCTAAAACTTCCATCAAAATTCCTAGCTTACATGTGACTCCTGGGTGTCCCTCCATCATAATGTGAGCTCTCTGCAGGCCCAGCATCGTCGCTGACCTTTATATCCACCCACAAAGCTTAGCACTTTGCCCTGTACTTCCTTTTCTGTTTTAAGCCCAGTTTGTGCTGGGTTTTCTTTGACTTGCTACTAAAATTGCCTAAGTTATACCATTATTGCTGACTATCAATGAACTCTGCCCTCCTCTCCTCTGAAACATGTTGATGAAAAAGAGGCAGCAAAAAGAGAGGTTGAGAGTTCAGAACCTGAAGCCAAACTCCCTAGATTTGAACCCCAAACTCTGCCACTTCCCCTTGGGCACATTACATCATTGTATCTTCATTTCTTCACCAATAAATGAGGAATAATAATAGTACCCACCTCATAAAATCATTGAAGACTTGTGAGATAGTTTGTGTAAATGCTGAGAAGAGGGCATAATGATTAATCAGACTATAAAAACACTTGCCATTACTACAGTGGTGATGTGGCCGACCTATGCTGTTCCCTTTGCCCATACCTCAAAGGAGCCATCACCCTTTCAACCATTTGATGCTTCCCCTAACTGGTTCAATATCTCTCTCTCTCTCTCTCTCTCTCTCTCTCTCTCTCTCTCTCTCTCTCCCCCCCCTTCATGGCCTCTCTTCTCCTTTGAACGTAATTGGCATGGACTGTGGGGACAAAACAAATTCTTTTACTACCCAAAACAGATACACAAGCTCACTCTGGATGAAATGGGTTTTTCAGACCCTAAATGTGTCATATATTAGCAACCAGATATACACACACAGAAGCAGAAACTATCAAAGGTCCAAAGCTGCATTTTCCATCTGTTGTGAGTGAAAATCCTCTCTTGAAAGGTGGAAAGAGGGGACCCAAGTACAAAATCCAAAATGCTGCTTTCACTCTACTGAAATGTAACCTGCGTAAACTGCTCCACAAATCAGAGGCAATTATTTATTCTCTCCAATCACCTCTCTAGGCTCCATAAAGCTTATTTGACATGAAATCTAGCATCTCTTTCTAAAATATTCTGCACCACCCCATGTCCCGCTTGTCCATAAACCCCAGGGATTGTACAATCCAAAAGGAGGGTCCATGTGGTTCCCACACTCACTCAGACTGGGAGAAAACTGGAGCCTCGGGTACTGTCATTGCCTCTTGGGGCCACACGGGGTCACTGTTACAAGCAGATGCTGCAGGTCTCAGCTGGCTGTGGTTCCCCACAGGTTGTTCATGTCCTGGCTCTCTAAGGGAACTCCATCCTTGTGCCGAGTGTAGCAAGGGAGCCTGCTGCACTCACAGGTCTGCCACTTTCAGAGACTGGCTCTTTCAGCTCATGTGTCCAACCACCTTCTAGAGAACATTAGCCAACCGCAGGCTAACGGAATCAGGTATTGGTTCTAGCACTCCCACCTCAGAGCCAGAATAGCCTTCCACCTGTCTTTTCCTCTACAGTGTTATCATTTTTCAAGGGGGTCGCACCCCACCCCCGATCCAAGGGGAACCCTCCTCAGTGGCTCCCAGGGGTCATGACTTTAGAAGGGAAATTGCCCAAAGTGATTCCAGAAGGCACCTTTCTCAGGATAGAAAAGGGCAAACACCACATTGAAAATCAGGCAGTGGGATAAAGTCAGCCCCTTGCTAACTCCTCGTGGGTGGGAAAGGAAGTGAGAAGAGGAAAGGAACTTGAGATACTGCCCTTCCACTTCTGCCCCTCACTCCACCCAGACTTTGTGTGCTCTCACTTCAAGAGATTGCTTGCCCTCTGTCTGCTGATACTAATTTGGATAATTTTATTAAATCTGTAGTTTTGTGTTTATCTTCACTAAAATCCCATTGACTGTCCTTTTTGGACCATTTTTGGGTAGTTTGTGGACTATCAGGTGGTGGGTGGCTCCTGTGCCTTCAGAGCTGCCACAAAAGACCACAAAATTAGCCATGACTGAAGGACATTAAATTTTTTTCTTAACTTTTGTTTTCTACTTAATCTGCTTCCAAAAGCACGTAGTAAGCGACTTTTTCATTATAATGTTTTCAACAACCTGTATGCATACAAAATTTAGGTAACCATTAAAATATACACTGTATTATAACAAATGCTGGCAGCAGGTGTATTTTTAAGAGTAGGACTAATAAATCAGATCTTCACTTTTTCAACTACCAGAGGGTTTTTCCCATCTCAACATTCTTGACCTGCTGTATGTTCCTCCCTTAACGTGTTACAGTTTTTACTCTCTTGATCTTTCAGTTTTTGCTCCCTTGATTGTTGGCCATATTCAACTGAATTGTTTTAATCAATGTGTTTCTTTAATATAACGTAATGTTCCCTGTTCTTTAAGAACCAGCCTCAGTGGAACATTTTTCTACATCAAAGACACAAACATATGAAAATTATAAAAATATAAGAGCTAAAACTATAAAACTCTTTTTAAAAAAATCATACGTGAAAAGTTTCATGACACTGATTTGGCAATGATTTGTTGGATATAACACCAAAAGTGGAGGCAATAGAAGAAAAAATAAATTGAACTTCATCAAAATTAAAAAATGTGCATTAAGGGACACTGTCAACAGAGTGAAAAGGTAATCTGTGGAATAGGAGAAAATACTTGTAAGTCATATCAATGATAAGGAATTAACACCCAGGATATATAAAGAATTTCTACAATTCAACAACAAAAAACAAACAAACCCAATTTTCAAATGGACAAAGTACTTGAATAGACATTTTTCTAAAGAAGATACACAAATGTTCAATGAGCACATAAAAAGATACTCTACATCATTAAGCATTAGGGAAATGCAAATCAAAATCACAGTGAGATACTATTTCACATCCATTAGGATGGTGACTATAAAAAAAAATTAAAATAAGTGTGTTGGCAGGGATGTGGAGAAATTGGAACACTTGTGCATTGCTGGTATGAATATAAAATGGTGCAGCCACAGTGGAAAACAGTACAGTAGCTCCTCAAAAACTTAAACAGAATTACCAGATGATTCAGCTATTGGAAAAGATCATCGAGAGCACATGACCAACAGCTGACCTGAGAGCTGGACCCAGGCTATTGGAGGCTTCTCTCCTCACCCCCCTCCCCTGCCTCCCTTGTCGGCCCACCATTCCCAAAGTAGGAGCTATACCAGAGACATAACCTTGACAGAGTAAGGTGTTCTTGAGACCAGCTGGACAGAATATATGACTGAAATCAGGAAAGGCCTCTATATAAACTTTTAAGATTCTGGTGGGCGTGTGTGGCCGTCCAAGACAAGCCTCGTAAGTAAGATCCCAGGCTTATTAAAACTTCCACCTACCTATCTGGAGCGATCTGCCTCTCTCTTTTGCCTCTACTTGGCCCTCTGAGTATCAGGCCAGTTTCAAATTTCACCCAGGAACCTCTCAAGGTTACAAACCAGCACCAGTAATTCCACTTTTGAGTATGTGAAAGGATTTCAATCTAGAATGAAACTGGAGGATGTGCAATGCAGAATCTTATGCACATGCCCTCAGAAGAATGGAACTTAAGAACTGAGAGACTGGTTTCCAGTAAATGCCTCGTTTACAGGAAACCGAGATTTATCTCCTGACCAATAAACTTCTGCCAAGAATCCCTCCTGGTCGTCAAGCCAATAAACTTACTGCTTGGATCTAGCTGGCTTCACTCTCTGCGCACTCTTTGTGCTAAATATAGCCCTCCCCAAACCCTCAACGAATTGGCCCATAGCTTGCTACAGAATGTGTTTCTTAAATTGCAGTTCCTCTGTTATTCCCGAATAAATTCAATTTCTGGTCATTTAAGCTTGCCTCGGTTTACCTCTTCATTTAGTTGAACAGATATATACCCAGAAGAATTGAAAGTAGGGATTCAAACAAATATCTGTACTCCCATGTTTGTAGTAGCATAATTCACGATAGCCAAAAAGTGGGAACAACACAAATGTTCATTGAAGGATGAATGCATAAATAAAATGTGGTATATATGTACAATGGAATAGTATTCAGTCTTAAAGAAAAGAAAATTCTGATATATGCTTCAACATGTATGAACCTTGAAGACATTCTGTCTGCTAAATGAAATAAGCCAGACACAGAAGGACAAATATTGTGATTTCATGTACATGTAGTATCCAGAATAGTCAAAATCATAGAGACGTAGGGTAGAATAGGGTTTCCAGGAGCTGAGGAGAGGGAGGAAATGGGGAATTAGTGCTTAATGGCTATGGAGATTTCATTTGGAATGATGAAAAAGTTCTGAAGATAAATATTAATAATAGTGAGGGCTACACAGCAATGTGAACATACTTAATGCCACTGAACTATACACTTAAAAATAATTAACATGGTAAATTTTATGTTATATATAATTACCACAATAAGAAAAAGAAAGAAAATTAGTGGTCTTTTAATTTATATAAGCTTAAATTCTATTTTTTTTTAAGGCAGGTGGTCCTCAACTAAAGAGAGAAGCAAATGGAAAGTGAAAAAGAAAATTTCTGCTGCAGATATCCAAAAAGACTCAGAGAAGGTAGAATGATAATAAGTGAAAACCACCCTCATCCGTTACTGCCGTATTTCTTTGTTCCATGCTTTCTGCAGAACTCAGTGAAAAAGAGATCTACCCCATCTCCAATTTCTCTCCTCCCATTCTTTCTTAAACCTATTCTATTCAGGTGTCCTTGCCTACCTCCCCACTGAAATTGTTCTTGTGAAGTTCACCAAAAACCTGAGGAACACAAGGACCCTAACAGATATGTAGCTTCTCCAAGATTATACCACTTGTTAATGAGAGAACTAGAACTAACACCCTGGAGAATGTGTAATAGTTTAGTGATTTTCACATCCTGGAGTAACAATTGGGAAACATCTATTCCAACTAGAACTAAAACCCTGGAGAATCTGTAATAGTTTAGTGATTTTCACATCCTGGAGTAACAATTGGGAAACATCTATTCCAAATGGTTTTCTGGTCTTGTTTGAGAGTCTGTGACAGCTCCACATCTCCCTCTATCTCTAGCAAAGGTATTCACTCCAGCAAAGTGCCACAGGGCAAGAAGTCCTAGAGAATAGTATAGGCCACCCAAGCATTGAAGACTCTACATCTTAAGGACTAGGCTTGGGGCTCCAATAGGGAATGTGGGGAGTGGGAGTGTTAAAGTCAGAGGTGAGTGGAGTTGGGGCATAAGTCATTGGTTTGTGGGTATCACATTGCTACTTAGGATAGACAGTGTGGGGTATATTTGTGTGTGTGTGTGTGTGTGTGTGTGTGTGCTAGTTTTCACCTTTATCATGGAGCCTGGTTAAAATTTATCTCCCCAGTGAATTAATTAGTATGACACACATAGGGACGGTTTTTTCTACATTGAAATCAATCATGATCATCATCGCTTTTTCCTTCTCTATTGGGACATACCTAACAGCATATAAAAATGCTGTTAATTCCCCTCATGTTTTAAAAATTTTTCCTTGATTCATTTCCAGCCCACCCTCATCCGTTACTGCCATATTTCTTTGTTCCATGCTTTCTGCAGAACTCAGTGAAAAAGAGATCTACCCCATCTCCAATTTCTCTCCTCCCATTCTTTCTTAAACCTATTCTGTTCAGGTGTCCTTGCCTACCTCCCCACTGAAATTGTTCTTGTCAAGTTCACCAAAAACCTCCATTCTGCTAAGTCCAAAAGCCTTACCCCAGTCCTCACCTTACTCCACCCCTCATCATCATTCAACACAGGTGAGCGTTCCCTCCTCCTCAACCCAGTTCTCCTGCACCTCTTAGAATCAGCATCACCTGAGTTTAGTGGTCTACTTTCTATCTACTCTCACTGCCTTGGTGACATTCTTTGCCCCTAGGCTTTAAATATGACCTATGGTGCTGATGATTCTCAGGTGTGTATGTCCTGCCCAGGCCTCTCTCTGGAACTCCAGACTCATTTATTCAACTATTCAGTGACATCTCCATTGGATATGTGATAGCCTTCTCAAACTTATATCCAAAAGTGAATTCCTAAACATCTCCACAAAATCCTCACACCCTCGTGTCTCAGTGGATAGTAGCTTCATTCTTTGAATTAGTCCGGCCAAAAACATTGGAGTCATCCTTGATTCCTCTCTTTGTTACTCACCCCTCATCCAAACTATCCACAACTGTCTTTGGCCCTCCTTGTGAAATATATCAAGAACCTGACCCCTTCTCACCACCTGCTTCTGTTTAAAAAGTTTTAAAATAACCTGTTTAAAAAGTCTTTAAGTGGAAGTCTAAATAATATTTTATTTGGCCTGATTTATACAGGTAGGTATTCCAAATACCCACCTTTACTTTGTCTACTTTGTGTAGACATAGGTCATATCTAACAAGATGAATTCTATTCTTGGTTGCTATCACACTGTAAATTTTACTTATCCATTCATTCATTCCACAAAGACATATGGAATGCCAGATACTATGCTGGGCTCTGGGGACAAAGTGCATTATAGCTTCCAGCATACTTTTGCACATATGATCTCAGTTAAACTGTATTTCAACCTTGTGAAATAGTCTGGGCAAAGGGAGGTATCTTGATTTGGTAGGTGTGAAAATGGAGACATAAAGAAATTGAACAATTCATTCAGGGTCAATAAGTTAGTGTGAAGTAGTAATAGATGTCAGGTAATCTTACTCTAATCATTTACTCTGCCTGTTGTGGTAGGCCACCGTGCTGATATCAGATACCTAAGCTAGTAAAATAGATTATCTGTGGTTCATCTAACTCAGTCGTTACAATGCTGAGCTGCATTGGGTGCTATTTGTTGTCACATTTAGACCAGGCCATGGCCATAGACGTCCTGAAAAATGAATATAAAGAACATGGTTGAGATTCTCACAACCGCAGAACTGAAAGTGTTGGGTCACCGATTCCCAATGGTCCACTGCATGGTCTACTAGCCTTATTATCCATACCATAGTACACCATGGGCAAGTTGGATGGATTGAGGCTTCCTATTTTATGTAAAAGCACTTAGCCTAGGAATGGGGACCACCCTAGCTCTCCAGTGCACATGATGAAGTACACACCTGCCAGGCCTGCCTCTACTTTGTGACTTGTTTAGGCCTGGAACAATCTTCCCCCAAAGAGCCACTTGATTAATTTACTTCCTTCAAGCCTTTCTTCAAATCCACCGCCCCCCCCATGAGACTTATGCAGACGACTCTATTGAAAATTGCCACATGCATTCCTCCCACCCTGTAACGCCTACTTCCTCTTATCCTTATCTTCTTTTTCCTTTTCCTTGGCATGTATCACTTCTAAGTCACCATACAATTCACTTGATTATTGTGTTTATTGTCTGTCAATTAGAATACATACTCATTTAAGGGCAAGAATTTGTGTCTTTTAGTTAACTGCTATATCTCAACTATCTGGAGGAGTGCTTGTTATATAGTAAGCACTCAATGTAAAAGATTGACAGAATAACTCACAGAAGTGAAAATTCTCAGCTCTATAAATGAGCAAGTTAGATAATTCAAGTAAAATATCACCCTAAAAAAACACATTTATTAAAACATACTCTTCTTTTTTCTTTAAATTCCTTAAGCCATTTTCAAAATCAGTTCTTTCTGCTCTTTATGTTGTCACTCAGTTCTGCTATAACATCCTCCTCTAAATGGGTCATTCTAAAATCTCCTTGTGTCTTAGTGAGTTTTTCCACATCTTATTCTGTTGGATTATTAGTTTGCTACCTGGGAAATCATATTCTTATAACTCATGTTACATATTTTTCTATTTCTTACAAATGAAGTGATTTTCATCCACAAAGTGCCAGACTTTTTCCATATATGGTAAGTATTTGGTTCAGAAAGAAGAGTTGGTTCAATATGTACAAGGGTCTGGCTCCAGTTCTGCCCCAAGCTGCTGACCCTGACCTTGAACAAGTCCTTGAGCTCTATGATAAAATAAGAGGGTTGGACAACAAGATAGTCACACTGCTTCTCCACATTTACAGGATTATAAATTTCAAATTTCTTTAAGTCTTGGACATTTTGGTAGTTGAATTAAATTTTGGGTGCATTCTGGAGGATTATATGTAAATTATTTTCTCCCTCAACTAATCTGAAATTGTTTTAATCCCTTAATATTACTTTCTCAACAACTATAGAACATTCTAGGATTTTGAGGAAAGGGATATATTTAATTAAGCTAAGATTCATTGCCATGGTGTTAATTTTGCCTAAATTATTTCATCAGGCTGCAGAAGCAGAAATCAGATTGAACCACATGAAATAGTCACTCTTTTAGGCCAAAAATGTTCTAATACTGGCAACTTCATATGGTGTACCCTAACATGGACCTGTGTAGCATTATACGTGATTAGAAAAGAATCTAAACCTTTAAACTTCATGGAGAGGCACCCTTTTAGTCCCTTTCTCATGGACTGAATTTTCTAGGAATGTTAGTATTGTGAGTATAAGATACCAGGGCTCAAGAGACGACCTGTTTGGGTTGAAATGTTACGCCTCCAGGTAGCATGTACATTGGACTCATGGCACTGCCTCTCTGTAAATGCTTTCCATCTTACAGAAAGGGCTGAACGAAATGATGGAGAAATGTCCATGCCTTCCCCTAGGCCCGAACACCCCTCCTGGTTCCTCCTCTGCATTGTGCTTTGAGACGATAAAGAAACGCACCCACTTGTTGTTAGGAACTGACAGGGCAAAAGGGTTTCCTGCACACTCATCAGATCCTGGCCCTCAGCAGTCAGCTTTCCCCAGCGGGGGATGTGTCCAAACATGTGTGTCCCTGTCCTCCTGGCCCTTTCCTTTTCCTTTGTTAGTTCAAATCTTTCTATGCAGCAAACTTTTTTTTATTCTTTCTTTTTTTTTCTTTTTGATTTTGTTTTTCCTCTTTGTAGAGACCAGTCAGCAGGTCCTACTTTAGGCAAAATTGTAAAGTTGGCAGTTTGTCTTCAGCTTCCCCCTTTCATTCCCTGTCAGCACCCTTCCACCTCCCATTCTTTTACTCATTCAATCAACCAACATTGATTGTTTAGGCACTCAGCATACCCAGGGTACCTTTCTGGTTAGGATGTTTTTTTTCATGATGGCATCTGAATTCTTAACTAGGATTATTAATTAATTATTATTTGGTATCAATTATTTGGTATTTATATAATAATCTGTGGTATTTACACGGTCATTGTGAGCATTTTTCCACCCAGTTGTTCAAGAACCATTTCTGTTTCTTCTCGTTTCCTCACCACCAACAGCAGCAATTCCTACTGATTCTGCCTTGAATAGGTAGAATCGTACTATGAATCTAACCACTTCTTTTCCTCCCCACCACGATCACCTTAGTTCAAGCCGCCCTCCTCGCTTCCTTACATTACTGTTACATCCTACTTGACCTCTTCTTCCACCTTTGCCCCTCTCCCCCAAATCCATTTTTCAAACAGCAGTCAGAGTTATCTTTTAAACACTAAGTAAGACCTAGTGTTCCCAGCTTAAACTCTTGCCATCACGCTTTTAATCAAGCACCAACCCACTGCCATGGCTTGGGTCCTGCCTGATTCTGGCTCTGGTCCTCTCTCTAGCCGCATCCACAAGCACTCTCTATTGCACCCGGCTACACTCACCCTGCCTTTATTCTGCGTCTCCGACACCCCAAGCCAGTCCCCATCTTTGGCACCCTCACTAGGTGTTCCCTCTGCCTTTTCCTCTGACTTTTACACAGTTGCTCTTCCCTCTGACTTTTATACAGTTGATTTTTTCTTGTCATCAGCTTCATGTAAATGTCACCTCACAGAGAAGTCATCTCTGATCACCCATGCGAACATAGTCATCTAGGCATTCTGTCACATCACCACTTTTTCATTTTCCACATAGTACTTATTCCATGTAATAGTATCTTGTTTGTTACTGTCTCTCCCCTACTGGAATGTAAGCTTCATGAGAACAACTTTTCATAGGCATTTTTCCCAGTCCCTAGAACAGTGCCTGATATATAGTAAACAAACAATTAATTCTTGTTGAATATTATGTGCCTGGTAGTTAACATAATGTTATTTAATCCTCTCAAAATTCCAATAGAAAAGGTACTGTTATTAGCTTTGTTTTACAAATTAGAAATCAGAGGCAAGTAGGGACTTTAAGCAAGGCTAGCTACATAACTTATGGGGCCCAGGACAAAATGAAAATCCAGGGCTCCTTGTTAAAAAATCATTAAAAATTAAAGTGACTAAAATCTTGGTAACTGACATGATGTAGAGAAAGGAGCAATTAAAACACTAGCAACCCAGAATCCTGAAGCCAGAGGTGATACTCAAGTGTTACTCAGGAAGTGTTTTAGCCCTTCTTTTTCTTTTTCCAACATGGAAAAAGTCTCTACAGATTCCAATCAGGAAATTAATCCCCTCACCCAAGAGCAAGCTATCACACCTCACGTTGCCACCACTGACGAGAGATCACAGGAGCAAAGAAGGTGAATGCTACCTGAGGAGAACATGAAGAGGGAGCAGTGAGAGAGCAGAAGGGCAGCCCTGGGCAGAGGAAAGCCGTTTCCAGGTCTTCAGTTACTGACAACAACACAACAGGGGACATTGGAAAAAGCAAACTGCCTTGAAACGTTGTTGATTAAAAACTCCCAACTCAGATGGAGATCCAAAATAGCTGAGTAGATAAACACTGTGCCTGCTTCTTTCCATGAACACATTGAAATTACAACTAAATTATAGAACAATCAACCTGGAGAACCATCTGAACTCTGGCTGAACAGGAGTTTTATAACTAAAGATATAAAGAAGCACGCCGAGACTGGTCGGAGGGGTGGAGATGCACAACAGGCTGGCCCCAAACCTCTGTGTGGTACATGAAAATTGGGAGGAATATCTCAGCCACAGAGGTTCCCCATGGAGGAGCAAGAGACCTAGCCCCACACCAGGCTCCCCAGTCTGGAGTACTGGTGCCGGGAAGAGGAAACCCCACAACATCTATCTGTGAAAAACACTGGAGATTCCAACCATACAGGTGGGACTGACGGCTGTGGTATATGGAAACCCAGACATCTTCTTAAACGGCCAACGCACAGACTCACACGCAGACACTTACCCTGGGCTCCGGTGGAGGGTTGGTGTCTCAGGGTGCATCGGAGGCATATGGAGGGCAGACTAAGGTATGTGGCTTTGGGCAAGAGGTGGAGGATAATTGCCATTTTCCCTGCATAGGGTCCTCTTCTTGTGTAGCCGAGCAGGCGGCCGCCATCTTTAATGCGTTGAGCCCGCCCCCTACGCTTACAGCCAATTCTGAATCTGGTCCAGTGAGCTCAGCTGGGACCCTACCTCACTTAATTCCCCCAATGCCGGAGGCACTTTCTCCCCAGTAGCCAGCCCCGCCCACATTGCACTCAATCTTGGAAAACTATTGGCGTCCCCTGCCCCAGGTGGGCAGCAACTGGCCTCGGTGTGTCCTAAGACTTTTGCTGAGTAGCTCCAGACCCAGCACTGGCACCAAACTAAAGTGTACATTAACTGGTAACCACAATTCTTCTCACTCTAGTGACTCCCTTACACGCTGCCTCACCCAATTTGCATACCACACGAGGCTCTATCAGTGGCTAAACCTTAAGAAAGCAGGCAGGTGGCAGTAGGCCTCCAGGTGTCCTGGCTTTTTGTGGAGCTACCCCAGGCCTGGTACTGGTGACAGCCATCCTCAGTTTGCAGCATGGCTTCTCCTGCGTGCCTCCAACTTTAGCACAGGCAGCAAACAACTGTGAATCACTTTGTAGCTCCTACCAGATGATCCCCAGCTGGTCACAGGCGGTGGGTGACCTGTGACTGTGCTGGAGCTCCTCCCAATAGGCCCCAGAACCAACATACTTGGAGATTGGCTTCAGATAACAGCAGAGCACTGCCCAGTTAGCCCCCCAAGCAGCACACTCAAACAGCAGTCTCAACAGGCACCAGAGCTTGCTACAGCAAACCCCATTCAGTGGAATAAGACCCCTACACAGCAGCCCATAAGCTGTGGACGTGGCCAAATGCCACAGCCAATCAGCCTGACAGCAAATCCCACCCACAGATATGCCAATAACAATCAAGGCTCAACTATAACAGGAGGCCACTAACAACCCACACAAGGAACATTCCTGAAGCATTTGGAGCAGGTGACAGGGAGACTGTGCCAGGGGCCCACAGGGCATCTACTACATAAGGCCACCTGGCCAAGACAGGGAGACATAGCAGATCTACTTAATCCATAGAAACAAACACAGAGAGGCAGCCAAAATGAGGAAACAAAGAAATATGTCCCAAATGAAAGAACAGGAGAAAACTCCAGAAAAAGAACTAAATGAAACAGAGGCAAGCAGCCTACCAGAGACAGAGTTCAAAACAATGGTTAACAGGATGCTCAAGAAACTTAGTGAGAACTTCAACAGAGGGGTAGCAAGCCTAAAAAAGGATATAGAAACTATAAAAAAGAACCAGTCTGAAGTGAAGAAGAATACAATATCTGAAATGAAGACTGCACTAGAAGGAATCACCAGCAATCTAGATGAAGCAGAGGATCAAATTAACGACTTGGAAGATAAGGCAGGATAAAACACCCAATTGGAACAGCAAAAGGAATCCCAAAAAATGAGGAGAGTTTACCTCTGGGACAACATCAAGCATAACAACGTTTTCATCATCGGGATACCAGAAAGAGAAGAAAGAAAGCAAAGAGGGATTGAGAACCTATTTAAAGAAATGATGACTGAAAACTTTCCTAACCTGGTGAAGGAAATAGACACAAAAGTCTAGGAAGTTCAGAGAGTCCCAAACAAGATGAACCCAAACAGGCCCACACAAAGCACATTATAATTAAAATGCCAAAGTTTAAAGACAAAGGGGGAATCCTAAAAGCAGCAAGAGAAAGGCAACTAGTAACTTATAAATGAGCTCCCATTAGAGTGTCAGCTGATTTCTCAACAGAAACTTTACAGGCCAGAAGAGATTGGCACAAAATATTCAACCAAGGGTGCTCTACCCAGCAAGGCTATCATTTAAAATTGAAGGACAGATAAAGAGCTTCCCAGATAACAAAAAGCTAAAGGAGTTCATCACCACCAAACCAGTATTACAAGGAATGTTAGAGGGACATTTTTAAGACGGGGGGGGAAAAAAACCACCAAAATTATGAATAATAAAATGGCAATAGCTACATATCTATCAACAATTATTTTAAATGTAAATGGATTAAATGCTCCAGGAGGGCTGAATGGATAAGAAAACAAAACCCTTACATATGCTGCCTACAAGAGACTCACTTCTTATCACTTCTTATTGAAAGACACACACACAGAAAGTAAAGGGATGAAAAAAGATACTTCATGAAAATGAAAATGAAAAAAAAAAATACATATACCAGACCAAATAGACTTTAAAACAAAGACTATAACAAGAGACAGAGAAGGACTGTAATCCCACTTCTGGGTATTTATCCAAAGAAACCCAAACGCTACTTCGAGGGGACATGTGCATCCATATATTCATTGCAGTTTTGTTTATAATGACCAAGATGTGGAGGCAGCCTGGGTGTCTGTCGATAGAAGAATTAATAAAGAGGAAGTGGTACATATATACAATGGAATATTGCTCAACCAGGGAAAAGAGTGGGTTTTTCCCATCTACAGCTTCATGGATGGACCTGGAAGGTACCGTGCTGCATGGAGTGTAAGACAGAGAAAGACAGATGCAATGTGATTTTGTTTATATATGTAATCTAAAGAACAAAATAAATAACAACAACAACCACAACAAAAAACAGATACAAGCTCATAGATATAGAAAACATTTTGATGGTTGCCAGATGGGAGGGGATTTGGGGGCAGCATGAAAAATGGGGAAGGAATTAAGAAGTACAAATTGGTAGTTTTGTACCAATTACAAAATAGCCATAGGGACATAAAGTAAAGCATAGGGAATATAGTCAATGATATGGTAATAACTCTGTGTAGTGTCAGGGGAATCACTTCTTAAATTATGTAAATGTCTAACCACTATGCTGTACCCCTGAAATTAATATAAAATAATATTGAATGTCAACTGTAATTGAAAAATTAAAAAAGGGGGAGGATAGGTGAAGGGAAATAAGGATCCAAATTTCCAGGTATAAAACAAGTCATAGGATTTAATGTACAGCATGGAGAATAGTCAATAATAGTGTGATAGCATAGTACGGTGTCAGATGGTTGTTGGACTTATCATGGTGATCACTTCTTTAGGTACATAAATGTTGAATAATTATGGTGCCCCCTGAAATGAATATAATATTGTATGTTAGCTATTTTTAATAAAAATCTTTAATAAAAAAAAAAACTCTTGTCTCAGAACAACTTTGAATGATTAGAGACAGAGATTGAACAATCTGCAAAAAGGTATATGGACCAAAGTAAAGAAAGTGACATCCCACCTTGTGAGGGACACACAGATCAGCAGAACTGGGGCAACACAGGAAGAGGAAATCCATACCCACCTTGGAGCTGCACTGGGTGTAGGGTAGAGATTTGTTTAGCTGTTGTCTATGAAATTGGCATATTTTAACTATATAATAATAATGATTAAGAGTGGCTGAGCACCCACTATGTGCTGGGAACCAGTCTAAGTCCTTTACTTGTTGATTGCAGGTACATTTGGGGAAAGCAGTGGTAAAGATTTGAAATAATTTGAAGGTTCTCTGTTCAAATGAGTCTCAAAGAAATAAAATTAACAAAACTGCTCGGACAATTTCTAAACAAAGCCCTGTGAGTTATACGTATTTTTTTTTAATGCCACTAATTGATAAAGTATATGAACAGGTCTCTGGAGTCCCCGTGGCCATTGGAAGCCTAACTTCTACTTTCTTGCAACTTAAACATAAAATAGTCAACCTGCTGTAGGCTAGAACTGTGTTTCCCTAAAATAGAACAATAGAGAACTAAATCTTGAGGTTGTTGGGTTAACTTGCAAAGGGAAAAACATCTCTTGGTCTGAAAAACAAATGGAAAATGTTACTTTAAGCAAAGTGAAATGGTGTTTCTTGGTTTGCTTACATTATGTCTTACTGCAGGACTTCTCAGAACCTTTACTAGGCTAATGAGAATAGTCAGTACGTCAGAAAGGGACCCCAGAGGTAGGCTTTTTCAAATTATCTGATGAGAGAATTCTTCCGCAGCGTTCCCTGCAGAACTATTTAGGAAATGCAAATATGGGTTCATTTTACTATTTCCCCAGGGATCTGGCCCACTCCAAGCCCCAGAGATGTATCCACGTCCTTCTGAGAAAAAAGAATCAGAACGAAGCTTCCAACTGCTCTTCCTGGTAGTATCAGTTAAGGCAATACAGCTGCTACAACAGATAAACCTCAAACCTTCCTTGGCTTTACAGAATAATGGTTAATTTTTCAACAAGCAGCAGTCCCATGCACGTAGAATCACCCCGGAAGCTTTGAAAAATACTCCTTCTGTTCTCCACACCCAGAAGTTCTGATTTGATGGTTCTGGAGGAGAGCTGGACACCAGGGAATTTTTCTTAAGCTCCTCCAGGATTCTGAGCCATGGTTGCAACCCATTTGAACCAAGGGCTTCCTCATCGGGCATCTTCCCATTCAGACTTCTGGGTTCGCCTCTAAGGCTTTCTGTATTGGAGATTTCTCAGATTATTGATCAGTATAATGTCATGTTGTTATGAAAATTCAAAAAGAGGAAGATTTGGCAGAAAAAAAGAGGATTATTTAACCCAAACTAGTCTCTGTAACTGTATGAGTCCCCCAGTTAACTCAGTGTCATGAGATATACCCTCATAAGCCCATCTTATTGATAAGCCCAAACTTTATCCTTTCTGGTTCTGGGCCTGACACTTTTCCATTATGTCAATGGGACTGGAGTACCACCTGCTATTTATTTATGCATTAAATATTTATTGTTTTAGGCAGGAGAGGGTAGTGGTTAACAGTGTTAGCTCTGGCACCACACACTTTGAAAACCGGATCCCCACCCATGAGCTGTGTGACCTTGGAAAAGTTGCCTAACCTCTCTGCATCAGTTTCCTCATCTGTGAAATGGAGAAAATAATCCTCACTATTTCACAAAGTATTGTGAGGATTTAACAGGTTAATCCATGGAGATACCTAGAATAGTGACTAGCACATACTAAGTTTTCAACAAATGTTAGTTATTATTATTTGTTCTAATTATTTTCAAATGCACATCTCAGCTGAAGGTTGCCAGAAGTATGGAGACAATGAAGGCTATGCCCCTGTTCTCAAGGAATTCACAGTTGGGCATGGAAGACAGACATACAGACAGAGGATTGTGACAGATGTGACTGGGCTTTTGTAGCATTAAGTGCATAACTTAAGTGCTAGGGTCTCCAAGGTGCTGTTGGAGGCACAGGACTGGTAGGCTTCCCTGAAGAGGTGGCATTAGATCCTTGAAGAGGTGGTCTTTGAGAGAAAGATGAAATCTATAGATTCAGTCATTTGCTACTGAAGCGACATAGAAGAGGGGAAAGGATGAGTCGAAAACCCAATTTTTGGCACCTGCAAAAAGACATTTCTTTGCAATAGTTTGCCAGCCAACCGGGTGAAACCACCCCCACTCTTCAAAGTCAAGGACACAGGCTTCCACACCATGCCCTCCGCTGGACTGTACTCATTTACGGGTGCTCCCACAAATACTGCCCAAGAGCAAGCTTGGAATCAGACAGCGAAGCCTGTAGTTTTCCATCAGGTGGTTGTGGAAAGGTTGGCAGGGCTGTGGGTCCAGGAGCAGACAGAACCAGAGGCATCAGAGGCAGAGTAGTAGGAGGCAGGAGCTTATTCCTGGGAATTTCACAAGGCACAATAACTCTAGATCATGTCTCTGCCCCAGCCCCTTCAGGATATCCTGTCATTCAGCCAGGGTACATATACAGTTGAGAGTGACAAGTGTCACCACAACCCCTGGATTTGCCATTTTTCCTGCCTAGAGGCAGGTCTCACATGTCATCACATTTAATCCAGAGAAAAGTGAGGGGAGGATTTAAAAACAAACACTGAAATGAGAAAGAATTCACTGGGAGTTCATCAGACGAAGTTAAAATAGATAAACAGTTCTGACAAGTGCCTGGCACGGAGAAATACTTCCTCGCCATGCTACAGAAATTAATGTTTTTTCTTGGATTGATGGTACAAAGTTTCTGCTCCCCACCTGAAACTGCAGAGCAGGTAAGATGAGACTTGAGTTTTGGGGCAATTTTTTTTTCTAATTTGTTAGTTTTCATGATATGTTCAAAAGCTTTTTGCTTTCCTATGTTGTCACGGATTGAGAGTACTATGTGGACTTCATAAAATAAAGAGAAAGCTTGTGGAGAATAATGGTGATGCACCGTCTTTCTGAAGGTGTGCTCACCCAGTTGGTGGCGATTCCTGTGCTAACACGCCATTGTTGGCAGGTCTGATTTTGATGCCAACATTCCTCTTGTCCTGGTGGATTTGGGTATCCTGGTTTTGTGTGTGTTTATTTAGGAGTCTCATCACTGCAAATACCTTCTATTACGCCATTCTGAATGGAGAAGATAACAAGGGCTGTAGAGAGATGTTTTGGGGAATTCCAGATTGGGTGATATCTGGCTGAGAAACACAGTAGTACAAAATGTGTTAGGTATTCATCCCTCTACCTCACAAGTCACAGTAGAAGTGCCCAGGGCAGTAGAAGCAGCAGCCCGTGTGAGTACACTAGCACGCCAACTTCTTGAGCAGGCTCACCTGAGTGGCCACTAACCAAGTTCAGTGTCAGACCTGCAGCAAGGCCCGCCTCCAGGAGGGGTGGGTGAAAGGCAATCCAAGTGATCGATTTAAAATGCATTTCACAAGATACAATGGCTGCTATATTAGTAATAAAATTTAAACATGATTCTGCACCTGTACCAGGCAAATTTTAATCTGCACCACCAGCTTCTTTCCAGATGGCTGGACTCTGACAGTGTCTGTCATGAAAACTTTGAGAGATGGGATAATGTTTATGCACTCCAGCTCTGAGGTTAGATAGGCGTGAGTTTGAACTGTGGTTTCATTTGTTTCACAAATATTTCTAAGGACCAGTGACTGTTCTTCACAGCTTACTAGCTGTTCAGCCCTGAGCGAGTTCCTGAGCCTCTGTAAGCTTCCATTTCTCCCTTGACAGTACTCCCCATCAGCAGTAATTACCATCCTCGCTATCACCATCACCATCATCCTAATGACTGCTTGCTTTGGCGCACATGTCGGGTTTTGACTGGTGCTTAAAGCTGAGTTTACTTTCCAAGAGGGGATCTTATGAGAAACAAAATGAGTCATTCCATTTGAAAAGGACAATTTGATGTCCAAAGGATTTTTGAAAAGAGAATATTAACTTCGGCCTACTAAGAAAGAAAAAACAAAGCAATGTCACCCCATATACTTACCCACCTGGGGAACCCTAATGTAAAGGCAATCCTGCTTTAAAAACTATAGAGGTATGATGACCACTCAAGGGGATTAATTCAAACTATACCTAAGGGTGGCTTTTATTATTATTCCATAAAGACCATTTCAATGCTATTTTTGCTTCATAAGATCACCAAATGAAAGCTGCCAGTAAAAACAGATTTTGTTTTCCTATACACCACTACACAGCGTGCAGGGAAGAGAAATGGCTAATCAAGGAATCAGAAGTCCACTCACTTACAGCGTGATCTTGGGCAAGTCACTAAACCTCCCCTCACCTCAGTTGTCTCATCCATAAAATGGGAATGATGACACCTGCCCTACTTATCTTTAGGGTGGTTGAGGTCAAGTAAGATGATGCCTTTGGAAGTATGCATAATATAAACCACTCTGTCAGTGTAAGGTTTCCTCCCTCGTTCAACCTTTATAGATTTCAACAAATTTGGAAATAGCTGTGGTGTTCCCTCGCCCCCTACTCCAGTATTGGGCTCGAGGAATATGCTGTGACATGACAAAGAAGTACGAGAAGTAAATGAAGAGCAATGACAACAACATTGTGCTCTAATGTTGTTAGAGCACACTAGAGCTCAGTGGCTGACCACTGAGAAAAGGAAGAGAAATGAGTGTGGATGTGGGGAGTGTTACACAGAGCCCTGAAGGATATGAGGTTTGGGCAGCCACGGGGAAGGGAAAGAACATTCCTATCAGAAGAGGCAACAAGCAAAACACAGAGATGGAAACAGAGAAGCAATACAGGAATTAGCACTTACTGCCTACAATATGCCACAGACTGGGCCAGGCAATTTGTACGTGTGACGTCATCTAAAGTCCTCAGTAACCTGAAGAGTGGTTATCAGTATCTCCCCTCACAGAGGCCGGCAAAGGGGAAAGAATTCATTCCAGATGGCACACTTAGCAAGATACTGTGCTTGATTCCCAGCATCGGTCTTTGGACTCCTAAGTTCAGTCTGTCTTCATGGTACAAAGTTGCTGCTTCTTAAGCTTGATGGGGACATGAAAGAAATTTGAAAGAGGGGAGGCAATCTACTTGGGAGGATCGGTACCAGTATCATGGACAAGGAGGGGTCCTGAAGACAGGGCCAAAGTGGCTCTGCATGAATCATTTTAACAGTTCTCTGCTGCCTGGTGTTGCTAATTGATGGTGTCTAGTGTGCCTGTCTGATTTCCTACAGTGCATTCATTCAATCAACAAATATTTCCTGAGCACGACTGTGTGCCAGACAGTGTTCTAGGTGCTCGGCACAAAATAGAAAAAGATTGCTGCCTTCAGGGAGCCCACATCCTAGCTGGATTGCAATCAAAAGATTGCCAACATATTGGGAGCAGAAGCCATATGCTCCACGACATTTAGCACCCAGGCTAGGGTTTTTCTGTGGAATTAATGTGGAAGTGGTATCCCTGAGATTTGTTGATCTATGACCGATTAACCCTGAATAACCTGCCTTGACAATTTCCCACTTAAAGACAATACTCTACAATATGTTGCAGGTTTCCCATTTGGAAAAGTGTAGGTAGTAAGGTTACCTCACCTTGCTGGACTCCAGACTTTAGATCAGCGATGGCAAATGGGTGGGACAAGCAACCCATTGCACAGCCAGGGCAGACAATGCTTGTTGATCCCAACACTCTTTCCAGATAAGATTGAAAGCAGCCCTCCAGTCATGACCAATCAACCTCTCTGCCATCCCTGTCATTCCATTGACATAAATGGAGAAGATTGGCCCAGCAAGGTTCTGCTAATGGGACTTTTTTTTTTTTTCACAGGCAAAAAGATGCGATAAGAAGTCTCTCCTTATAATTAGGACTGAGTGCCTATCCTGCTCACTCAGTCTTGGAATTAAGTGCCCCGATGGTTACACCAAAGTTACCAATGGCTCTGTAGGGGTTCGAGATTGCAGGTAACATTATGAGAAAATAAGTGTGCTCAAGTCTTGGAACTCAAGGGATTGTGAAACAGAACTTCCTGTCTCAAAAACTCAAAAACTCAAAAACTACAAAGCATTTCCATGATTTTCTCTTACTCTGAGACTACATGAGTTCAAACTTAGGTGACTCACAACTATGACCTTGAGTCTACAAAATATATTGTTATCAATTCACATTTTAATACAAAATTAACTATATTGCATTGCACATAAACATTCTCCCTTCATTTTGCCTTTCTTTAGTTTGAAAATACAGATTTTGTTTCACTTGGAAAGGGTTCTAGTCAGACCATGTTAAAAGCCTTGGGTCTGACAGTTGCCTTACCAACAAGTTATGGACCCTGATATTCATTAGAACCCAAAAAAAGGGAGACAAATGAATCACAGCTTCACTGCATTTCATGTGAGCTCTGCATTCCTGAAATCCTTTATGATTCAAAACTCTCATAATTCAAAGCTAATCCTTGCAAAGGATGACAAGCACTTCTGCTCACCAGCTAATAGACGAAGCCATGCAGCTCAAGTGCAAACAATGTTTTATTTACTTAGTCTACTCATTTAGACATTAAGCAGTACTGAATGATTTCATTTTTAACGTGTAAAGGATTAGTATGATTTTTTATTTTGTATACAATGAAACCTTAACACCGTTATATCTAGAAACACTAAAGTCAAATCCTGGAATAAGCCATCCAGGCAGCCATCCCTGTCAGAAAACAATGGTGTTGACCTCCACAGAATTGCTATTCCAGACCTGTATCTCAGCTTATACAAAAACTGTTCTAAAGAATTCATCGCTATATCTCCCTCAAGGAACCTGTGGCAAATGTCACTCACTACATTGTACCACCTCTCACAGAAATTTCTACACCTATAGTATCTGCAAACACATGTGCTACTCCTGAGCAATTGGTTTGCTTTAAACCCACAGATCCTGTGTTATCACATAACTTGTGATCTTTCTCTTCTCACACTGGCTGCTAGGATACCAAGTGACATATGTGAAGTACACTTTCTAGCATGTGCCTAGACCCCAACCCAATTTTTCTCATCTACTAACTTCACTTCTGACATCATTTTAGATATTTCACCCCTATTTTCATTGTGCCCTGATTTTTTTCACGCATTTCTTACAATGAAAGATAAATCAGGATTACATTTTATTCTACTAGAAAGCAAACTGTGTTCAATGTATATTTTTTTTAAAATATAGCCAAGTGTAAAGACCTAAATAAAAAATCTAGGGCAAACCCACTGCCCAGAGTTAACTGGATCGCTCTGATTGTGGGTTAATGTCCTCTCTTTATCCTTGAAGGTATACCTTTGAGGTCAGATCATACTCTCGGTCTCTCCCTGGATGCCGCCACATCTGTAGGAAGGACTACCTCCAGCCTCAGTGCTGTCCAGGTCACTGGGGCCCAGACTGCCTGGGTAAGTAGCACACTTTTCTTGGATTTTGATACTTGCTTCTCAGTGTCCCTCCCATTGGACAGAAAATGGAGAGGACGGAAACTCGATAAAAGGAGAATATCAGCATCTTTTTCTAAAAAGTCACATTTCTGTCTAAATGTCGACAATCTTTCTTGCCCTCTCAGCTTTTCTAAAGAAATCTGCTTTCCTCCAGTTAGTGATCTCTCTGTAAGAGAACCGCTTTCGAATTCAGAAAATGAGACAACTAAAAGGAAATCCATCTTTACAAAAAAAAAGATAACGGCCCATAGAGAGGAAGTAAGAATGCTGGGTTCTTGTGACCCCAAACACAGTTTTCTTTAAGAAGAAAGTTTGTTGCAACACCTCAAAAGACTGTAGTTATTGCTGAGCAACCAAAATAATTACTAAGTCTTCGAAAAATGTAGAAATTGGGATGGAATATCAAACTCTATACTAACCAGGTTCCACTAAAAGAAAAACTACTGGCCAAGTCTGAGCCAGTGGTAATTAGTCTCCTGTGGTCAAGCATTGCATGTGTTGGCTGAAATTCAACTTCTATCCTGGTTCGAGATGTTTACATTCTAGAGTGTAAACAAGTGACTTCATCCTTTCTATGACATGCAAATTATATGAGATCCCTTTTTGCCTTGGATAGTAAAAAAAAAAAAAAATCAGACATTTTAATTCATGAATTTGCCATTTATTTTTCATCTACTAAAATGTAATGAAAACATCTCCTTATTACCTACTTAAGGGGAGAGAGTCGTTCTCTTTTGCTTTGTGTTTTTTTCGATTAAAAGAACATAAGCAAATCGTACACAGCTTGTAAAATTTAGAAAAATATGAAAAAGAAAAACTACTGCAACTTGTATTCTGTCACACATCGGAAACCCTGAATAGTTTGGCGTATTTCCCTGGTCTTTTATTCCATACAGCTTCTAAATAGTTGAGCCCATATTGTATGTACAATGGTGTCTCCTGTCTCTTTTTGTAACTAATGATTAAATGAATAATAGCTTCCATTTACTCAACATTGCTGATATTAGGTTGTAGAGAGGTATTTGACCTGTATTATCTGATTTAATCCTTAAAACAAATCTTTGAGTTAGACATTTCTATCTCCATTTTGCAAATGAGGAATCAGAGATTTAAAGATTATCTCTTGCCAGTTTCCTTTGGACTGGTAAGTGATAAAGCAAGTTCTCATTTAGGGCTGCCTGGCGCCAAAACCTGAGAGAGAAAGAGGGTGAGAGAGAGAGAGATCCTCTAAATGTTTGTGTGTTTTTTTAAATTTCTCTTTTGATTGGTAGTACCTTCAATCCTCCCACTCAATCAATGCCTGGATCATCTTGCCTGGAAAGGGCAAGGTTTGGGGTTTAGGCTGTCTTGGCCCTACTCTCTGTTCTGCTCTGTAACTGTTCTGTTCTCCGTTTCACCCAAGCATGTTGGCACAGTGTGTTTCTAAGAGTTTATTACATCAGAATCAAGTGATTAACCCAGACTTCCAGATTTCCAGAACTTTTTTAATGCTAAATGTGACCCCGATCACATCCTATTCTTATATACATCCTAATATAACAGAAAGAACTTTTAGATTTAATTTTCTCTTTCTAACCCACAAAAATGAATCTGATACTAAGTTACTAATCAGAGACACCACAGACAAGAAAATGATTTGTCCAAAATATAGTAACAAAAGACAGCGCATCCAACATAATTAATGATGGACCACAGCCACGAAAGGAAAAGTACTCTGAGCCTTTTGCCAAGCTTTAGGTTTGAATTTAGTTCCATCATTACTGGTTTGGACAAGTTATTTCCAGCTTATGCCTCCATCTTCTTAGCTGTCAATGGGGGTAAATAGTCCTAGTTTATAAAACTATATTAGAGATTTTAAAACATTGATATAGGTGAAAGTACTTGGCAGGTGTATGACACAAAAAAAGACTTCTTATAAAAGTTTTATGAGTGAGTGAATCACCGTCAAAACAGACCTCTGATAATGAAAGGCAAATAAAAGGACACCCTTTCTCCGAGGCCTTTTTCAACTGTGGGTAACTTATCATGAACAGGTTAACGAGACTGAAAATCTTCAGTGGGTTTCACATGGTCACCCTCTGCTATATGCAATTGTGGTAAGGCTCACACCTGCCATGGAAGTTGTCTGCAATTCCTTGAACGTTCAGGCATTTCCTTCTGATAGGTCTGGAAGCCACAGAAGCAAAACATATAAAAACCAAGGCTTGGACATTCTTTCTGCTGTCCTCTCATTGGGACAAAAGTGTACTTCCCTTTATCTTCATCTTCCAAACATACTGAATGTCTCAAAAGGCTTCCTTCCTTCCTTTGGTTCAGGAAAGAGATAAATCCTCTACGTGGCTGTGTTCTTTCACCTCTTACATTTTGTGGTGATGACAGGCGCTATCTTGATTATCACTTTACATTTCCGCAAGGATAAGGCCATTTTAGAGCTGCTGACATGTGTCCATCCTTCTTTTTGAGGAAGTACAAGCTTTGGAATGGCCTTCTTTCCCAGGCAAGGGCAGTATCCACTTCCTTTTAATGCTCAAGAAATACATTCATACTCAACACCACTGGGTTACTCTTTAAATTCTTTTAATAGTACCTTATTCGAATTAGAAAATAACTCTATGATCAATTCTGAAAACTTGGAAAACTCAAAAAAGCAGAAGGGAAAAAAATTTACTCATCATCTTCTAAAATTAAGACTAAGGCATGAATTCTCACTTGGGAGAAAAAAAAAATATATATATATATATATAATCATTCTGACATAAGAAAGGTGTTTCTATCCATTTTTAATGTGATTTGCCCTCATTAAAACTTGTACTGCTTTGTCAGATCTGCATATGGAAGTCTATTCTCAGCACAAAAACATATTTTTAACCTTGCAACATCATACATTTGAACAACCAATATTCTATTTGACGTGAAGTAGATCTTTTCTTATTTGAATGTGCCAGTTCTTTTTATTCCATCACGAATGTTAATGAATTTGTGCTGTAACTCAAAGCAATGGAAAAAGAATGTGGCAAAACAACCTGATTATTTCAAAAGGAAATGATCTTGAATCTTCTTTTTCAGGTCAATGTCATCGAATTATGCACGTTGAATTTTTTTGGTTTGTCATGTTATTTGCATTTTCAGACCACTTTTTTCCTTCCTGGTGTATGTTCCTTGCCATCCACTGCACAGGTTGCAAATAACAGACTATATGGATTTGGAACCATTCTTTTAGGCATGCCCTTTTCAGTTCTGAGTGACAAATGATGCTGAGTTCACATGAGGAACCTATTTCTCATCATTTTCCCAGACAGACAAGTTCAACCAGAGTTATAAATTGAATACCGGGACAGAGTCTCTGCGTAGCACTGTGAGCCAAGCTTTTACACAAAGGTGGTGACATAGAACAGGCACCCCTAGAGTTTCTTGGGAGATAAAGTTACAGGGAGGTCCCTGGCCTTTGCTGGCCAGGAAGTTAGTTACCTTCCTTTAAAGAAACAGCACAGCTGATGATTTGCTGACAGCTTACAATGGGTAAGCCGCCTCCATGAGGAAAGTCACAATGCAAGGGACCACCAGAGTGTCCGTGAGCAAAGGGAAATGTGATAATGACCTAAAATAGCCTTATCAACTCCTGAGCCTCACAATGCATCAGAAATGTACCCTTATAGCAAATTCTGTAATCTCTTTTCCAAGTGTGGCTGCTGAACACGTCAATTTTACTATCTTTTTCTTAATGGGGGCCTGAGGGGATAGTGAATGATTAGAGAAGCGGGAAAGAAATTCACACTTTTGCATAAAAACCTCCACCTCCTCCCTGCCTGGGAAAATTCACATTGATTTTTTCCGGCATACCCAGAAGTTCTCAAACATTCCTGCACAGTAAAATTACTGTCAAGCCTGTGAAAATGCATATTCCTGGGTCTTACACCCAGAAATCCCCACTTGGTAGGTGTAAAGGGCCAAACTTGGCATAAAATTAAAACTGGTTATTCCTAACCAACGGGTTGAGTATGGACTGAAATACAGCCCATCCTTGGCTCACCAAGCCACACTTTCTTGGTCCACCCCAAGGAAGGACCACCTCTCAGTTGTAGTTTCATCCTCTTGCCAAGTCTTGTCTGTTGGATATATTGACGAGGGCAGTGGGGGCTGGGGAAGCTTTCTTAATTTGCACAAAGCCTCTCTATGCTCTGGTGGATTAGCCCAAGTCCTGTGAAAAGCAGATGCCAATGCAGCGCTAGAAATGCTGGAGGTTAATTAAAAGAAGTGCCTACAAGAGAAAATGAGAAGGAAGCCAAGAGATGCTGGGGGAGCCATCCAACAAGCACGGAGGTCTGACCCTTGTGAATAAGAGAGGGAGCCAAGGAAGGTTAAATGGGAAAGTCTTAGACCACATGTAGCTCTCAGAAAATTTGGTAAAGCTGACGGTGAGTCCTCCAGCCAAAGTCACCCAACAGAGGAGTTCTGTGTCTTCTAAGAATGGGCCTGCCCTGGTATCCCTGCCAGTCTCACTCACTGCTGGAAGCAGTCATGGGAAGTGTGGCCTCATGAATAAGATGGTGGTTTGGGGGGAATTTATGCTCTCACCATACAGAGGTGAGAGGTGCAATTTCATGGCTACTATTCCTGAAGAAGAGGGCCTTAAGAATCTGCCTTGGTGTTAAGGAAAGATGATATAGGAACATTTGTGACAGCATGGATGGATCTTGAGAGTATAATGCTAAGTGAAATAAGTCAGACAGAAAAAGTAGAGAACCCTATGATTTCACTGATATGTGGTATATAAACCAAAAACAACAAAAAAACAAGACAAACAAATGAGGAACAAAAACTCATAGACACAGACAATAGTTTAGTGGTTACCAGAGGGTAAGGGGGTGGGAGGAGGGAGATGAGGGTAAGGGGGATCGAATATATGGTGATGGAAGGAGAACTGACTCTGGGTGGTGAACACACAATGGGATTTATGGATGATGTAATACAGAATTGTACACCTGAAATTATGTAATTTCATTAACAATTGTCACCCCGATAAATTTAAAAAAAAAAAAAGAATCTGCCTTGGTAACAACCCCCCCTCCCAGGTGATTAGAAGCAGATGGTCCAGTAAATACCCTTAGAGAAACATCTGCCTACATTTTTAAAAAGAAAGGCTTGCTAACCGTCCCCTAAGGAACAAGGATACAATGTCACACTGTCAGGAGTCGGGATGGAGGAAGCTTTCCATTCCTCCATGATCAGCCTGTAACCCAGAATATGGTAATATTCTCAGTAGGTGACTCAGCCCCATTCTTCTCTATATGTTATCACAAGGCATGGGCTAAGTAGGAGGGACAACCAGAGGATAGGAAAGTTGAGTCTGCTCTAGAGGAGGCGTCAGGGAGAGTGTCTTTTCGGATGGGAAGGGCACAGGCAAGGCGTGGAGAGAAGGAGACGCCCAGGGTAGTCAGCTAGGGTGAACAGAAGGGATGTGAGATGGGAAAGGAGTTGGTAATGGACGGAGGAAACTATTCAGTGGAATGCGAGTGTGGGAGACTAGGGTTCAGGCATCATTGCCTGCAGAAGTAAAAATGCCCGGGAGGGCATTTCTGCGAGTTGGCACTGACTGCTGAGGCTCAGAGTGAAGGAGGCTCTATGTTCTTCTGAGCCAGCCCGGAAGGCAAGGTTGAGATCTCTCAGAGGGCCCCTTGCATGCCTAGGGAGAGGCATGGGGACCAAGAGAAGTGAACAGGGGCAGAGCTGTCACCGGTCTATCTTCCTGGTCCTGCCTAAAGTTGGGCCAAGTTCTTACAAAAACCATCTCAGCCCAAGAAGGGCCTAATGTCAGAAGGAAATGGGAGAAGAGTTGCGTGATAGTAGATGCTGTACAGAAATGTTCTCTTAGCACCTCATGTCAGGCATTGTGAACTCGAGTCCTTCAGCTGGTTTTCAGATGAACTTCAAAGTGCATCCCTGGGATGGTGAGGCCCTCTCCTTTTCTCTTTATCCTCACCTCCTGCTGATCTTTTTAAAATAAAGACCAGTCCTTAGTGATCTGGCTATTGCCCTCAGATCTAAGTCAACTGGGCCATTCAGGATTAGGTTGTTTTTGGTAAATGCAGGTGACCTCCAGTAGGTGGAGTGATGAGCGCTCCAGGTCTCTTCCCCCTCAACAACCTTGATCCCAGTTAGGAAACCAGTGTTTATTTGATTATCTGTTGATCCATGACTCTCTCCCCCCTGGACTGGACTAGAACCGTGGAAATAGAGACCAGATCTGTGCACACACCTTGTATATCCAGGATCTTACTTGGTCCAGATTCAAATAGGTGCCCGATATCGCGGAGTGTTGGTACCTGTTATACTGCCAATCTGAAAGAACAAAAACTGGAGAGGATGGAGAGTATCCACTCTAAATAATAACAGCCACCATTTATTGAGCACCTAATATTTCCAATCCCTACCAGAACCTGCCAGGATGACACTTGAACTGAATCTCAGAGCCAGGCATTGACATTCCCAAAAGGATACAGCTGGCAAAGAGTTGACCTGGGCTTCAAACCAAGAACGTTCTGATTATAATGCCCCGGCTCTTTCGTGACATCATTGCATCTCATGCAGCCACCGCCCTAGATGATGCAACATATTGGTTTTCAACGTGGTTTATATTAGCTACCTGTCAGCGTGTCTTCTCCTTCACGCATGAGCATTTCTGTTATCTGTGCTGTGGCCCTGGTGTACAGGAGGGCTTGGTTTGTGTCTAGCATGATGATATACAGTGTGGAAGACTCTGCAGCACCTGCCTGTGTTTGAAGCCTGGCTCTGCCACTGTTGTAAAGAAAGAAAGACCACAGACTCAAAGTGTACAATTTAGACCCTGTGGTTTACTAACCTTCTGCACGCAGGGAAGAAACAGAGGAGCCAGAGAGAACATAGCTTACGCATGTGCCACTCAACTCTCTCTCCTTCCAGTACCTGCAAGTTACATGTGTTCTTTTAAAGAACTAGCCTAGTACATCAAGCGAGCCATCGGGGTATCACTGAGAGAAGGGATGGCTTGTCTCTGTGGTCTCTTTTTTTTAGAAGTCTCTTTTTCCCAAAACTGCCTTTTCTGTTTCCATGGATGCTGATTTCTCGGAAGCTATATGGCACAGCAAGCTCGTGGCACGGAAGAGCTCTGAACAAAGGTCTTTGTCGATGGGTATGGAAGGGGAGGGAGGGCAGGAAGGTGGACGCTTCCAGTAGAGGAGGGGCAAGTGAGTCTTTCATTATCCCTTAACAGCTGGGTGACCTTGAGCCACTTTACCACCACATGCCTCAGTTTCCTCATCTCGAAAATGGGGCTTAAAATAGGACTTAATGTCAGGAGATTGCTTTGAATGGTACATACATACATCCTTTATTATTATCTAGAACTCCATACCATGAGCGGTTGTGTGGAAGGCATTTGCCTTGCTAACTCACATTTGGGGTGACATTTGATCCTGCCTCATTCACACAAACACATTTCATGGCCATTGTATGATTTCTGCTTGGTGTTTGCTGGTCCGGATCCCTTGTTTACACAGAACTCACCCAATGTGGTATTACATCCATGTAGAACGTAGACCAACAAGTAAAAAAGAAACAGAAATTTGTTTCACTCTCATCACAGTAGTATCTTACACTTCTGTCACTTATCAATACTTTAACACCCAATTGGATTTGGGGCCTTGTGATTTCTGACTTTCTAGCTGAATGTCCCCGTCCTGCAGGGACTCAGCTCCTGCTCCCTGCACAAGGCAGGATATGGTGAGGCCGAAAAGGAACACCCACAGAGCCATTTACAGTGGGGTCATACCACTATATTCTCGCTGGCAGCTGGGTTGGAGATACAGGAAGCAGGAGCCACACTATCTGCAATCTGCCAACCGACCAACCACTTTGCCAGTATAGCCACGGCAGTTATATCAGTGGCCAATGGCTAACCGGTAACAGCTGATGGCCACCCAGCCACAGCAGATGGCCATTGGATTACAGCTGATGGCTACGTAATAACGGAGCCAGCATCTTTCCACGTGAGGCCGAGAGCCTGGAAACTGCTCTCCTGGCTCTGTCCCTACAATCCCTCTGCCCCAACATGTACCATAATGCTTAGTGGGTAGTGAATATTCTCTAAATGTTTAGTGAATGACTGAAATCCTCTAATAAATGTCTATAAAAGCTCCAATTCAGGCCTAGCATAGCCCCAAAGTGCAAAATCTGTGCTTGTTTGGAATCAGCTTCTGAGTAAAATCTAAATTCTTGTGCTTGCCACACAAAGCTTTTCATTCATTGAACTCAAGGATCTGATGATTCCTCATCAGCTACCTCTTCCCCCAGTACCCAAGTTCCAGGCCCCAGCAAACTTCTTACCATTCCGGGAACAGGCTGTGGCCTCATACAACTCTGAGACTTCGTACTTGTCCTTTCCTCTTCCTGAAATGCCCTTCCCTTTCAAGCACAGCCAACTCCTATTGAGCCTCCAAAACCCCAGCTTAAGTAATTCCTCCTTAGGGATATCTCCTAGACTCCCCAAGGCAGCATTAATAGCTCCCTTTTCTGGTCTCCCTCAAAATCCTATCTAGCACACTAACAGGCCTGGCCTTAAAGTCACGCTAAGCGGTGAGCTGAATTCCCAGCTTTGCACCTTGTCAAGTGTGTGTCTTTGAGCAAATCATGTGACCTCACTGAACTTTATCCTCCTTATCTGCTAACCAGCACCAATAGCAACCCCTGAGGGTGGCAAGGGGAATGTTTTAATTAGATCATTGTAAAGTGGATAGCAAATGTCCAAGATTATAAAAATAAACAGCAGTTTGATGCTTACTATTACAGCTCCTGACATCACACAGCATGATTCACTTGCCTCCCCTGTATAACCCTAGGTGATACTAGCAGGGTCTTCCATTATTTCTTATCCCCACTCAGTAACTGGCACATAGTAGGTGCTTAATGCATCTTTACAGAATGCTTGTGTGTAGTCATGAATGAATGAATCTGAGTCCTTTTATTCCCTAGAATGTCCAGGAGGAGCGAGGTCCCCCTGCAGTGGCAGGGGTAGTTGTGTGGAAGGCATGGAAGGAAACGGAAGCTGCCTGTGCCAAGTAAGTTCAGAAACGTGTTCTCGCCTCTGACTCTGCTCCCTCTCCTTACCTTTTGTCCCTCCTTAAACAGACACATACTAGCTGGAGTCTCTAAGAAGTAGCGATATTCGTATAAAGAGTAGGCAATGTGCAAGAAAGTGACTTCTTAAAGGCATGGGGCCTTTGAGTCTGTTAACTGCTCAGCCTTAAGCGTGTCCATCTATGAAATGGGTTTGATAATAATACCTATGTAATTAGATTAGTTGAAAAAGTGAAATGAGATCATACCAGCGAAAATACTTTGTGAAACAATCCAGGGCTGTAGAAATTGTCATTGTCCCTGTTCATAATCACCACTATTAGAAGGATTTCTTTGTTATCCCATGAAAGTGACTTTTGCTAGACTTTTTAGATGACTGAAGTACAAAGAAATCCTTCTGAGAAAAAAACAATGAGCTCCACTGTCTTCAGAAATGCCACATTGAGAGAGTTTTCATTTCATCCTTGGATACAATGCTGAGATGGCTGTTAGCACTGGCTCTGTAGTGACGTCTTTGGACGGACAAAGCAGCTTTCTTCTGAAGAGCGCCATGCTCAGTAAAAAAATAATACAGGGCTTTACATACTTATTGTCACACAAAAACAGCAAAAAATAAAGGGGAAAAAATAGAAAGGCACTTCCAGATAAGCACAGAAGAAAAACGTAGCTGAGAAGCAAATGCTGACCAGACCATCAGTGAGAAATCAATGGACTTCCTGGGTAACAGATCACTTTGGGTCTAATGATATCTACCCGGGGTGTTTTGCAGAAAGGGTTTGGTGGAACAGCCTGTGAAATCTGTACGGATGACAATGTATTTGGACCCAACTGCTCAGCAGGTATGTCTGATTTTTGTCTAATCAGATGCATTTAGAAAGGCTGACAGTCTAAACATGGCTATACAGCAAAAGACCCCAAAAAGACTGTTCCTTGGGGGGAAAATACGAAAGAGTTGTGTATAACCAAGTCTACTGAGACAAAACAGAGTTGACAACAAATCTGATCAAACTCAGTTTTTGAAAAAAGGGCGTGTTTCCTGTGGTGTTCAGCACTTGCAGTCAGCATTCCTTACCAGCGATGTTTCCTGGCAAATTGGGGGCATACAGCTTCCTCTCTCTAGGCTCCATGAATCAACACCCACTGTTCTTTCCCGGTCCAGCTTCTCCCTAAGGTCTTTCCAGATCCTGGTCTCAGCATTGACCATCTCCCCATGGCCATTACTTCCACCATAGATCCCTTCACATTCTATTCTGTCCTTTCCTTTGGGGAGTTCGCAAATAAATGCCTGAGGTGATCAGAGATTGTTGGCTCCATGTTGCAGATTAAAACAAACAAACAAACCTGACACTGGTTTGTCCACTCTCTTATTTTTGGTTTCCCCCAGAAGTATAACCTGAAACAAGGATTTCAGTACCAGTAGCATATGTAGGAGGTGACCCCAGCAACCACTAAGAAAGTGACATAGGGGGAATAATGGGTGTGTTTTCAAGTCAGAGACTAGTGTGGACGAACAGAGCTTAATCCCCTGGGGAACTCTGGAGTTGGTGTGGAACTTTCATCTCAGAGTTATCTCACCTGAGGGGAGAGAGCCAGAGTGCAGCAAGAAGAATAATCACTCCTCCCCCAAAAATGTCCACATCCTAATCCCTGGACCTGAGAATATATTCCCTTACATGGCAAGGAGGAATTAAAGTAGCAGATAGAATTAAGGTTGCTAATCAGCTGACTGTAAAATGAGATGATCCTGGATGAGGATTTAATGAGATAATCAGTGCACGATAAATGTTAGCAATTATTGTTATTACCGATTATTCCCTAGTGTCCCCTAATCTTTCTCCATCTACCACTCCATAAAAGATGATTTCATAAGAGTCAGCAAAAATACATTTAAAACAGATGTTGGTATTCTGTATGTTTTTAAGATTACATTATACTAAAGGACATTAAACTCAAATATAGTCAATTGATTGCTTAGAAATCGATTGCTTAGAAATCGTGTGTCCCAAATTGTCCCTTTCCTTCCAGAATACTAGCATTTAAATCACTTATTTTAAATAAATATTGAAATGGGAAGGAAGAAAGACAGTATCTAGCATTGGTTACTTCTCAAGAAAGCCAATTAATTACTTTGGGATGAAAATATAGATAGAAAATTAATCCGTGTTGCCTCCAGGAAACTGGTATTGGTTGCCAGTGAGCACAGATGTCCATGGAGATTCCAAACATTTCTAAATAAAGTAGCATTTCTTCACACTTGCTTGTGCCATGGAGAGAGGGCAAGCGAAAGGGAGAAAGATGGTTTAGAGACCTAAATTGTTAAGAAAGTTACAAACCTAAACCGAAAGTCGGAAGAAAAAAATTCCCAATTCTAGGTTCTAACAGAACGTCGTGTGGTGACAGAAAGGTTCTTTACCTGTGTTATCCCACAGAGCCTCTGTCACACGTGACCATGGAGGACCTGAAATGTGGCTAGTCTAACCAAGGGGCTGAATTCTAAATTTTCGTTCATGTTACTTACTTTAAATGTAAATAGTCACATGTGGCTAGTGGTTACCATATTGGAAAGCTCAGCTCTAGAACATACGATGCCTAAGAAAAGGTTTTAAAACCAGACTGGCCTGTATTTAAAACCAACCCCAGCTGCTGTGTGACCTGGGGCAAGCTATGTAACTTCTGCAAGCCTTCCTCATCTATAAAACAGGAATCATGATACCTGCCTCACAGGGTTAACAACACAGCAGTGCTCTTAGCAGCATGGCACAAACACTCCATCAATGGAAGCAAGTATTAAATGAGGACAAAAGCCAGCCAACAGTAAGGTAGACAGTCATTCACCTATCAATGAATGAATGAATGAATGAATGGCTCAGTGATACTGGTCATTTCCTATTGGCAACGACTAGGGGAACTTGCAACCCTTTACAGCCCTGCGTCCACTGGGTGCCAGTGTTGTTTTATCCAATGAGGTGTTGGTCCCTCAGAGGTGGTGATTCTGCCTATAAGTAGGACAGCTCTATTAGCTGCAGTTTATTTTTAACGCTGGCTTTAACCTGATGCCGGAGCATTCTCCTCCCCGACTGGAGATTAATTTAGACACGATTTACGGCTGCATCGGCCAAGGATTTTCATGTCTGTTGCCAAGGCCCTACCCTGCTTGGTGCCTCACTCCTGGTTGGGGCAGAATGCAAAGCCCACTTTCTCTGACATGACCTTCAAGTCAGTCCCACAATCATGCCATGTGAATTAACATCAGCTGGCACGTGCTGCGCACCTGCTGTGTGCCAGGTAGTGTGAAAAGAGGCGTGACATATTTGACATACATGATCTCTTTGGCCCTTCACAGCAACCCGTCAAGCTGGATTCCTCATTTTATAGATGAAGAAACAGAGAGGCTTCTCAAGGTCACACGGCTATTAGAGGTGCAGAGGCAGGATTTGACCCCAAGTGTCTGTCCCTAGAGCCTGGACATCAAAGCATTGCACCATTCTGCCCCTGGCCAGCATCCACCATTAGACCGATGACAGGTGATGGGGATACAGATAGGGGAGAGATTAGGTCCCCACCCCCAAGGAACTGGAAACACAGGTGACCATTATGATCCAGTGTGCAGAGCACCGTGGAATGCTACCGGAACACCGGTGAGGGAGCAGCTCACTCTGCCAAGGGCCCCGGCACGGGGGCTTGGTGCACTGCCCCTCTGACCCGATGGCCACAGCTTTGACCACTTTAAAGTCACACACTGTTAAAAATTTGATGTATTTAAAGTCAAATTTCAAGTGTCTCTAGAGATTTGTCACAAATACCAAGGGCTCTTTAAATGACATCTGAGAATCCCTTTGCCACTCACTTCTCCTTCCCAAGGACACTTTTTTGGCAGTGGCTTGCAGCCCTGAGATGCATGTCAGAAGGTCCCTCAAGCTGTGCCAAGGCAGTTAATCCAGTACACAGGCTGTGCTGGAAGGCCGGACGCAGGGAGTGGCTCACACCAGGTTCTCCAGCCCAGAGGGGAGCTTAGCGACAAGGACAACTCTTGCAGTGAGCATCTAAATTGGGAGCAAGGACTGAGTCACATTCACCTCTCCTCTTCCACCCCCTTGCCCTCTTCCAATGACCACATGACAACCTTGTATCTCTTAAGATCTGGCTTCCCCACTACACTGTGAACTTGAATTTAAATACTGTGAATGACTCATATTTGTATCCCCCGTGCCTTATCCATTGCCTGCCACTAGGTAAGACCTAGGGTGATCAAACTGAGACTTCTCCGCTGGTATACCCACTCCTCAGCCCAGGTGTCTCCATGACCAATCTGCCTTCTCTCGGGAACTCATCTGTTCCAAAAGCTAAACCATAAGTGGACATCGAAGTGCTTTGCTAAAATAGAAACAGTGGCAAATCAGTTTTTGAAGGAAGGATGACAATTGAAAATCTGATTTAATTCTTCACTTATTTCAATGAGTTCTTGAGCTCGTTAGCTCCGATTTTTCATGTTATACAGGGTTAATGATTCTTGCCTCACAGCGTGCTGTCAGCGTTAAATGAGATAAAGCGTGGAAAGAGTGTGGCAGGATGCTTCGTAAATAGTAAGTGCTCAATAAAGGGAAGCCCAGGGCCAGTTCTAGGGTGAGGTGAGGGAGGCACATGCCCCAGCTGCAGAATGTAGCGAGGCATCAAAACCTCAATAATCAAGCTAAATCAATTCATTAGTTATTTAGAGCTGCTGGTACAAAGTACCACAAACTAGGTGACTAAAAGAAAAACACAGGAATTTATTGTCTCAGCTCTGGACGCTGGAAATCAAACAACAATATGTTAGCAAGGCTTGGCTCCTTTCAAAGCCTCCAGGGGATGACCCTTCCTTGCCCCCTCCAGCTTCTGGTAGCCCTAGGTATGCCTTGGCTTGGGGCAGCACCATTCCAATCATTGTCTCTGTTTTCACGTGGCCTTCTCCTCATATGTCTGTGTCCTCTCTTCTTATAAGGACACCCGTCATACTAGACTAAGGCTACTCTACTCCAGTATGACTTCAGCTTAACTAATTACATCTGCAGTAACTCTGTTTCCAAATAAGGTCATTTTGGGGTACTGAGGGTTTGGTTTCAATATATCCTTTGGGGAAATAAAATTCAACCCATGATAATCATATTCTTAGATTAGTGAACAAAACATCAAAATGTTAAATAAAAGCAGGATCCAACTATGTACTTGTGCTACCCTGCCTCACCTCCTCACCCTATACCCTGCCTCACCTCCTCACCCTACACCCTGCCTCACTCTCCTCACCCTATACCCTGCCTCACCTCCTCACCCTACACCCTGCCTCACCTCCTCACCCTATACCCTGCCTCACCTCCTCACACTACACCCTGCCTCACCTCCTCACCCTACACCCTGCCTCACTCTCCTCACCCTATACCCTGCCTCACCTCCTCACCCTATACCCTGTCTCACCTCCTCACCCTACACCCTGCCTCAATCTCCTCACCCTACACCCTGCCTCACCTCCTCACCCTATACCCTGCCTCACTCTCCTCACCCTATACCCTGCCTCACTCTCCTCACCCTACACCCTGCCTCACCTCCTCACCCTACACCCTGCCTCACTCTCCTCACCCTACACCCTGTCTCACTCTCCTCACCCTACACCCTGCCTCACTCTCCTCACCCTATACCCTGCCTCACTCTCCTCACCCTATACCCTACCTCACCTCCTCACCCTACACCCTGCCTCAATCTCCTCACCCTACACCCTGCCTCACCTCCTCACCCTATAACCTGTCTCACTCTCCTCACCCTATACCCTGCCTCAATCTCCTCACCCTATACCCTGCCTCACTCTCCTCACCCTACACCCTGCCTCAATCTCCTCACCCTACACCCTGCCTCAATCTCCTCACCCTACACCCTGCCTCACCTCCTCACCCTACACCCTGCCTCACCTCCTCACCCTAATCCTGGCCCTGCAGGACCCTGTCTTTATTGAAATTTTAGTTGTGCAGTTGTTGGCATTGTTGTAAAACACTGTAAAAGATGTTATGGGGAAACACAGGAAGGGGGAAGACCTTCTAAGAGATTCCAATCTAATAGGGAGGAAAAAACATACAGATTGAGAAGGGAAAAAAACAAAGCAGCCCTGACAGCTGTCAGCTGGTAGCTGGCCTAGTTACTCCCAGCTCAGCTGTGGTGTTGCCCTGCTGAGCGTAAACAATTCCACAGCATATCATCATCAGAGACTCGCCATATCAGTGCTAGAACAAGACAGAAACTAGGCCACTGCATAACCACGTCTGAAGAGAGAAATAAACAATGACAGTGGGCAACCATGAAAATAATCCACCAGCTGCCTCTTGGGTAATACGAGTGGCTACTGCTTCTTCTCCCATGGCCACTCACTGCTGCTGCTGCCTTTCTTTGACCCCTGACGTGTTCCTAGTGATCTCTGGCTCGTTGGCATGCACAAAGTTAATAGTTTACAGTACGATGTGATAGGGGACAAGGTACCAAAAAAGTGCTGCTGCTCCCAGAGGAGCACACATTCTGCTTTGGTACCTCAGATGGCACCACAGAGGTGGGGGTGGGGAGTGGGGGCTTTGGTTGGCCTTGGAGGATGAAAAGGATTCCCATTGGAATGCAGAAGGGAGCACGGCTGGCAGAGGCAACCATATGGAGCTGTGCAAGTGTACGATGTAGGTCCACCTGGCATGGTCTTTCCTAGGCCAGCCCCGTCCATCTCTTCCCTGACAACTCCCAGTGCCATTGCCACGTCATGTCATAGCACTGATCACACTGCCCTGTGATGGCTGCTTTCTTCTGGCCTTAGATGGTGAGCTCTTCGAGGGCAGGGACCTTGGATCAGAAATCCTGAGCACGGCACCCTGACCATAGCAAATGAAGGAAGGGGAACTAGTGAGTCATCCCTTGTGCTTGGGTCCTAAGACATGTGAAATGAAGTGGTAGAAGAGAAAGATGAAAAGTTTCTAAAGGTTATAGTCAGCTTGGAGAGGGCCTTATTTGCCAAACAGAGGAATTTCTATTTCATTTGGTTAGCAATTGGGAGTCACTGAGGTATTTTGGGGGAAGTCATCCACATTCCATTATCAATCAAAATAAATTTGGATGGACCGGACAGGTGAGAAATTGGACAGCGAATTCAGGTAAAATGTTACTGCAGGAGTCCAGGCAAAACATGACAAGGATCTGAATGAGGACAGCTCCAATGGAGTTGAGAGAAGAGCAGAAGATCCGGAGTGGGGCGGGGGGGGGGGGACACATAACAAGAATACAAAGGATTTGATGGTTTATTAGACGTTTGCAATACTTTAAACCTTATTAATCCTTGCTTTTCCAGTATTTGGTTGGGTTTTTAGGCATGTGTGTCTTCTTAATTACGTTTTATCTGAGCTAGTATTACATTGGCTTACATGCACCAAACACATGTGTGGGAGGCAGACTAATGGCCCCCTAAGGATGTCTACGCCCTAATCCTTGGGACTTCTGAATATGTTAGGTTACGTGGCAAAGGAGAGTTAAGGTTGCCGATGGAATTAAGGTTGCTAATCGGTTGATTTAAAATAGAGAGATTGTCCTGGATTATCCAGGTGGGCCCAATGTAATCACAAGGGTCCTTATAAGTGGGAGAGGAAGGCAGAAGAGAGGGGACAAATAGAGATGGCAGGATGAGAAGGACTTAACTTGACATTGATGGTTTTGACGATGGAGAAAGAGGCCATAAGCCAAGGAATGCAGGTGGCCTCTAGAAGCTGGAAAAGGCCAGGGAACAGATTCTCCTCTTGAGTCTCTAGAATGAACACAGCCTTACTGAAACCTTCATTTTTATCCCAGTGAGACACATTTCAGACTTCTGATCTCTAGAACTGTAAGATAATAAATTTGTGTTGTTGTAAGCCACTAAGTTTATGGAACTTTGTTATAGTAGCAAAAGAAAACTAATGCAGTACATTTCACAGAGGGCTAGGCATAAGATGCTGGTGACCCACCCAGGCAGTAAATCTTACTACAAACGAGCCACACGCTGAATACTAAAGAGTTGAGCATTTATTTCAAATGCCCTTCACTTCTCATTCCCAAAATGAACTGTCACTGGGCTGAAAAGTCATCTATTTCAAGGTAGAAAATATGACATATTCCCTGCCCTTTTGAATTTCTTTTTATGCTTGCATTGCCCCATCATTTGGGAAGTAGGCTTTATTTCCATATATTACTCCTGTTACCAACCGTGGTTGAGTCAGTGGCAACATTCCTCTTTTAAACGTGACAGGTGTATACATAAGGCACTAAGTTAATTCTCTTGGTGAGGTGTCCAAGGAGGAAGTAACTCATTGGAAAGTAGAAAAAGGAACTCCAATGCACAAAACATGCCATGTATGCTTTATATACATTATCTCACGTAACTCTATAGCAATCCCATGAGGGAGGAATCATTATCCATATGTTATACATATAAATAAATGGAGCCTAATAGAAAGAAACTGAAGTCAAGATTCAAGCCAGGGTCTCTCGGACTGCAAACTCTTGGTTATCCCCACCTCATCATACAGAGTCTCAGGAAATACTCTCTAAACATTATCCTTCCAGAATCTTTAGAAGTCGGTATCAGATAATGAAAAAAAAATCCCCATTTTCTGCCTTCAGTGTGCAGCTGTGTGCACGGAATTTGCAACAGTGGACTAAATGGCGATGGGACCTGTGAGTGCTTCTCTGCCTACACTGGGCCCAACTGCGACGAGCGTAAGTACCGCTGCTTTCCTGAATGCACACCAGACCAAACAGACATAGATGTATGCATTTCAACTGTGGTTGCATATACTGGGGCTCTATATCAAACGTTTTGCTGGAAGAAAACCAAAAATAAAACAGAGAGAAAAATAAAGGAAAGGAGAAGAGGGATAAGAAAGGGGAGGGGAGGGAAGAGATAGTCTCAAAGATTGGAGGTCTCGGAAGGTTTGGGAGCAATGCAGTGACATGGCTATAGCTATGTTTTGGGAAGGGCAAGCTGGTGGCAGTGTGAAAGAAAGAATGGAAGGAAGACACTGGAAAACTGGGAAACCCGTTGAGGCCACTGCAACAAGTTAGGCACCTAGTAAGTCACGTTCCCAATGACCGTTCTCAAAGACAGAACACATTAACAGGAAACAGAGGCTCCAAGGGTGCTGTGATTCACCAAAGGTCACAAAACTAGTAAATAGGAGAGCTGGGACTCAACAATCTTCCTTTGCAGCCATCCCTGAATGTGCAGCCTTGCTCTGCCCAGAAAATTCCAGATGCTCACCTTCCAGTGAAGACGAAACGAAACTAGAATGCAAATGCCTTCCTAATTACAAAGGTGACGGCAAATACTGCGAGCGTAAGTAGAATTTAGATCCTGTTAGTTTATTAATTGAGATGTTTAGGTTACTCAACAGAACAAAAAAGGACACTCAAAACCTCCGTAATATGAAGGCAATGACCACTTCTTCTATGTTGTTGAATGAAATATATAAAAAGTTCCAAGTAAAATGCTCAACGTGAAACTGGAGCCAGACTGCTTGGGTTCAAATCCCAGAACTGCCTAGTACCGACTACATGAACCTTGGACAAATTCTTTAATCGGCCTTTGCCTCCATTTTTCTATCTATCAAATGGGGATAATAATCGTACTTATTTTAGAGGATTATAAGGATTAACTGAGTTAATGTATGAGAAATGCTTAGAACAGAACCCAGTACATATTAGAAATTCTATAAGCATCAGTGCTTTCTTTCATGCTATTTTATATTTATATTCACACATAACATGGCATAATAATATAACAATACCATATTAGTAGTTTTAATCTCTGATGGTCATATATGGATCTGTTTGGTAGGTAAGGGTGATCAGGTAGGGTAAGATTAAATGTTTCTTACTCCCTCTCTTAAAACTTTGAATGGCCTTTGCGGCTTTGACGAGCCGTGATGGGCAGTCCCTTCAAAGTTCAGTTTCCCTTCTCCATCCTGAGTTTGATAACTGCCTTTTTTTTTTTGTCATTGCTTCTCAAGCCATCAATCCCTGTTTACAAAATATCTGCCACCCTCATGCTCGTTGCACGTACCTGGGACCAAATCGGCACAATTGTACCTGCCAAGAAGGCTACCATGGGGATGGCCAAGTGTGCTTACCAGTTGACCCCTGCCAGATTTACTTTGGAAACTGCCCTACAAAGTCTACAGTGTGCAAATATGATGGGCCCGGACAGGTGAGCTAATGATGGATGAAACTGATGCGAATAGAAGTAGGACAACCATCGAAGGTAAAAGGTGCCATAGGTACACTTTGTTTTTTGTGCCCTCCCAATTCTCCTTTTCAATGTTCAGTGTGGGCTTCCTCTCCAGACAGACTTGCATGTGATCAGGGCAGACCTCAGCATGTCCCCTCTCCAGTCCGTCCTCTACTCTCCCACTTTCCAAGATCCCCAGTCAAAACTTCACTGTCCTACACCCTTTTCTATCCCAGTCCTATATGTTGATTGACAAAATATACACACAACTCAAGTTAATTTAACAAATTAATTGCTAACCAAGTCTTGGGTGAGTGTGCAATGGACTTTCACCAGCAATCCCCTAGTCTCTCTAATTTCTTTTCAAGGTAAAAGAGGACTCTGAGAATCAAAACTACTCTGTCCCAAAGGGCTGAACACTGATAAAACATCAGGCAGCACTGGCAGACTGTGGGGATCAGTGAGGACATTCTGGGGGTGAGACCCTGACCCTCTAAATCACATCATGACCTCAACTGGTTTAATTCATCCTGGTCAGGAGACCTTTGCTAGGAGTATAGTTGAAAGAACATTTTCCCTAATATTTAATTCAACCATCAAATTAAGGGGTGCCTACTGCACTCATCACTGCACATCAAGTGTTCAATGGAGGAAATTCATCCACTCAGGAGGCTGTCGCTGCCTGCGGGGGAGGAAAGTTTTCAAGTGCCCTCCTCACTCTCAGTCACGGGTCCCCAGCAGTCTAATCAGCACCCATGGGAATGCTTCTGGCATTCCTTGCAGAGCATCTACCCACTCTTATCTCCAAGGAAAAAGAATATATCACACAAATATTGCTGCTATCAATTTCTGAAGCAGATTTGAAAGAAATTCAAAAGGCAGCACTCCTGTCCTCTAAATGAGGTCCCTTATGGGCAAAACCATGTTACACTCTGAACCAACATCTCAAGACCTTAGGAGTGAGGTTAAAAATATACTATATCTCTTTTAAAAATGTGTCCCAAGGCAGATTTTCGAGTCTTAGAAACATCCATTGCTCACACAGGAGTGCGTTCATTATTTCCATTATTCCAGAGCAGGGTTCCTCAACCTCTGCATGGATCATCTTTTGGACCAGATAATTCTTTGTTGTGGGAGGCTATCCTGAGCATTGCAGGATGTTTAGCGGCATCACTGGCCTTTAATAGCACTTCCTCCCTTTTCTACTGTGAATGAAAATCAAAAATGTCTCCAGGTATTGCCCAATGTCCCTTGAGTCGAGACTCCCAGTTGAAAACCGCTATCCTAGAGCAATACTTCCCTTCCAAACCTCAATCTCTATTCACCTGTAGATAATTTAAAACCAGGAATCCTGGTGCCAGTGAGGCCCAGGGTTAGCAAACAAAAAAACTGAAAAGGTAAACTACCAACAAGGTATATGAGTTTCCAAACAGATGAGATAAATAGACATGGTTTCCAATTCTAGACACTTTGACAAAGTTCTAGTTTAAGCCCGCATTTTGAACCCACCACAAGTTAGTTTTTACGGAAGAATAAAGATATGAATTTAAGAAGAATATCAGTTTGTTTTTTTTTTAATTTTTCAATTACACTTGACTTTCAGTATCATTTAGTTGCAGGTGTATAACATAATAGTTGGACGTTTATGTAATTTACAAAGGGATTCCCCCCAACAAGTCTTGCACCCACCTGACACCATATATGATTATTACAATACTATGGACTATATTCCGTAAGCTGTACTTTACGTCCCCCTGAATCCTGCCTACTTCCAACCAAGTAAGTTTAGAAATTGGTCCTTTCCCATGTGAGCCTGCTGATGAGAACCCCTACTCTGGTCAACACCTCTATTGTAGCCTCAGGAGAGACCCTGAGGCAAAACATCTTCAAACTAAGCTGTGCCCAGATTTCTGACCACAGAAACAATGAGATAATAAATGGGTTTTGTTTTAAGCCAAAAAAAAAAAAAAAACAGAGAGAGAGGGAGAGAGAGAGAGTGAGAAGAAGAAGAATGTCAGCTTCTGTAACTAACTAGAACCTTGCTTGTTTTTCTCTCCCTGTCTCCTGAAGTCTCACTGTGAGTGTAAGGAACATTACCACAACTTTGTACCTGGAGTCGGGTGCAGTGTGACCGATATCTGTGAAACTAATAACCCCTGTCACAGGAATGCAAACTGCACCACCATCGCACCAGGCCAAGCCAAGTAAGTCTTTGCCATGCCACCACCATCTTTCCAAGTGGTTCAAGAGGTGGCCAGTCAATGCTGCAAGCTCTTGAAGGGCAGGAAATATGTCTTTATGCAGCCTTGTGTCTACCCCAAACCCCACATAGCACAATGCAAGGAGCATAGTAGGTACTCAATCTTTGTTTAATCGGTGAATCATTCAATAATTGTTTCCTTTGTAATGGCCATTAGAACAGTCTGAGATACTGATCTGGCCAGCTAACATGGTATTAAGTGGTCAGAGCGTGGGAGAAGGAAACCACTGTCACTAGGAAAACAAATGACTGTTACAATTGCAGGTTTGCCCTCTAATGTGTATGCCTGTTTCCTCATCTGTGAAATATTGCTTGTTAGTGGTGCAAAACAAGACCAGGGAAAGTGAATAAACACTACTGGTGTTTCCTGGACTCCAGGTTTCAAAAGAAAGGGGTTTGCTGTGAGTAAAAATATTTGTGAAATATTCCTGAGGCAGAGGTAGTTCGCGTGATGGGAAGGACGTGGTATTTGGAATTTAAAGACCTGGGTTTGAGTCTATGCCCTAGTATCTATCAGCCGCATGACCTTGGGAAAGAAACACCATCTTTCTGGCCTGTTTCTCCATGTGCAAAATAAGCACAGTGATGTCTACTTCATAAGGTTACGTGAGAGAATGTTCTGGAAACTGCTATGCAGCTGTATTGTTATTTGTGGGTGAACTGAGACTAGAACCCATGTCCTTTGATTCCCAGATCGAGGCTTTTATCTTGGTGCCACTTTCAGCTCTCATTGTCATTGGCACCTATGAAGGATCTCTACTGCCATTATGAGCTCAAAAACATATGAGACATTGAACCGTGTAATTATAAAACAAGTTCCTGTCATCCCAGAGCTCCCTTCTATCTTCTCTGGAGTTCATTCCTTTTATAGTTGGGTCTTGAAGGTGTGGATTTGCCCAGATCAGTTTTGTGATCGTCATGCTCTATCTGGGCAAATAAGCAAATCCGTACTCACTGTGGGTAGAATAGAAAGTGCTTGGGTGTCAGAACATCTGGGTTCAAATCCCAGCTCTGCCACTTAAACTTTAAACTCTGAACTGAAGTTTCCTCTGTCATAAAAGGGGGAGAAGCAGGGTTGTGGTGAGGATTGCATGAGATTATATTCATCCATCTCTGAGCAGGAACTGGCATATGGAAATCTCTCCATACATGTGAGTGCACATACAAACACACCGCAGACATGAGAATAGGGACATATGCACCCAACACACGTAATACACAGGCACGTCTTCTCCTGAAACACAGATGCTGGTAATATTAACAACCAAACAAGCCAGCTTACACAATTTCCACCATCCTCAGAGAAAGCATAAGTAGAATAAACCAAACAAGCCAGTTTACACATTTCCACCATCCTCAGAGAAAGCATAAGTAGAATAAACACTTTCTTTCTTTTGTGTTTGAGAAGGTGAAATTGAAAAATGAAACTGGAACATGAGAATAATAGAAATTGCCTTAAAACTTGTGGTTAAGATGTCAGTGGGCCTAACAATGGATTTTAGGGATATGTGTGTCACTCACAAACCTCCCTAATCCCCCCACTACGCCACCAGAATTGACTGTCTTCAGCTGAAAAGAGGCCTAGGTAAAGGCTGAGTAAGTTACATTGATAAAATATGGGGCCATCAATAATATAGGTAATTTAGTTCACCCAGGAGAGTTGATTATAAGATAAAGATTTCTTTTGTTTATTCCTCCTTAATATGGCAATCGGTTTATGGAGAATGTTCAAAATCACACTGTGTTAGGCACAGAAGGCCACCCAATAAAGAAAAATGGGTTCAACTATGGGTTCTACCCTTCACCACTGGGGTGACCTTGAGCAAATCATGTAATTTTTCTGAACCACAGTTCCCTCACCTAAGTCGGACCAGACACCAAAAATATCTCCCTGAGGAGCGCTGACACTTTAAACTCTAAGTTCCCTTTTGATTATTACTAAGGAGAACGAATAGCTTCACGTCTGGTACAACTGTGAGTGTTTACTTTGACTTGGTAGAGGTGGGATGTCAGGGGTGAGACAGAGAAGCATTTCTCTCTTCTTGGATTCAGTTCAACTGTAAAGACTGGAGGTGACTGAGAAGGCATATTGGAAAAGTGTGGTTTCCATTCGGACTACAAATGGACAATAAACGACACTGAAATCTAGAGCCTCTTAGAACACTAGTGACACTGATGCCATTCCATGTTTGTCTAAGACTTGTACAGGCTAGGGGTCCTTGCTGTGAATAATCTCCCTGGAGTCCTATCCAAGGATACACTGTGCAGAGGTGAGAGCATGGGTTTTCCCAGATAGACTAGGTTTGAATCCCAGAGTGGCCACTCCCACGTGTGTTTCCAGCAGTACAACCTTTAGACCTGGGTGACAGGGGACCCAGATGGGATGCATTTTAGAGGGCCCCATCTGGCCCTCTGCTGACCATACCAGGGCAAGGAGTCTGAAGGACCAGGGGAATGTGCTACCCCAGAGCCTGAGCCCCCCTTACAGACCACACCCGGATACCCAGAACCCCATAATTCTCCACCCAACAGGCTCCAAAACACTTCCAGGACATACACAGGGTCTTCCTGGGATCATTCTCCCCAAGGTATGGCCAAGAGTGGCTGTTCTCAGAGGGTGTGGATGAGCCACCATTATCTCCATCACTTTCATGAACACGCCCTTGGCTCTAGTTCTACTGAACTACTTCTTGGTCTTCTAATATGCCGAGATATCCCCCCTGCTTAGACATCCTTCCCTCCCCACCTCTTCTGAGTCAGGCTAACACACTGATCCTTCAGTGTTTAGCTTCAGTATCTCTACCTCTAGGATGTCACCCCTGTCCCCACCCCCCATCCCCATCTACTCAGATGTCCCCACCCCAGGCATCCAAGGCACCCTGGAATGCTTCTATTTATCACCCTGAACTGTGATGAGTGCATAATACAGTGGTGATAAGCACAGGTACTGCCACTAACAGGCTGTGTGATCTTGAATGAGATACTTAGTCTCTGTGTGCCTCAGTTTCCTCATCTAAAATGGGGCTAATAACAGAACTCACCTCATAGGAATTTGTATTAAATAAGATACCATAATAAGGCCCCTAGAAGAATGACTGGCATAGGAACGATCCCTAGATGTCAGCTCTTATTATCATTACTGATCTCAATTCCTGACGAGAATGCAAGGTCCTTGGGGGTCCATGTCTTATTCAACTTATTGGAACAACTCCTGCCTCCCTTTGCAACAATGAAATGAGAGTTTGGAGGAACAAATGAATCAATGAAGGAATGAAATGAACAAGTGAAGAAATGAAGGAAGTAACTGTACTGAGTCTTTTGGGACACCCTATAATTAAATAAAACTAAATTTTATCCAGCATTAAACATAATCAGCCCCGTCCCATAACTTATAAAACGCAAATGGCATGTAAGTGTTCTTAAAGCCTCAAGATAACAAGAGACCTTTACACCTGCTAAAGAACCAGTTTGTAAAAGAGCCGATGCTGAGCTGTGCCATCGCCCCACTGAGAACATTTAAGTTGGAAAATTATCTCATGAAGTCTCAGACTTTGGAATGACATTTTAAATCAAAATAAAAAATATTTATGTCTCATACATTCCATTCAGCACTGAGGCCATTAAAATACAATTCTCCTGCTACCCTTAGGAAAAACAAGTCAAGACACTTCACACAAAGCAGATCTTTGGCCTCATAACTTAGAGACGTTTTAGAAACATTTTTAGTGGTTTGTCCAAGTGACTTGTCTTGCTATTACCAGCTGTCTTCAAATGAAACTTACGTACTTTAGAGCAGGATTAATTTTCAGCGATGATAATTGTAGCACTTCCAAGAATTACCCGTCCCCCTCTTTGCTTTCTTAAATTCACAGTCTTGTAGCACAGGATTTCCAGAGGCAGTTGATGCTTGACTAGGGAACTGGTTTTCGGTTGTATTAACTAGACTTCTTTCATGGTTAGATCTACCTGAGTGATTTCTCGTAACAAGGTTTCTCAACCTCAGCGCTACTGACGTTTGGGGCAAAGGTTAATAGATGAGCTTTCCTGGGGGGACTAGGTTTGAATCCCAGCAACAACTCCTGTCCCCGCTGAAACATTGAAATGAGAGTTTGGAGGAGCAAATGAATCAATGAAGAAATGAAGGGAGCGACTGTTTGCTGTAGGTGCTATCCTGGGCACTGCAGTATGTTTAGTACACCTCTGACCTCTGCCGCCTAGATGCCACTAGTACCTTCATCCCAGTTGTGACAACCACAATGCGTCCAGATATTGCCAAATATCCCCTGGGGGGCAACATTGACCCTGGCTGAGAGCGACTGCTCTATAACAACCCTGAGGACTCAATCAGTAAATTTGTCTGGCTGGGAAGCTATGTATCCCTCTGGGATTATATTCAATGTTACTTTCTCTTAGAAACTGTTCCATATTTCTCCAGGCAGAATCAGTCACTTCCTCTTCCATGCCCCCCTGCATCCTATGCAGTCTTCCTCATGGCACTTCGTGTGGAACTTAAGTGGTCTGTGTACGGACTTGTCCTGCTGTATTCCAGCCTCTCCTCACCACTGTTGCTGTTATCACCACTGTCTCCATCATCATCTCCATTGTTCTCATCATCATCATCATCATATTCCAAGTATTGAGCTGTTTCTATGTGTCTGTCACTGGGCCAGCTGTTTTAATTGCATTGTCTCTTCTATTGACAGCCTTGAATGTATTATGAAACTTATTTCATAGGTAAGGAAATTTGCCTATGATATTGCTATAAATTATATGTTGTCAGGTCCATCTCTAGCATGTGAGATGCTAAAAGGGCAAGGTATCGTTATTATCATCTTTATAAGCCTCTTAATTCAAGGTTCCTAGAATTAAGTAGGTACTTAGAAAATAATCAGTTCCATAGTTAGGCACTGTCCCAGGTGCTGAGATATAGTGAGGAATCAGGGGGAATCCAGGTTCCAGAAGAGCTTCCTATGTAGCAGAAAGAACAACACCTTAAAAGGTCATTTTGGTGGAAAGGGTTGTGATGGAGGTATCATCAGAATGTTCCTGGCAGGGGAGAGTCAGGGGGTCAGGTAAGGCTGCCTAGAACAGGTCACACCTGAGCTATAAGAGAGGCTGGGAGAGCAGATGGTCTGAGAAGGGAATCACAGTCTACAGAAAGAATTCAGTATCGCTGGAATTTGCAGTGCATGGCAGGAAGGAAACATAAGCAGGATCCCCCTCTGAGGGCCTTATATGCCATGCAAAGCACTTATACCTTATCCTATAGGTGAACGGACTCCTGGAGAGTTTTAAGCGCAGAGGTGCCAGACTTCCCTTTTGGAGAGACCACATTGGGGGTTGCGTGAAGCATTGATTTGAAGGGAAGAAAACTAAGGGCAGAAAGACCAGTTAGGAAATCATTGCAACAATCCAAGCAAGGGGTGATAAGACTCTGAAACGTTTGTGCAGCAAACTTGTTGAAAATACATCTATTTGCCATGGCACCATATTTAACAGCACAAGTGGACGAATGCGTGCATAATTGTTCTTTGGAATCTAAGCATGAGTCATATCTGTGGTGTGGTATGACCACAGCATCCCTGCATCTCTCTTCTCTGAGACGTTCTGCCCTACCTTACATTTGGGTCCTCATTTACCTCCAGGATCCTGGTGAATGTTGCCTTCCTAAGCACATTACCAAGTGCAGCCAGCTGTCAACTAATCTTGGCTGGGTGGCAGTGGTGTGCTAGAGCCAAAGCTTGCTGATTGTTCAGTTTTCAGAAAATTTGCAAGCTGGTTGGCATCATGTGGGTAGTGTGAGGATGGCCAGGGTAGGAGTATGAACCATGGAAATTGGCAAATGCTGAGAATTGGGGCTCCCCACCCTACCCAGAGAGCTGGTTGTTCAACATTTGCCAGCACACCACTGCTAATACAGCTTTAACTACGCCTTTCACTCTCTTTATCTTTTGTGAAATTAAACTCTAGTATAAATTCTGTGATTTTCATTGTTTATATATTTATTGTAACTCATTGACTACTTATTGTACAAATGTTACTGAAGTGCTTACTATGGACCAAGCCCTGTGCTAGGTCCTGGGGTTATAACAGTGAATAAATAAACAGCCCTTATCCTCACGCTTTCCTCAAATTAGATAGGGAAGCAGAGATGAATCAAATAACCACACAGCTGAAAAATCGCAGCTGCCACTGGTGGTACAGAGAGGAGCTACACCGTACCAGGAGAGTTCCCAATTAGGGGGAGGCAATCTATAGTGGGGGAGCGGGAAAGGGATGGACAATCGAGGACGATTTCCCTAAGGAAGAAACAATTGAGCAGAGATCTCAGCTAAAAAGGAAGGGGAGGGGAAGAGTCTTCTAAGCAGATCAGTCGCTCTGAGTGGTTACTTAAGGCTGGTTTCAGTAGCTTATTTGGACCCTGGTTCTGCAGTGAGGCCCTAGAACCTGCATGTATACATAGTAAGTTCTCCAAGGGCTTCTTGGTCACACTTTGAAACATACTAAGACAAGGAGTATACAAATATATCTAGTGTTTATGGATATGTACCATGTATTAGATATCCATTTCTTGTGGGCCTACTGTATGTCAGGCACTGCACCAGGCATACTTACTTGTGTTTGTGCCTCTCCTCTCCCGGCCTTGTTCCTGGCCTACCCTGGGTATTCCCCGTCTTTTGCAGATGAGGGAGTTGGACTGTAGGGTCTCATTGCTCAATGGCTCTAAGACCCTGAGATTATGTTTTCACCCTCTCTATAGATGCATTTGCCAGAAAGGTTATGTGGGCGATGGCTCAACGTGTTATGGAAACATCATGGAGCGACTCAGGGAATTAAACACTGAACCCGGAGGAAAATGGCAAGGAAGCCTGACCTCTTTCATCTCACTCCTGGGTACGTAGCTACAGGGGCAGATTTCCACGTAAAGGGCAGCCAGCCCTCTTTCAGGCAAGGGCATCTGCAAGATACAATCATTCAAAACTTGGTGGGCAGGCTAGGCAAGTCTTGTCGGGTGGGATCAGCCCTTCTAGGGAAGAGTGATACAGGTGGGAGGGAAAGCACAGGCAGCTGTTTCCAAGGAGACAAGCGGGACTTAGTGCCAAGAGATCCAGCAATGCAACAATTAGGAGGCAGAGAGCTGCAGACAGGGTCCTGGGGCCACCAGAGGGGAGCTGGGCTGCAACAACACTGAGATGGGGCAGCTACTAGGTGACTATGGAGACCTCCCTCTTTCCCTTGCCCTGTGGGTCTTCCAGGTTTGAAACAAGCTTGGCAGGTAATACTGGAAATAGAGAGTGATTAAGCCCCTGAGGCAATATCTATGTTCTTCAATGGAGGTGCTGTTTGAATTTGGAGAATAGTCGGCTGTGTGTGACCATTTCACACATTGTTGGATGTTTAGCCTCATTGGCCCCCCAACCACTAATTGTCTGTAGTGACACATTCTCCACCAGCCCTCCAGCAAGGGTGACAGCCCAAAGCACCCGCCTGCATTTCCAAATGCCCTCTAAATGTCATTACCCCACATTCCCTTAAAAATGAAATATCATAGCTGATAGCAGCATTAGGTAAGACTTTCAATAAAACACAAATTTGGCCAATCAACAGAAACCAAAACACAGACTTGACCAATCAACGGAAGCCTTCAAATATCAGGATTTAGAATTTACCAGTCACCAAAAATGATTTCCCAGAAAAAGCACAGATAAAGAGATAAATATCGTCCATGGGTCAATGCTGTGCTCTCAGCATAAAGCTTAACGGACATCCTGCATAAATGTCCTGCTCTTTCCGAGGCATTCAAGGGGAGTCAGGCATTACTGGCACGCCTTAGGACTCGGGGGCAATCTGCCAGGCTTCTCACAGCCTGAGAACTCTTAGAATGTCATCAAATGAGAGCAGACGGAGTGACAGAGTATCCTTTGCAGACTGGGTCCTGGAACATTTTCCTGGACTAAGTCCAGTTGACCTCTCACCTGCCCTGTTTATGAAGCACTGGTACACATGCCCTCCTGTGTGAGAGCACAGAGCCCATTCTTGCATCCCAGCTTCCCAAGGGGCATGGAAACAGGACCAGCTGCATAACTTGCAGGGCCCCATGCAAAATGAAAAGGGTCCTTTGGTAAAAAATAATTAAGCATCTTAAGATGGCAATAGCAGAGCATTAAACCAAGCATGGGGGCCTTCTGAGCCGGCTCTGGATGGAACAAGGGCTGGCAACATCTCAGAGAGTCAGGCCCAGGGTCAGGGACCTACTGGGTGGGTTTGTCTGAGGTTGTTGTTACGTGACCCTCACAGAACCTCTCATCCCTGGGTATCCTTGAAGCCAAGACTCCGGCTGCAGAAAAAAATCACACGGTTCTGAGGTAGCTTTGGGCCCTTGGCATCATGCTTCCTTACATTCTTAGATAGCTTCCCAGTTTATAGAGAGCCTGCACATGCCAGTTAGAACAGTGAAGCTCTTGAGTCAAGGGCCTAAGTGGACCCCAAGGACCATTGCCTCATTTCACTCCTCATGGGACACTGACCCATTTGTGTTTTCTTTTTATGTGAATTTTGACTTCTAAGACAAAGCCTATGCCTGGCCGCTAAGTAAACTGGGACCATTCACTGTGCTGTTGCCAACTGACAAGGGACTGAAAGGATTCAATGTAAGTATTTAAAATAAATCTACGGAGGGGCTAATGTCAAAAAAAAAAATTTAAAACAAAAAATCACCTTAGTAGGCAGTAACTTCTTTTACCTAAAGTGGGAAACCCTGATTAAAATTAAACTTACTGATAATAAGAATGATCACGTTGGATACATTTCTTTTAGTGAAATAGAACATCCTGACAGAAAGGACACAAATTATAAGTGCACAACTCAATGAATTGTCACAAAGTGAATGCACTGTGTATCCGGCAAGCCCATTGCCAGCTTTCTTTAAGAGCCCCCTGGATCCCCTTCCCATCATTACCGCTCAAGGCTAATTATTAAGGGTTCTTAAATAAGATTTGCGTAATGCAAAACTGCTCACTTCCTACAGGAAGAATTAAACTAATGCATTCGCTAGGTTGTTTGTTTCTTCCAAGTTATCATACATGGTCACAGTGATAGGGGAAACTAGAGGGAAATTGTAGTCTTCAATGTGACCAGCTGGTGTCTGAGGTAATGTTACCCGGTAGGAATGAACCTCAGTGCCTGGTGCAGGTGTAGCTTCATGATGGTATCAACGAAATACTCAGATTTGATTTCACGTCGGTAATGGACGTACTGATTTGTGTAAAATTGGTTTATCTTAATCCAGTATATTCTGTGATGATAGTTTTTGCTGCATTGAATGAAAACCCAATACGTTCCAGACTCCCGTACCCTAATATGCTACCACCATTAATCTATCTGAGATGAATCTATCATCAGTCTTCAGAGGTGCCCTCACCTCTCGGCTCTTGGGGAGAACTAGTAAATATTGAATGCCTCTGAGCTAGGCACTTTGCATGTGTTCTCTTCTTTAATATACAGATTGAATTCACACAAAAATAATTTTAAAAATGTATCTGTGGGTGGATTGTTGGCAATACACTGACACCAGGTAGATTTGGTCCAATGGATTTCAAAAATCATTTTACTGTTCAAAAGCTCCATGGATCCACTCTAACTTCATATTTCATTTCCATCTGCTTCCTGGGCTCTATCTAGGTCATTCCTTGTGCCTGCCACCCTCCTGGCTCCTCTTGGCCCCAGTGCTGGGCTCTCCCCACTATGTCAGATTCCACACCAGAGCACCTGCCACGGTTTGAGAGTATACTCTGCTTCACCTCCCACTCTCCAGATTTCTAATCCCTTTAAGGCCTGGCCCAGGACAGCTGCACTCAGGGAAAGTCATCTGTATGTGAAAGAGCCCAAACCAGAGGGAGGGTTTTGGCACTGACTTTGATATCTTTGATCCTGAACAAGTGAATGCATGAAATACAAACGTCATGTTCTCCTTCAAACAATAGAGACTGAAGAAACTGCTCTCCTTTCTTAGGTAAAAGAGCTTTTGATGGATAGTGAGGCCGCTCAGTACTTCGTGAAACTCCATATAATTGCTGGGCAGATGACCACAGAGCATATGAATAACACAGACACATTCTATACCTTGACTGGAAGGTCGGGGAAAATCTTCAGTGGTGATAAGGTAAGGGTATCTCTGATGTTCGCTCTCAGAGCCAGTGCCCACAGATGGCACTCTCTTTGGGTTTGCAGGTTGGGAAAGGTTACAAAGAACTTTTCTGATTCCTTGTCTGTCAAAGCACCTCCCTACACTGGAAGAAGCAGAAAGCAATACAAGAAAGGGTCAGGTAGGAGAAGAGAGTGCACTGTTATGGAGAGGGGGGTTTTATAAAATGTTTGATTTCTGAATTAGTTTGCAAGGCAACCATCATGCAACTGCCAGCAGCAAAGAGAAACTTTGAGCAGCCTGTTTCCTGGAAGTATCAGCACAAAGCCAGATCAGCGTTCTTCTCACAAAAGGAAATGGATGGTGTTTGTTTTAGACTATTGGAGTTTATCCATCCTCTCCAGCATAACATTCCATCTCTCCTAAGGCCATTAATTCTGTTTTGTTTTTTAAAAAATAGAACTATCCTCTTCCCCTTTCACAAATAGCTCTTTCTGTGACTCTACTGAGCTGGTGTACATGTGATTGAGTGACAGAATGTGTGTGTGTGGGTTATGGCCTATATGGTTGCACTTCACCAAATGTCAATAGTTGATAGATGTTTTACTGAGCACTTACTCTATGCAAGGTACTAGGGTAAATCTTTAGTTATGTTATATAAGATTCACAACAACCCTGTGAAGGAGTTTTGTCAGAGCCAAGATTCAAATGCAAGCCTGCCTGACTCCAAAACCTGAATTCTTAACCAGTGTATTGTATTGTGTGTGTGAGGATGGATGGATGGATGGATGGATGGATGGATGGATGGATGGATGGATGGATGGATGGATGCCTGGATGCATGGATGCATGGATGGATGGCTTTCTTTCTCACAAGGATATGCATGCATTCATTCATCCATTCATTTAACAAATAGTTACTAAGTCTGTAACTTATAGGAGCCACATGGGAAGAAGAAGGAATTCACTTCAGTTATTCATTCAACAAATATTTTTTACTGTGTGCCTTCTTTGTACAAGACACTAAAACAGATGATGAATTTATAGTAGATTGAATTGTTTTGCCCTTTTGGAGCTTGTAGTCTATTGTGAGACATTTATAATGCCTTATTCACATTTAGCATGTAATAGTCATCAGTAATGTTACACACTCTGTCTCAAATGATCTTAATGAAAACCCTGTGAAGTCAGCCAAACAGATACCGTCATCCCCATTTTAAGTGAAGTGATTTATCCAAGATCACACAGCCAATAAATGGAAGAACCCAAGGATTCAAGATTTCTGACTTCTAGTCCAGTACTCACTCCTGTGAGAACACCACATTAATTTTGTTTTATTTTTTCCTTGGTGTTTTAGGACAATCAACTAAAGCTTAAACTCAATGGAGGCAAAAAGAAGGTCAAAATTATACAGGGGAACGTAATTGCTTCCAATGGGCTCCTGCACATCCTCGACCGAGCCATGGCCAAGATGGCGCCCACATTTGAGAGCAACACTGAGGTGAGATACTTCAGGAGAAAGTGGTGGCAGCCCCAATCCATCTTCCTTTGTTCCCTGGAGAGTCACATCCAAAAAGAAAATGCATGCCAGCAATATGTACTTGTGCTTTATTTGTACTAGGATCCCAACCATGGGGGAGATAGGGTCATTTGTCTGTTTTCAACAGAATTCTGGATACCTCTTCAGAGAGAAAGGCATGCGGTAGGTGTAGGAAAGATCTTGATTTTGTGACGTCTTTTATAGCCACATCTGACAATTCAGTCCAATGACCAGTGAAAATTTGTCCCTCATGCTTTATGGAAGAGGGCAGTCTCACTTCAGTAAAATTTGTTCCCTCTGACCTATTTGATGGTAGCTAAAGGCCACTTCACGATGTGCAGTTCTCAATGACTGTTTTGACAACAATAAGAAATATTTGTATAATGTTGACCAGGTCTCTTTATATCTATCCACATTTACACCTAAACTCTGTCATCAGTTTTTTTTTTTAATGTTAGGGTATCTATTTCCTAAACCACCTTATTTTTTTACTGATTTTTAAACAAAATGTTTCTTTTTAGCAAACGATAATGACCATGCTACGACCAAGATACAGCAAGTTCAGGTCTTTGTTAGAGGTATGTCCTTTGCATGAGTTTCTGAGAACTGTTTAATGCTCAGTCCTTTGTAAAATTAGCAAGGGTGTCGATTATGAATATTTTTGTGAGGAATCACTCAAATATTTGTCTGAGATAGGTTACAAATATAAAATTTCATTTCTCAAATGCAGAAAACCAATGTGGGACGTGCCTTAGAGGAGGATGGAGTTGGTGGACCATACACCATTTTTGTTCCAAGTGATGACGCACTGAATAACATGAAGGATGGCATTCTCGATTACCTTCTTTCTCCAGAGGTATTATAACCTACATACTCTGACAACACCATGTCAGCATCACTGCTTCAGTCTGTGTCTATACAGGCTTTTTCTAAAGTAGGTATGGCAAATAAGTAGCACATTTACCACCACCTACCCTCCCACTGCCAAGGCAGACATCATTAATCAATCAGAGTATTCTGGAACTAAGCCTGATACCCCAGTGGCTTAAATCTGCCCAATAGAGTTCCAAGTATCTGTGACCAGCCAATCAGACTGGGCACAGGAAATAAAATCTATTTTCAAACCCAGATCTAAATTGTTGGTTTGATTTGTCCTGGCTTCTCTAATATTTCTCAGTAGCACAATTAATGTTTTAAGTTCTCTTCCATTCTAAAACTATCTAGAAAATGAAGTCTAAACTAGGCCATCCCGGGCCAGGAATAGGTGAAATTTAAAAGGAATAAATGTTATGTTTACATACTCCAGCTTTTCCTTTCTGTTGCTCTCATCTCTCTCCACAATGACCCTCTGCTTATATACCATGAGCCTTCAATTCTCTCACATTCTCCTCTAGAAAGGATACTTTGTTTTAGTCCTTCAGATTAAAGTGTAAATGACTGAAACCATTTACAGTGTTTCCTCTTCCAGAAATAACAGTCTTAAAGTAAAGAGGAGGATGGCTAATCATGGAATTTTGTTCATTAGAACATCAAATGGTAGAAGGGCCACAGGCTTTCTTCCAGTGTCCTGAAATCATGCTGCCATCTTGGCAACGGGGCAAACCTACCCATGACCTCATTTAAATCAGTGCTGATTATACAGAATGGTTGCGGAGCGGGGGAATCCAGGCCTTTTAGGGTAATGATTCCCAAATTATAATATGCTTAGGAATCACCTATGAGCTTGTTAAGGAGGCATATTCTTGGACCTTACCCTAAGCTTTCTGATTTAATGACACTAGGATGAGACCCAGATATGGACATTTTTGGTAAGCAACAACTTTGTAACTCAGCTAACCCAGGCTACACTGTTTTTGGAACCCTGGAACTTACTGCCTGTTTGGTTTAGAGGTTCATATGGATATATCCCTTCCTACAATACTCTCAGGTATCTACAAAGATATCTTGCTTTCAGAAAACTTTGGATTAAAACATTATGCATCGAGGAGATAAATCGGAAGGTAATCCCTTACACTGCAAAAAGATGTTCAACATATTAAAGGATTTGCTACAGGTTTCCATTTAAAATGCTATATATTTATCAATGTCTTAAAAATAAGATGTTCATATATAGAGAGATGATGTAATACAGAATTGTACACCTGAAATCTATGTAACTGTACTAACAATTGTCATCCGATAACTTTAATTTTTTTAAAAAATAGGAAGAAAAAAATAGGATGCTATTTTTAAAATATGATTCATGCTCAAATTTCCTAAACCTTAGCTATTGCAGGAAAACTGTTCGGCCTCTCTTTAAAACTCACACTTATACCCAATAGTAAAGTTAAACAAGTAATGTTGCTCCCCTGGGAAATTATTAAAATCCTGAGATTACGTCTTCTCTGAGTGCGTGAGCTTCTAATTTGATACAGATTTTTTAAAAAAAATAATAAAGGAGTTCTGAGATACCTAATTAGGTACACTTAGAATTACACTTAGAATTAAAACAAATCCTTTTTAACTAGAATAGAAAAAATTCAACCTCCCTGGTTTTTTGTCAAGCACCTTTGCTCAGAACGCTTTTCTCTTTCTCCTCCCTCTAACTCCTTCCAGTGGTGGCTGGAGCTGGCCCACTCAGGCTCTTGAGAGCAAATTGCGTGTATCTCGTTCAGTGAGATCACATTGGTAGCTTGAAATCAGCCTGTGGTGATTTAGACCATATGAATTGGCCAACGCTATAAATCATGGCTTTTTTTCATCCCATAGAAGTGATTTACCAGCACACCCCTGCTCCTGACTCTCAATCTCCTTTCTCTCAAAGGCAATGTTTTTCTTCCTGCAAAGAATATAAAACTTCAAGTCTCTGTCCTGAGTCAAAAACTATCTTTCCACTTCAATTTCTACGTGAGGAATAGAACAATCATTTCTGCCTCCTTTCCAAGTCCAGAGCCTGTGTGGGTTAAAATTTCTCAATCAATGAAGCTCCTTCCCTTTCCATCCATCTCACTAGCATCTTTCAGCTTTATCTGCAGGGAAGAACCTCAGCTGGAGACAGTAAAGTTCCCATCAACTATACCAATGAAATGGAAAATAAACTGATTTCATTAGAGGAATGGTTTCTAATTTAGCTTTGGGAATGCCACGTTTCCGTGCCAGTGTATCTTTCTATGTCTCTCTGAAGCAAAATTTCAGTCCTAAAACCATCCCATCCCCTCACAAACCACTGATTATAAGCCTCAGTTTAGAACTCCTCACTGACCTGGACAGAAATAAAAGCAAAGGGAGCAAGAGACTGGCTCTTGCCAATTCATAAGTACCTTGAAAGTAAAAATGGGACAAAGGGAGGTGAATTTACATATTCACAATGTGATAGAAAACTCTTTCTGCCTCTGGCACCAAAAGATTGGTGGGGTTCCTTGTTGCTGTTGTTATTACCTAAAACAGCTGGGAGGAAGTGAATGTCCTCATAAGGAAACGAATACACTACACCAAAAGCCTCTTCCACAGTACCACCTGGAAGCATATCCTGTCCATTTGAACTGCACTGGACTGAATTCTAACTGAACGAGGACCCCTAGCCAGATAAGGCAGCAGGCACGCACACATAGCGGCTGGTGTGATGCTGATCCATGCCTTTGTCCCTTTCATTCTCCCGTTTCTTGTAAAAAGGATCCAACACTCAATTTCGAAATTGAGGCTTTAGAAATGGGTTACCCAATTGATAGTCTTCCCTATAGAATCAGAAGTCTGGAAGGAGTCCATACCAGTCCCTTTATTTTGCAGGTGAAGTTGAGCATAGAGGAGCTAAGTGACTTGCTCAAGGTCACACAGAAGCAGAAGCGGAATTAGAACTGAGGATCCTGAGGTCCAGCTCAGTGCTCTTCCTGGGACCCCTTCCCTCCTCCTTTTATTTTTTTTTTAATTTTATGAAATTTATGGGGGTGACATTAGTCATAAATTATATTGGTTTCAAGTGTACATTTCTGTAATACATCATCTATATATTGCATTGTGTGTTCACCACCCAAAGTCAGTTCTCCTTCCATCACCATATATTTGACCCCCTTTACTGTCTTCTACCACCTCTCACCCCTTTACCCTCTAGTAGCCACCAAACTGTTGTCTGTGTTTATGAGTTTTTGTTTGTTTGTTGCTGTCAGTTTTTTATCCCAAACATGAGTGAAATCATAAGGTTCTTGACTTTTTCCATCTTACTTATTTCATTTAGCATGATATTCTGAAGATCCATGTTTTTGCAAATGACAGTATTTCATCATTCTTATGGCCAAGTAGTACTCCATTGTATGTATATGCCACAATTCTAATTTGATCTTCTTTACCCAGTCATCTATCAAAGGATACTTTGGTGGTTTCCATATCTTGGCCACTATGAATAATGCTGCAATGAACATAGGGTACATATGTCTTTATGAATAAATGTTTTCAAAATTTGGGGGTAGATGCCAAGAAGAGGGATTGCTGGGTCACATGGTAATTCTACTCTTAAATTTTGAGGACACTCCATACTATTTTCCATAATGACTACCAATTTGCATTGCCACCAACGGTGTATGAGGGTTCCTTTTTCTCCACATCCTCTCCAACACTTGTTATTTTTTGTCTTGTTGATAATTGCCATTCTAACAGGTATGAGGTGGTATCTCATTGTGGTTTTCATTTGCATTTCCCTAATAGTGAAGTGGGCATCTTTTCATGCATGTGTTGGCCATTTCTATCTTCTTTAGAGAAGTGTCTCTTCAGGTTCTCTGCCCATTTTTTAATTGGATTGTTTGTTGGTGTTGTTGTTGAGTTGTATGAATTATTTATATGTTTTGGATATTAGCCCCTTATAGGAGGTGTTTTTTGCAAATATCTTCTCCCTTTCGGTTGGTTGAAGTTTTGTTTTGTTGATGGTTTCTTTTACTGAGCAAAAGCTTTTTAGTTTGATATAGTCCTAATTCATTTATTTTTGCTTTTACTTCCTTTGCCTTTGAGGTAAAATTCATAAAATCCTCTCTAAGATCAAGGTCCATAAATTTGGTATTTATGTTTTCTTCTATGTATTTTATTGTTTCAGTTCTGATAATTAGATTTTTATCTATTTTGAGTTAATTTTTGTGTATAGTGACAAAGAGCAGTCTAGTTTCTTTTTTATTTTCTTTTTTTTTTGCACGTGGCTTTCCAATATTCCCAGCACCATTCATTGAAGAGGCTTTCTTTCCTCCATTGTATGTTTTTGGCTCCTTTGTCAAAAAGCATCTGCCTGTATATATGTGGGTTTATTGGCACAAACATTTATGCAGGGCCTGCCATGTACCCCATACTATGCTGGTGGGGACACAGTGATCAATAAAGCAGAAAGCCCTGGTCCCTGCCTTCCAGGAGTTTGCAGTCCAGTTTGGTCTGACATTTCCCAGTGGTCCCCACTTTTTCTCACCCCTTCTACCAATGAGCGTTCAAGCTGATAATAGCATTGCTTCTACCTGCAGGTCCCACTTCTGGGTACCACAAAGTAGCTGTAAGGGGAAGTCAGGACCGAAAGGCTAAGTCATGCTCAAGGTCACATAGTAACAGAATCAGTACTGCAGAAAGCATCACTTCCATGGCTAGATAAGTGGTAGTCGACTTCAACATTCTTTTGGGTAACCATGCTCTGCACGCAATGCAATTAACTTATAGATGTGGTGGCCATACAATTTATCATTTGCACCAGGACACTTTTGAGAGTGAATAGAATTGCCAGGGCAATAGGCATCAGCCAGAGTTGTACCAGACAAACCAGAATATGTGGTCACTCTACTTACAGGTTACTCCCCTGACATGGGGACCAAGACCAAATGCAGAGACAAGTTTGGGTGAACGGAACTCATGTTCAACAAGATTTTCTTTCAGCCTGGGACTTCTCACTGTTAGAACATGTCCCTCGAATCGTCACCTTGTTGGGCGTTACTATTATCTTGATTTGTGATACTTCACCTTTCCAAGCCAGAGTGACAGGCTGTGCCACTTAAGCAGAATTCAAGGGCTGTGAAGTTTGCAACTGCCAGCTCTGACTCAGCTCAGAGATTGCAGCAGACTGCAGCAGGCCACCAGCACTGCCACTGCCTTCTTCCCGCAAAGAGACTGGTCCCTGTGCTCTCCAACTGTGTGCCTCACTCCAGGGCAATCTTACAGGGACGACTCATCCTGTGTACAGCCCCAAGACCCTCATTTTCCTCCACATCTGCTTCCGTTTCCTGAAGCATGAAAAATCTTGGAAAGGGCTTTAAAGGAGAGATGAGCACATATGAGTACATCGTAGTGGTTCAGAAGGGAAAGTGTCCTGACCAGATAATCCTAACAAGGATTATATATTCCTAAATAATTAGTATGTGGTCTGACAAGCAGATGTTTATCTATGGCAAGAGTGAAACAGAACCATAAACTAAGACTGTCTTAGAAAATCAGAGCTATGACCTTAGGTATGTAGAGAGCTAATGGAGCAGAGGGATGGAGTGCTTGGGCTAAGTCTTAGGTTTATATCCTAAATTAGCTTTGTGACCTTGGGTATGTCTTGAAAACTCCATGTTATTGCACATATAATGAGTCAATACTAGTCCCTAACTCACAGGGCTGTTGGGAGGATTAAATAAAACGTGCACATGTTTTCAGAACAGCCCCTGCCAGAGTGGAAATCTGGTGAATGTTAGCTATTTGGGGAATGGAATTTTTCTCACCCTGGATTTCCCAATAAAGAGATTATGGGTTACTTATTTTTCCTGACTAAGTGTCCAAAGTCATTTGAGGAGATTCCCACAAAAGGGAATCTTGTGTTGTGTTTTCATCATTGACCAGCAAAATATTTTAATTATTTTGCAGGGATCTCGGAAGCTTCTGGAACTCGTCAGACACCACATTGTCCCATCTATCCAGGTTGGCCCCACTTTTCCTGCCCTATTTTTCCCTTGCTCTCAAGATATCTGACCTTGTCTTAAATTCCAATATTATGGTGCTAGAAAATATGTGACAGTTGTTCTTTTTCTGTAGTTTCAGGCATACCCTTAGCACATGAAGAAATCTTCAAAGCCATAAAAACTCATGACATCGAAGCTCATTATTTATGTCATAATCTGGCAGACTGTTTTTTTCCAGTGAGGACTTTATGAAAGCAGGTCTCTGGATATTGCTCTAAACATCTCTGTCTATTGTTCTCATTGCAGCTTGACGTGGCCACCCTCATTTCGACCCCTCACATTAGGAGCATGGCCAACCAGTTCATACAGTTCAACACAACCAACAATGTAGGTGAAAATTCTACCACCGGTATTGTTACTCACATGCATTTTTGCTCTTCTTCTGTTTATTCTTTAGGTTATCCTTTCTCTACATGAGCTCACAAGCTTTACAGATAGTTCACTCATTGGTTGTTTCTTTCGGCAAATATCTGCTGAGCGTCTAACTACCTGGGCAAGAGTCTGAACTAGAGGCCAAGGATGAAGCCGTGAAAAAGATAGGCGTCCAGCCCAACAAGAAAAAAAAGACTTTAAACAATGAATTAGCAGCCAGTTAATTATTTAAATACAATTGTAATAAGTGCCACCAAGAGGAAGTTAAGAGGGTTGTGAGAGCATGTTAGAGGAGGAATCTGAGCAAGTCCGAGGGTCCAGAGGTCCTCAGTGAGGAGGTGATGTTTTGGCCAAGATTCAAAGGATGAGTAGAGTGAACTTGGGCAGAGATGAGAGAGTTCCGAGCAGAAGGGAGAACATATGCAAAGGCCAGCGGGTGGGAGGGAACAGGATTGATTTAAGAAACTCACAGAGGGAATCATTATTCAGCTAACTCCCTGGGGTTGTAATATCAGCAAAATTCTGACAGTGCGGAGATTATAGCTCCTGTTGATTCATTGTTGACGGTGATGATGATGACCATACAACAAATATCTATTAAGTGCCTACTACGTGCCAGACACCATTTCAGGTCCTGAAGTTGGACCAATGAGCAAACAGACAAAAGTTTTTGGTTGCGTAGAACTTTCATCTAGTAAATAGGAGGATAGCCAATAAACAAATTAAGTAAGTAAAATATATCCTGTGTTAGAGAGTAGTAGGTGCTGAGATGAAAAACAGCAAAGCAAGGAAGGGGGATAGAAAGTGGGGATGGGGTTGACACTTTAGATAAAGTACCCAAGAAATCCTCATGGAGAGGAAAACATCTGAGCAAAGTACCTGAAGGAAATGAAGGAACAAGCAGTGTGACTAGCTGGAGAAAGAGCATTCCAGAGTGAGGGCACAGTAAGTGCAGAGACGCAAAGCAAGGAGCGTGCCTGAGCTGGTTGAGGAACAGCAAAGTCACAGTGGCTAGAACAAAGAAAGTAGAAGGGAGAGAGGTCATAGGGAAGTTCGACGCAGTAAGAAGGGGTGGGAGAGGCGTGGTCAGGTCACACATGGCCTAAAAACTCAGGGTAAGGACATAGGCTCTTACTTGGAACAAGATGAGAAGCTATTAGAGGATTTCGAGCAGCAAAATGACACCATCAGACATATATTTTGGGAGACTAGCTAGGAAGCCATTGCAATACCCCAGAGAAGAATGATAGTGACATAGACCAGGTACATGGTAAAAAGTGGTTGAATTCTGAAGATATTTTGAAGGTGGGTGGGATGGAGGGTGAAGAGAGAGGAAGTCAAGGATGGCTCCTGAGCTTTTCCCTTGAGCAACCACAGATGGAGGTTGCCATACAAGCTGCAGGTGGAGCAGATTTGGGGGGAATGTGGAGAACAGAATTCCTCACTCATTTTTGCTCCCTCCCCTACAACATAAGCAGGAACTTGTCTGCATCTGTTCACTGATTTATCCTCATCGCCTAAAGCAGAGCCTAATGCAAGGTCAATACATGGATCTGAATGAATGAATTCTTATTGCACCACAGAGAGGTAAAATAATTTGCCCAAGGTCTCATAGCAAATGTATTGTGGAGGGGAATAGTTACACTTCTTCCTGAGTCTGGCACCTGCAGGGATCATTTCTGCGAGGACATCCTTGCCTGGTGTCACTCAAGAATTCATTTAACAGATTCGTCTTTCCCTGTCTGCAAAGCCCTTCCGAGAGCAATCTTCCATGCTCTGAAAAGTGAACTTGAAGGCTCTTTAGTGAGGTCGCCATCGTTCAGCTCTGCCAGGGGACCACTAGTGTTCCTGCTGTAGAGAATGAAAATGTCATTGCTTCTTTTCAGGGACAGATTCTGGCAAATGATGTGGCAATGGAAGAAATTGAGGTCACTGCCCAAAATGGCCGAATTTACACCCTGACTGGAGTTCTCATTCCTCCCTCCATCGTCCCAATTCTGCCCCACCGATGTGATGAAACAAAGAGAGAGCTGAATCTGGTAAGGAAACTAGGAAAGTAGATAAGGGCCCCTGAACAGTCCCAGAGCAGACAACCGTCCTGCTATCATAATTCTGCAGAAGCTAACAAGCAGAGTTTTACCACGTGTCACTGTGTGTCCCCTTCTCTTCTTGTAAGGACACAAGTCATTAGATCTAATGCATCTAATCCAGTATGACCTCAGCTTAAATAATTACATCTGTGAAGACTCAAATGTGATCTTTCCAAATAAGATCACATTCTGAGAGTTGGGAGAACATAAATTTAGGGGCACACTATTCCACCCACTACATTTCAAGGGACTTGACGAAGGATTTAAAACAGACTTTCTTCTCAGGGGCATGCTCTGGCCTTGCCAATCAACCGTCTTTCTGTGCTTCTTTTCAAATACCAAACTTTCTGATTGCCTATGAGCGTGTGTACCCTCTAATGGCCTTTCCTGTTTCCATAGCAACTTTTTGGCTCAGTTGGTTTTAATCAGAGCACCCCAGATTTCAACATTGCTGTACCTGTGATCTTTTAGTTCCATAGAAACCACAACTCTAACGTCACAGTAATAATAGGTCTGGTTATTGCTTTCTTATGACACTTCAATAATGTTTCAGTGATTGTTCTCACAATATCTTTGGAACATGGGCATTAAACAAGTAACAATGGCCTCTTTTTACTGATTTTATTTTACTGATCCCTCTTCTTGTCATGAAGGCTGGAAATAGCTGGCTGAGCACCTGGCACAGGCTTGTGGCTGAGTCCAGATTTCCTCTCTGACCTAATGACTCTGATATGTTTTAAGCTGTTATGATGGAATTAGTCCTCCATGCCAGTCACAGACAATCTGGGGGATTGGATTCGACTCTGAGCACGGCACCACTTTTTAAGAGAGGCAGAAATGTTGTCCCTTTCCCAGCCAGTCTCTGGCAGTGATTTTTGTCTGGTTCAGTCCTTGAAATAAATATTGGCAGGTGTATCACCGGGCCTAGACCAGCATAAAGATCAGAACAGGACACAAGAAAATAGTCCCATTTCCTGGCCCAAAAATAAATATATTAGGAAAATAGGGCCTCTGCAGAAAACAATCAACAGGAGTCAACAATTAGATGTCTTCAGAGCACCCCAACCCTAAGCAGCCACCTTTCAAGTACAAGGAAGAAGTCTTTGAAGGGACAAGTGCAGCCCTAAGTGCTTGCCTTGTTGTGGGTTGCCAGTTCCAAGCTGTTCAAAAGCTTTTTCTCCATCTATGTGAAGAACGGAATCAAGACGTGGGTTTGTGCCGTGACCAAAAAAATTTTGATTAGATAGGGAGAAGAACTTCCCAGCTGCCTTAGTAAGGAATCTTCTACTATTTTTTCTGGGTCTAGTCAAATCTATCTGCTCCACATGGTTTAGAGTGGTTTTGATTAAGTCTGTTAAAAGCACAAACGCATTCTCTGGAAAGTATTTAGGGCTAGCAAAGAATAGAAGCTGCTGGCACCTTCTATAAGTCTCCGTTTTCACCAGGCTGAAACCATAGCTGCCTTTGGGTATGTATGTTTTGATTTGGGGGCATGTGTGTCTGGGCTTTAGAGGTTTAATAAATAGTCCTCTGTACTTGTTAGGGCCTGGGGTCCCTGCAGGAAACAGAATTTACCCCAATGATTCAAATGGAGAGACTTTACTGAAGAAGCTACCACAGAGAAATGGGCAGGGCTAAGAAAATGAACAAATTATGCTGAGGCATCTAGGGAGAAGCAATGGCAGGAAACCATTACCACCCCAGGACCAAAGAGTCACAGGGGTATGAGGGAGCAGAGTTACTTGAACCCGTAAGAGTAGGAAGAGTGGAAGAAGGGACGACTGTCAGGAGCTATAGGAATGGTTCCTAAGCATAGGGAGAGCAGGGAAAAAATACCTTGACCTTGCTCCCCACCTCCTCACCAATATCTTGCTGGTGCATGCCATCAGCCAAGATCAATTGGAAGCGGGCAAGGAAACCCAAGAGATCGTCCTCAGGGTCTACCTGCTGGAGCACAGAGCTCCGTGCAGAAGGTCAGAGAATGGATCTGGACAGAGTTGGATGCACACACTCCTTTCCTTCCTCCTGAATTCACAACCAATGGAGGAAGACGCCCACGAGCCTGAAAGGCAGAGATTCAATGTTCAGCCTCATTACTGCTAAGCTCATTGGAGAACAAGGACTTCATCCTACTACTTCATCCTTGGCACAAGTGGACAACCAGAGTGTCCCCTGAGAGGCAGGTGCCTCTCTACACAGCAGACAGTTGATCAGAAACCTGAGGGCTGTGGACAGCCTGATCCTAAAAGACAGAGGGGAAGGGGCTGAGCATGCTCAGTTACTTCTCCCAACTCCCTCCTGCATTGTCTCTGTTCCTTTTCTCTGGGGAGAAATCAGTAGGGGATGGGAAGAGAGGCAGGGGGTGTTACTCTAATGGAACCCCCTTCACAGGGAGGAAGTATGAGGCCAGACAGGATGGTCTCCTGCTCCCTCCTACAGGGGTACCTGTACTGACCCACCATCTTTTCTTCCAGGGCGCTTGTGTGAGCTGTTCCCTGGTGTATTGGAGCAAATGTCCTGCTAACTCCGAGCCCACAGTGAGTGTGACAGCTTCATGAAACCATATATCACCCAAGCAACCCCACTGGTGTAGTTTCTTATCTTTTCTACCTTCTTCTTAAAAACTATTAACTCCAACTGGGGTTAATATATGATTAGCTCTTAGCCTACCACCTAGGGGATGGTAGAAAGACAACCTTCAGATCCGCATTTGAGTCCTTGCTTATTAACCCTAAGTAAGTTGCTTAACCTTTTTACTCTAATTTCCTTCATCTATAAGTAATAATAATAATAATAATGAGCACAACAACAGGATTGGCATAGATGAAAAACCCAAGCGCAGTGCCTAAATCAGGTAGCCCTTCAGTAAAGGTTAATTCCTTCTCCATTTTCCCTTTTAAATAAAATCCAACGTTTGTGTTGGGAAGGCAAAACTTTCCCTCCACACTCTAGGGTCTCCACGGGGGCCTCAAAATTAAGTTGACATAAAACAAACTAACAGAAGAAAAGCACACAGATTTTGACACCTACATGGGAGCGTCCATAGGAGAATGAAGACTAGAGAAGTGGCAAAACCCAAATGCTTATATAGTAGGTTGAACAGAGGGGCAGTTTTGGAAAAGTAACTGAAATGTTTGGGGAAGCTAAAGGTAGATCAGTTATTTTAACAAGGTCTGTTTGTAAGGTTCTTCTTGGCTTCAATTCCCTGTCTATGGTGACAAGGTATTTCTTTTCTCCTGGTAAAGGGAGGAAATCTTTCACATAGCAGTTTTACCTCCTGTTTTCAGAAAGAAAAGGAGAAATCAGAGTGTCCCTTTTCTAGCTGCTGTTTTTCAGGTACCTTTAACTCAAAATAATCCTTATGCCCAAGTGGCATCCTTTGGAATGGCATATTCTCCCACCTGTTATTTGTATTTGCTCTTCCCCATCCTTATTCTAGACATAAATATCAAGAAAATGCCACTAGAACCATCAAAACCTTTTCAAGTTTGATTGAATTCCACACACCTTTATTGAGGATTTATAGTGCTGGCTCTAGGGGCAAAAAGATGAATAAGGTACAGTTTGTTTTATTTTCTTTTTGTCTTGAGAAGCTCTAATCTAAAAAGGGAAACAGACAATTTACAATTCATATGCCATGTATTGTATTGGTGGAAAAAGTAAAGTTGATGATAGAAATTCCTGCCTATAAGTCCATCCTCAGAAAGAACTTCCCAACCAGAAGTTTCATTCAACACTAACATAAGTCACTGAGGAAGGCGATGAGCTCGTTAATGCAATCCTATGGTGAAGCATTTGATAAAGCAAAACATTAAAATTAAATAGGCACAGGTGTTCAGGTATTTATTTTGCTAAATGAAGCCGTGAGTCCTTCAGCACGCTGCCAAACAGGGAATATGAAGAGGAAGGAGGAAGGAGGAAATCGTGTTGGTGGGTGTCACGGAGATTGCTGTGTGCCAGACATTGTTCTGAAAGCTTTACACAGCAATCCTACATGAGACAGGTATATTAGCATCCTAACCACTGTGGCGTCAGGGGACTGAGGCAAAGGAACATAAAACACCTCACACAAGGTCACTCAGCTGATATGTGGCAGAATCATGATCCCAAGGAAGTAGGAGGAAGGCAGGAAAAAAAGATGGGAGACATGGCTTTGAGCCAGAAGAGCCCCATAAACTGCCCCTCACATGCTCCCGTGATCTACACTTGGCTAATTATTCTGAGATCCAACAAGAGCACTAAATATTCTCTCAATGAATATATTCAAGATTTTAGTTTTTTATAGTCTGTGAAGTTCTCAATGCTGTCTTCTTGAGCAAGAGCCTAAGATGAAGGGGTAAGGTCAACATCAATATTTATCTACCCTAAAGTCAGAGCCAGGGACTAGTGCTTAAGACAAAACTTAAGATCGGCATTATTGTCCCATTTCACAGATTAGGCAGTTGAGGCCCACAGAGACTACACGACTTGCCTGCGTTATCCTAAAGTTCATAGGTGGTAAGGCAGGTCCCATTCTCTGGACCTGCCACTTACTAGCAGTGTTCCCTAGAAAAACGATTTAACCTGTCTGGGCATCAGTTTCCTCATCTATAAAAAAAGAGATGAAAATACCCACATGGAGTTGAAGACTGATAACCTCATTGTGCAATGTGTCTGACTCTAGTAAGCTCCTCAATATATTGTAGTTCTAGATAATTATGAGTGGACACTGGGGCTAGAGGATAAAAGGATGTGTTTAAATCTGTACTCCCCACCACCCCGATAGAAAAACTCAGACTATCACTAATTTTTTTGAGGGAGTGGAGGGGGCGTGGATCTTTCTAAAAAATAGAGATGAACTCTTTACTGACTCCAAAATTTCTATATAAAAGGAGTTTAGGGGTGGCAACTAATTGGAAGGGGAGTCTAAGCCATATGCAGATGACCATGAGCGTGTTCCCTGATCGATTAGCGATGTCTGCCACAGCATGAGAGGAGGCAGAGAGCTGCATGTGCCCTGCGTTGTGCAAACCTTGGCCTGTATTCTACTAACAAGGGAACGGAGTACCTAAAGATGGTGACCATGCTCTGACCAGGACCCACATGTGCTGGCGTGGTCTAGAGCAGCTTCTTGGCACGGACGGTAAAGTGGAAGTAGAACGTCTAGCATATGTGGAAGCTGAGAGATGCGCAGAGGACCACGAAACGCACACTGCAATGCTTGTTCTCACTGGCTTTCTTCCAGGCACTCTTCACACACAAATGTGTCTACACTGGCAAAACAGGGAGCCTGAAGAGTGGCTGCGCCAGATACTGTAATGCCACTGTGAAGGTGAGGAGTGGTGTGGCCGGGGCCCTCCTCCAGGCCAGCAGGGCTCTCACAGAGCCCAGCAAGACTGGGCAGCGCCAAGGCTACCCTCTTGGGCCCCAGGTTCTGTGCAGTCACAGGCTGCCTGTGGGACCTTGGCCATGTCTTCCTGCAGGGGAAGTGAAGGGCAGATTCTCTCTATGGCAGCCCGGTCACCCCCTTCCCTGCATCCACCCCTCCCATGGTGCCCTACGCTCTTAACATAGAGCCCATACTCTCAATGCCGCCCACACAGCCCACCCTCTGCCTCTGACCTATCTCTGACCTCATTCCCACCTCAGAGTGTGGGCAATCACTGTCCACTTCCAACCTCAGAATGTTCTTCCAGGTTTTCTTGGGGCCCAGTCATCTTTCAAGTCTCCACTTAACTGTCACCTCCACCCAATTTCCCCAGTTTCCCCCACCTCTGTCCTCACCTGCCAACTATATTATGGTACTTGGTTTTTTCAGCACTGACCACTCTCTGAAATTCCCTCCTCCTCTTCCTTCTCCTTTCTCTCCGCCTCCTCCTTCTTTCTTATTTATTGTCTCATCCTAATTAGATAGAACATATACCCCATGAGCAGAAGCCTTCATCTGTCTTGTTCGCAGGTGCCAGAGCCAGACTGGCCCCCGTGGTCAGCCCTCAGTAGATATGTGGTGAACAGATGGCTGAGTGCTGGCCATGCCATCATCTGCCAAAGAAAAAGTCCAGCTCCTGGGTGGTGGTTGGAGGGGTGGAGGGCCGAGTGCTGTTTATGACATTAATAGAAACGAAAATATATCTCCTTTAAGGAAATGGCACTCTGCTCTGGGTTTCAAAGGGCAACACGCATTTTGTTTCCCAGGTACCAACGTGCTGCAAAGGCTTCTACGGGCCCGACTGCCACCAATGTCCGGGAGGCTTCTTGAACCCATGCTCAGGAAATGGACAGGTGACAAGGACAGTCCCTGATGCATACTTTTTCATGAATGTTGAGGTTGACCTTTCTTAAGTTGAAAAATGATTTTTAAACCCACTGAACCAAGAAATGATACAATGCCAGCCACTATCCCCAGGAAGTAAAAATAAAAGATCAGTTAGTAAAAAAACAGGTAGCTGCATTAGAAGGAATCTTTTGGGGGCGGGGGGAGGTGGGGTGGAGGGAAAGGTACAGTGATGTTGCTTCTAGTCTCTGCTTTTCTACTGCTGACCGCATGACCTTGAGCTATCAGCAAGGGTCGCCGGACCCCTCCCATGGACGACAGCAAGCTTGGCTGCATTGATCTCCAAGATTCCTTCCAGGAGTAAGATTTTATGATACTTAACAACAACAACAACAACAACAACAAAATAATAGCATTGCCCAGTGATTACTTTTTGTAACCTATTTGCAAAACCCAGTGAAATATAAAGGCCAAAACTTAACTCATCTAGCTTGGAGGTCAGAGCTAAACAAGCAAAGGTAAAAAAAAAAAACAAAAAGTAGTGTGGTTCACATGGGAAAAGTATAGATCTGCACATTTAAGAAATCCATATCTGAATTAAGCCTCTTTCAAGGGGAGGGGAAAACGCAACCACTTGTGGGGACACCACTCAGGTGAGGAGACTAGGACGAAGTTGGTACTAATTAATGACTGAAGCCAGGTGGTTGGGGAGTCACCTCCGATGCATGTCAATCGTTACAAATCGAACCTTGAAACTGCTGGGGAGATGGAAAGCAAAAATATTTACCACTGAAGGGAAAGATACTGCAGTGTAAAGCCACAGATCCGAGCAAGTGAGAATCTGGAGAGAAAGGCCAGCCTTCATTCTGGAAGTCAGTGGCTTGTCATGCCATCCCTTAAGCATTTTTTGGAGATTCCCAGTTCACCACTGTGACTCCCCCTGCCCCTCCCTCGACTGACTTCCCTTAAAGTTCTAACTCCTGCCTTGGGACCCCCAAGCTTGTCACTGTTTTGAGTTTTCTACCTGATACCAACATGACCCCACTTTTCACAGATTCCCAAAGAGTCCTTTCAAGTGGGATTGAATCCGAGTTCAAAGAAGTCAGGCCATGCAACAAAAGGGCCTGGGACTTCTCGGGATGGGGAGGGGGGGATTGTCCTAACGGCCCACGGTGCCTGCCTTTGTTCTCAGTGCTCAGATGGCCTCGGTGGCAATGGGACGTGCATTTGCCAGGATGGTTTCCAAGGCTCCCAGTGTCAGTTCTGCTCAGATCCCAATAAATACGGACCTCGGTGTGACAAAAGTAAGTGGCCCTTCCAGAGCTTCCTTCTGCTCCTCAGCCAGCGTTCCTGCTGCACTGCAATAAGCCAAGGGTGCAGGCCTGGTGTCCTGGGTGCCTTTCCTTGGTGTATGCCCTCATCACAGGGCAATTCTTAAGCACTTGCTTCTCAAACTGTAGCACGTGCCAGGTTGCTGGGCCCCACCCGTGGAGTTACTGAGACAGTAGGCCTGGATGGTGTCTGACAATTTGCATTTCCAACAAGTTCCTTGGGAAGGCCGACCACTGTGGGTCCAAGGACCACATTTTGAAAACCAGTCTTTTAAAGTTTCCCCCACATACCTGAAGTGATAATAGTGGGTTCCATATCAAGAAATAGACTCGCCCCCTGCCTGTCAAGCAGTCTGCTTCCATCAGTCCCTCTCTTTGCAAAGTGTACAACCTTAGGCAAGTTATTACACCTCTTTAGGGCTCAGTTTCCTCATCTGTAAAATGGGGATAATAATACTAACTACCTCATACAGTTGGTATAAATGGAAACCACTTGCCTTAGAATAATACCTAGCACATAGTATGCACTACCAATAATACATTAACTGTTATTTTTATCTATTATTGTTGCTATTATTCTCAGTTCAGTGACATAAATGTCAAGAAGCTTATAGAACATGTAGAAAGTTCCACAACAGTAGACATTGAAAAAAATGAAGTTATGTAATCTTGGAAAATGCACTGTGTTCTTTAAAATGACATTATGTATATATTTATGTACATAAATATATTTAGATACATAATTCTAAGCTAAGATTAGAACTTAACTTAGAATGAAATTAACTTAGAACTTAACTTAGAATGAATAAAATGAAAGAAATGGATCAGAGCTGGATGTAGAGTCAAACCCAGCTGAAGTTAAATCCCCACTGTGCAACTTACTGGCTGTACGATCTTAGAAAAAGTCTCTCATTGAGCCTCAATTTCCCATCTGTAAAATGGAGATAATACTGCTACCCACTTCATTTGCCATTGATTAAGTTACACCATAATTTAGGGCTTTAAGTAATCAATAAATGAAGCCATTCTTATGACAATTACTCCTAACTTCACTCATTTGTTACAAAATGCACAAACCTTCCCGCCTCTTACTTTGTCTGATCTTCACAGCTACTTCTTAAGATGGACAGGAAGCCAGAACATAGCAGAGTCAGGGCTGCTGGTCCTAGTTCGATGCTCTTTTTTGCCAAATAAGGTTTCTGAGGGGAAAAAAATAGGGGTTTATTCCCAAACCTGCCAATGTTGGCATTTTTATGAGGCCAGTGGGGCAGGGAGCCAAGGCTGGGGGCAGCGGGGCTGGTCATCCTGCTCGAACACTCGCCCCACCCACCCCAGCACCTCACCATCTGAGGCAGGGGGTCCTTTTTTCTGGGGTCTTGTTCCTTGCAAATGAAGCCCCTATTAGTTTTTGAGAAGTCTTTTTTTTGTTTGTTTTAAATCCAGTCATGCTTTTCCAGCCCTCTTCCTGTGTTTCTCTTCTCTTTCCTGGATGTGGGTTCCAACCACCCAGACTAATTTCTCTCCCATCAGTCCTTTTTGGGGCAAAAACCACAGATTCCTTCATTTCTGATTATATTCAAGCCTCCAAATCCTTCCCACCTGCCTGTGAGGATCATTCACTCCCGCGTGCATAATAGGAACCTGAGTCTGATAAACTAGCTCACGCTGCAAATTTTAAATACCTATAATCAAAAGCAAAGCAAGCGGCTGAAGTTGAAAATGACAATAGGCATGTGGAAATGCCAGGTAATATGCTGACTTACTGTGTTTACACATGGTCACAATATAAATGGGCTTTGAAGGCCTGAGTTCAAGGTCACGCTTGGAAATTTAGCAGCAAGTTAGGCAATTTGCTTCACCTATCCAGGCTTCCATTTTCTCAGCTGGAAAATGGGGATGATAAAAGTACCTACTCCTGAGGCTGGTGACTATTAATGAGATGGTACAGGTTAAAGACAGGCCCAATGCCTTGACTGGTTTGCTGTGATGGAGAGTGAAGAACAAATATATAAGCTACACACAGCAGAGATCATGCCGGCATGAGCAATCACTGCTATCTTTCCAGAATGTCTTCATCAAAAGATGAGAAGTTTCCAGACTAAAGTTTCCAACTACGAAGTACATGAAAATGGAGTTCTCTGGCTCCTTTCGCATCATCACAACCCACCCTCCCCACCACACCCCCCACACAAACATATAAAGCAGCCCTAAGACCAAGTTTTTCTCATCCTTGATGGGCCACACTGAGAAGCACTTGAGACCCTAAGAAGCAGCGTCCAGAGTCTGCCCCTGCTCAGCCCCAGGTTCTGCTCTGACAGGAGGGCGGGGGGACGTGGCCCCTGTTTTCCATGACCCATGTACCCCAGCCCTGAATGTTCTTCTTCCTTCTCTTTCAGAATGTCTGTGCATTTACGGAACGTGTGACAACAGGATCGGTAGTGATGGGGCCTGCCGCGCTGGCACATGCAGAGACGGTTCCGCTGGGAGATTCTGCCACAAGCAGACCTCAGCCTGTGGGCCCTACATGCAGTTCTGTCACATCCATGCCACTTGTGAATACAGCAATGGGACAGCGAGGTAGGCCATTGCATGTTGGGGGCGGGGGGAGGTACCATCCTTAATGGCCCGTGGCCACTGTGTTACCTGTAGACAGACCCAACCCATTGTCTCCAACTGCCAATGTGGTTTTGTGAAGAAAACTCCAGACTGAGCTGGGTTCAAACTGCAGCACTCCCTTCTTTGAAAGTTGTGGCCTTTGAAAGCTGTGTGGCCTTGGGCAAGTTACTTAACCTCTCTGAGACTCACTTTCCCCATCATGCCAATAAGGGTGATGTTGCCAACCTAGCAGGGCAGGTGTAGACATTAGAAAAACTCAATGTAAAAGCACCCGGGACCAGGACTACTGAGTTATAGGTATTCAGTCACGGAAACTGTAATTATCATCATCACTCATGTGAAGGAAATGAAGATTTGTCCACCCACTTTCCAACCCTTTAAAAATAGTTTACTTCCTAAGGTCGTTAATAATAACTCCCCTGTTACAGGCACCTGCCAGGAAATTGGGTCTTTGGTCATTGGATCACTATTTGTTTCCTCAATACCATCTAACGTGTTCAGTGGGCTTGGAGAGAATGTTTCCTCTCCAGGCGTATCTGGTTCAAAGTCAGTATCCACTCAAACAATATCCAGGGCAATGCAGAGAATGTCTGAAATTCTTGGCCTTATTTTTACAGCACTTCTCCTAATTTGTAATTACATAGTTATGATATTTGCTTACCTATTTACAGTCTGTTTCCCCCACTAGACAATAGGAGGCAAGGGGCCAGAGACTGTCTTCTCTCTTCCACAGTTTACAACAGAAATGCATCTTCCTAAGGACTTAGTTAGGATCTACATCAATGCATAAAGCAAAAACCTTAAGTCATCAAAAGTGTCCTTAAAACCTCTTCACTCACCCACAAAAGACTACCGAGATGGGTCTGAATATATCATATAAGCTTAGCTTAGGTAAGTCAAATAGCGTTGGAACAGGTCAACCTATATGTTCATCTGCGTACCAGATTAAGTATTTAATTCCTCTAGGAACCTTGAGACATGAAAAAATTTTTTTAGATTTTTGTGATGCACACAATTTGCAACAGTGACATAGGGGTATGATGGAATTACAAGGTGTCCCAGCACCTATCAGAGGGCACTCAATAAATATTGGCTGAACCAATGCCCCCCCTCCCAATCTAATAGCGAAAGTATCAGGGTAGAACATTTTGAGAGAAGCGTCTGAGAGGGTAAGGGGTCAGGAAACTGTCAGCTCATATGGAATGAGGCACCTCACGGAATGAGGAGAATGTTGTGTGGGGGGTGCGGGGGGAAGAACCTGAGAGACTAGAAAAGGGAGAGAGGGGAGGTCTCACCTGACCGCCACTTTCACATATTTTAAGAATCGTTGCATAGAAGAGGGTAGACTTATTCTCTACTGAACCAGAGATAATAACTAGAGTTACAAAGGGGCAGATTTCTGCCCAGTATGAGCAGAAAAGCTGCCAGATGTCGAGCCTTAGAAGGTGCAAATGGGTACAAGTGCCCTGCTCAATGATCCACATGCATTAGCTCATTTAATCTTCACTACGGCCTTATGAGGGAGGTGGTCTGATTAGACCCATTTTCCAGATGAGGAAACAAAGTCTCCCAGAGGTTAAGGCACTCGCCCAGGGTCACATGACTGCTGAAAGGTGGGGCCTGGATTCCCCCCTGGGTCTGACTGACTGCAGACCCCAGCCTGTGACCACCTTGGTTCATTGGCTCCCTGCACAAAGGCAAACTGTCATTCTTTCTGGCCATGAACCAGTTCACGCCAGGCTGGATGGTCCTCTTCCGGGTGGTTGGTGCTTATATTTCTGGGCTGATTCTATTCACTCCTCTTCCTGGCAGCTGTGTTTGCAACGCAGGATATGAAGGGGATGGAAACCTCTGTTCAGACATGGACCCTTGCTCGGAATTAACCCCAGGAGGCTGTAGCCGCAACGTGAGTGTGATTGGTCTTCATTTATTTCCAGGCTGCCAGATTTTTTTAGGAAATCCTGAGAGAAGACCTTCCAAATGGCAGTGTCTGATGGCTTTTCACTGCATGAAGCACATCTGTTTGAACCTTGTGTTTTCAAGACAGTGCCAGGTGCCTTCTATAAGGCCCCACTTCCTCAGTGAACATGTGGCGGGTGGCGGGGGCTCTTTGGGCTCTTAAAAACACAGCCTGAGAACCAGACATTGAGATCATTAATCGAAGTCTTGATTCAAACGCTACAGCTTACAAGTGGCGTTCATGTATTCACATACATGGCTCCTAACTGGCTCCTCTAACTGGCTCCTCCCACCAACCCAGCGGAGCAGATTTTGTTATTCCCATTTTACGGACTAGGAAACGGAGGTTTGGGGACAGTAGGGACTTGCCCTGAGTTCTGTTATTGTCAGGGCATCAGCCCAAACGCACCACTGCTTTCACTAACACCTTCTGAATATGACCACCATCACCTGGTCCTATTCACCTTCATTCTTACCCACAATGATGGGTCTCCCTGCAGTACATCCGTTGTCCTCCCACAGACGGAGTGGCTTGAAGTGGGTCAGATTGCGTTTCTCCCATGCGGAAACTCCCTCAGGTACTTCCCCTGGCTCTGAGGATAAAATCGGACACCCTGCCTTGGCCCAGCCCACCGGACTCACCTTGGGCAGGCCCAGGCCACTCAGGCAGGCTCATCTCAATAACCTATCTGGCACCTTAGGCCCTCTCACCATGTCCTTCAGCCTCCTGATGTGGACATCCCGAGAGGCCTGGAGTTGGTACAGTGATGAGGAGCTTGGGCTCCAGCATCATCTAGACCTGGGCTTGTGCCTCGTGGTGGCCGTGTGACCTTAGGCAACTTCCATCACTTTTCTCAGCCTCAGTTTCCTTGTCTGTAAAATGGAGATAATAACACTGCCTTCGTCAAGATGGTGGCTTACCCCTGCCAAACATTAAGAACAGTCTCTGGCTCAATAAAATGGCAGTGAGGTCAGGGGTGGTGGCTGTTAGCTAGCTAACTCCGAGCAACGTGGCTCTTTAAACCATCTCACTTCCACTTTTCCACTGATCTCCATACAAATGTGTGTTTTACTCCTTTCCATTGAACTCCATGCAAATCTGTGTTTCTAGAATGTCCCTCTGACAATCCTTTTCTGCTTTTGGTATCATGTAAGTGGACTGAGGTTTCCGGAGTTTTGCTGCTTCTTTTCCTCCTGCAGGCAGAATGCATCAAAACTGGCATAGGGACCCACACCTGCGTGTGCCAGCAGGGATGGACGGGGGACGGAAGAGATTGCTTGGAGATCAACAATTGCCTTCTGCCCAGCGCTGGCAGCTGCCACAACAATGCGACCTGTTTATACGTAGGTCCCGGGCAGGTAGGTGTGACGTGGTAGAGAGCCAAAAGGAAGCAGGATTCCAGCAATGTTTTTTTCGCCCCGCTAGACACAAAAGAACTCTGGTTAGAACCTACTGCCGCTCTTTTATCATTTGTAGTAGTGACAATAAGTTCACTGTCACAACAAACTTATGATGTAGGTACTATTTTTTTTCACCTTTTGATCTCCTTCACCCATTTCATTTACCCCTACCCCTCACCTCTGGAAACCACCAATCTGTTCTCCATCTATGATGTCGGTTTGCGGTTGTTGTTTTTTATTTTTAAGATTCCACATATAAGTGAGATCATATGGTATTTGTCTTTCTCTAATTTATTTCATTTAGCATAATGCTCTCAAGGTCCATCCATGTTGTGGCAAATGGCAAGATTTCATTCTTTTTTATGGTTAAAAAATATTCCATTCTAGATATATGCTACATTATCTGTTCTCTGTCAATGGACACTTAGGTCGTTTCCATATCTTGGCTATTGTACATAATGCTGCAATGAGCATGGCAGTGTAAATATCTTTTCAAGTTAGTGTTTTGTTATCTTCAGATACATACCCAGAAGTGAAATTGCTGCATCATAAGGTAGTTCTATTTTTAATTATTTGAGGAACCTCCATACTGTTTTCCATAGTGGCTGCACCAATCTGCAACCCTACCAGCAGTGCACGAGGGTTCCCTTTTCTTCACATCCTCGCCAACACTTGTCTTTTTGAGGATAGTCTTTCCAGCAGGTGTGAGGTGATACTTCACTGTAGTTTTGATTTGAATTTCCCTGATGATTAGTGATGTTGAGCATCTTTTCATATACCTGTTGGTCATCTGTATGTCTTCTGTGGGAAAAGGTCTATTCAGATCCTCTGTCCGTGTTTTAATCAGAGTGTTTGTATTTTTGCTACTGACTTGTATGACTTCTCTATGGATTTTGGTTATGAACCCCTTATCATATATTTGGTTTACAAATATTTTCTCCCATTCTGTGGGTTGCCTTTTCATTTTGTTGACGGTTTCCTTCGCTGTGCAGAAGCTTTTTTGTTTGCTTTTTTTATTTTTGCTTTTGTTGCCATGCCATATAAGACACTTATTCCATCTTATAAATGAGAAAATTGAGGCACAGAAAGGCTAAATATTTTGCCCACATCATACAGAAAATCAATCATGGTGTGAGATTTCACACCCCGGCATTCTGACTCCCAAACTGCCCTCTGAGTCACACTTTGACCACACTATATTTCTGTAGCACTCTACAGTTTGTTTCTCTGCTTTCACATCACCTCATTTAAGGGGAACTGAGGCAGAGAAAGCTATTTAACCTTTCCCTCTTGGATAGAGGGGCCAGTTTTTCCAATGTGATGTCCTTGAGCATCTAAGTTCTCTGAGAATCTCCATATGGCCCTTCTGAGATATTAAATTCAAAATGGAAATACCAAGAAACTATCAGATTGGGAAATTTAACATAGAATGTGGATGACCAACAGCTCTGGAATCTGAAGTATAACAAACAAAAGACATGCACGCGGTTCTCAGGAGGGCCGAACAGATACGGTTCCCATCGTTCATTTTTCAATGCCACATGAGGGCAAGGCATGGGAGGCTGTTGTTTTTAATAATTCCCTTCAACTCTGTTTTTGGAATTACAGAATGAGTGTGAGTGCAAGAAAGGATTTCGAGGCAATGGGTTTGACTGTGAACCAATAACTTCATGCTTAGAACAAACTGGACAATGTCATCCACTGGTGAGTTACTTGATTTCTTTTATCCTTACTAAAGAGCAAAAAACAAACAAAAAATGCTTAAAAAGGAAGAAAGTTAGGATATTTTTTATCTGAACAAAATCCTCTTATTCCCAAAGGGAATCCCTAAGTAGGCTGTGCGTAGTTATTGCAACTTTCACTTTATTCCAAAGCTTGGGAAAACAAACACATGATTGCTACAAAAAACACAGGACACCCCATTAAATTTGAATTTCAGATATATGATGAATCCTTTTCCAGAATAAGTATGTCCCCAAGTTGTACATGGGACATACTTCAACTGAATAGTATTTATCTGAAATTCAAATGAGCTGTGTCCTGTGTTTTTCCTTGCCAAATCTGGCAGGAATGAGAAGAATTTCATTGTGATTAAATAAGTGCTGCACCAAACATGCAGACAGGAGCCTTTCCTTGCAACACTGGAGTCACTTCCAGCATCTTTCAGCCCCAAATTTGCAGTTCTCACTTTAGATGGAGCCTGATGTCTCACGGACGTAACTCATATCTAACTCTTTAGTTAGGAAGTCAAACCATTTTTTTCATCTTCGTTTTATCAGGCCACCTGTCAGTTTATTTCTTCTGGCGCCTGGAGCTGTGTCTGTCGAGAGGGCTATGAAGGAGATGGCTTTCTGTGCTATGGAAACGCAGCAGTGGTAAGTCATCTAAGATCAACTCCAGTACAGAATAATACAGACAAAGCTGTTTTGTGAAAATGCTATTAGCTAGAATGCCTTTCAAGGGCTCTACAAACCATTTGCTCCAGGAGATTTTATATGAAGAAGCTGCTTCTCACAGATGGTATATGTGAGTCACAAATTTTCTACAGGCTAAAGGGAGCTAACTTTTATTTGGCACCATCTGCGTACCAAGCAGTCCTGGCTTCTCTTTCTTTCCATTCAATCTCTTTTCATTCCCAAACTTCCCAAACGGACACCTAACTGGCCTGTGCTGAGCTCTCTGAGTGCATTGTGTGCCTCCTATTTGTACCAGAGCACCCTGTGCTTACCACACCTAGTGTGTGTGTGTGTGTGTGTGTGTGTGTCTTCAGTATACCTGGCATCTTACTAAGTCCTTAACATGCAGCAGTACCCCCATTTAAATCTCCCAACCACCTCTGAGGTTGCTGCTGCTAGTATGCCCATTTTACAGATGAGGAAACTGAGAGGCTAAGCAAACTTGCCTCAGGCTGCTCAGCTCCAGAGTGAGGAATCCAGCCCACGGCTGTCTAAGGGCAGAGCCCAAGCCATTACCCACCAGGGTCGAGCATGTACACGTCACACCGAATTGTCTTTGCTCATGCATTTATCTGTCTCCTCCCTCCATTGGATTTGTAAACTCTTGAGGGCGGGTCTTCGTCTTGTTTCCTATTTCACTCCCACTGTGTATAAAGATTTTTTGTTGAAATGAGACATTAAAGAAATTGGCAGAGTTTCTCATCACTTCCTTTTTGTTCAGCTCACTCACTAGTTTGTTTCCTGTCCCTCCTCTCAGCCGAAGCCATTGGTCTAACAAACCCCAGGACCCGCACTTCACCCAAACTAAGAACCTCTCTCAGGCTCAAATCCTTGTTCCCTGGGGTTGGCTGCAGCGTGTGCCCCTTGGCCTCTCTACCTATGCAGGCTCCTTCTCACCCTTCACTTCACACTGTTCCTTCTACTCACCCCGTCAGGCCTAGGAACCCAGACATGGAGCGTAGACCCAACATTTTGTCTGTACTGTCCATTGGCCACATTTCCTAAAACCTTAAAACCCTAAAACCCTGTTTTCACAACGTCCCTTTCCTCCCACAGAAAATGACATGAAGTCCAAATCCTCAGCCTGGGAGTCCAGGCATCTTTACACAGGCTCATGTCACTTTTCTTGCAAGTAGCTTAGCTTAGCTTTAGCTTAGCCATGGCTTTCCCAGCTCTATGCTGGCTCTGTTCTCCTCTCCCATGGACCCCGCGTCTGATCTTTCTGCCGCCAGTCCAGATCCAACTCGTGCCCTCCTCTCCTTTAAAGCAGCCCCTTTAAGGAATGACATGAGCTCTCAGCTCTCGTACTTATCCATTTAGTAATGTACTTTTTAACAGGTATTTACTAACTTAATAACCCCAACTACTTTCAAAAACGAATTGAGACAGCTCTGAGATTTATTGTCTTTATAAAGTTGTCTTGCATGTAATTGTTACTGCCACTTTCATGGAATTATATGATTTAAAAATGCTTTCACATACATTAATGCATATAATATTTATAATTCCAGGAGTGAGGCACCATCATATTATCAAATTCATTGTTCAGTTTAGACTCGAATTCTCAGAGGGGTTAAGTGACTGGCCCAAGGTCACACAGCTAGTAAAGGGCAGAGTCAGGAAAAGAACCCGGTCTTTTCTAACTCAAAGTCCGGAGCTTTCTTTACTCTCACACCTTCAAACATCATTGATATATTGGCATTCTTGATTATCTTTTCAAGTCTTAACTTCCTCAGAACCACTGTAAGTTGCGTAAGAGCAGAGGCCATTTTTCCCGTTTCCTATCTTATATTTTCCCTGGTACCAATTGTGGTGGTCCAATATACAATGTTCATTAATAAACACCATGGTGAGTAAATTAAAAATAAGAGCTAAAACCTACTGAGCCCATCCTGTATGCCAGCCTCTGTGCTAAGCACTTTAAAAACATTAACTCCTCCAGTTTGCACAACGACCCTATAAGTTGGTGCCTTTATTATCCCCTTTTTACAGATGAGAAAATTGAGGCCCAGAGAGATTAAGTCACTTGCCTAAGGAACCAGGAAATGGTCGAGCCAGCATGAAAATCCAGGCAGTTTGGCTCCATGTTCCAAGCCACTGCTCAATATTGGCTCTGAATGGGGGCTATCTACTAAGCTTTGTGACTCTCTTTAGGGTTGGGTGGCCATGTTCTTACAACCTGAATTCTGATTTGTAAGAACTTCAGGTTGTTGTTCCCTTTGAAGTTTCTGGAATTACTTCTTTACCTCAAATATAAAGGATAATATGGCCACTAAGCATGAAAAGAAAAAAATGTTTGGCTCTTGCAATATGGAAAGCTGGGACACCCGATCATGTCAGCGTCAAGGAGGCCCGCAAGACAAATGAACCTAGCCCTGGGAAAGTGAAGTACAGGCTACCCAGAAATGCACTGATTATGCTTCTCATTGTTCCTTCTCTCATGTTCTCTCTCATCTTTCTCTCCCTCCCGTGCACGACATGAATAAGGAATTGTCATTTCTCTCTGCGGCAGCTATATTTAACCAGTGGATAAACGTGAGTACCTTTGTTGGAATTTAGGATTGGGAATGTATGTAATTCTAGAAATTTGGAATGTATATAATAGAAAACTGAAAATGCAGCTGGTAAAAAGTAGGGAAGGCAATTGTCTGGAGCAGAGGTTCTCAATCCTTACTGCACTTTGGAATCACCTAGAGCACATTTTTTAAATAGCCACCCCTCTGCTCCCACCCCAGACCCTCTGATTTGAATGGTCAGATAAGTTTGCCCTGGACATCAGTGTATTTCAAAAGCTTCCCAAGTGAATCCAACAGGCAACCAAGGCTAAGAACTTCTGGTCTAGGATAAGCTGGGGTGGCCAACTTTTCAATTAATTCAAATATGTATGTATAGCTTCATTCATCACAAAGGTCTTTTCTCAAAGTTAACATAATTCATCATTGTAATTCACCAAATTAGAGTTGAGATTTATAGTTGCAGTCTAGGAAACTCCCTGTGTGCTTAGGTCTCAGCCCAACATGCTCTGAGGAGCTTTATCCTCTCCCCGTAAAGTTCTATGACAAAGAATCCAGTCCCTACCCAATCCAGCGGTCTGAATCCCTGTCATCTTTGCCTGAGTAGACAGAGGTGGCTGCCCCCACCAGCCATCACACAAGTGGTTTATCCCCTTTAAATAGACATGTGCCAAGATCAGTATTGCCTGGTCAGCACCCATCCTGGGACAGCTCCCTGTTGCTTCTACTGTGTTTCCCCAAAAATAAGACCTAACGGGACCATCAGCTCTACTGCGTCTTTTGAAGCAAACGTTAATATAAGACCGATATTATATTATGTTATATTATATTATATTATATTATATTATATTATATTATATTATACCCGGTCTTATATTATATTACATAAGACCGTGTCTTATAGTAAAATAAGACCATGTCTTATATTAATTTTTGCTCCAAAAGATGCATTAGAGCTGATGGTCCAGCTAGGTCTTATTTTCGGGGAAACACAGTATGCTCTCCAACCCCATCACATGGAACCACAGGGACTGAGAGTCCTATTGTGCACGTTGATTTCCATATAGACCCACCCCACACTCATAAGCTTGCCCAGTGGTGTACTGGACCCAGCTCATCCTAGCTCACGAGAGCACATCTTTCCCAACTCCACCTCCAAAACTGTCAGGTTGGTAGCTTGAATTCAGCCATGGTGCGAATACCCCTCAGAAATCAGTGAACACTATAAACCAGAGCTTTGTGTGTGTTTATCTTGAAGAGCCAACTGTTAAACATAAGCACACCACTGCTCTTACAACTAGCTCCAGGTAAGAATGAAAAAGTAGGTAAAGTTGGATTCCTGTCTCTCTCCCATGCTGCAACTATAATTTACTGTAATTTTCCCACCATCCTTATACCAAAGGTTCCAAGGGGTGTCAAGTTTCTCTGCAAATACACACACACACACACACTCGCACGCACATATAAGCACACACATATGCATGTACACATACACACACACGGTCATGATCCTATCAAAACTATTCACTGACTCTGTTTGGACTAAAGGGTAAATGACTATAATGACTCAAAGTGTGACTCAATCGGGAAAATTTGCGTTTTGACAAGGCTCAGATAATTATATAAAAGGAAAGAGTCTCAGAGGGAATATGAAGCATCTGCCAGTTGGTGGGATGGATTTGGGAAGGGGTCCCTGGAACCTTCACAGTGTCCCTGAAATTATATCAAAGGGAAATCGTCATCTCTGCCAAGCATTAGGTCAGCCCTGTTTGTCCCCTAACATGAGTCAGGCCACTTTCTTTTCCTTCTGTGTTTCAGAATGCTTCTTTACAACCCATGCTGTCAGCTGCCTCAAACCTCACTATCCTCGTGCCTTCCCAGCAAGCTATCGAGGACATGGACCAAGATGAGAAAGGCTTTTGGCTGTCCAAGAGCAACATTCCAGCCCTTATAAAGTAGGTATTGTGCATTTTATTCTTCACAGTATCTTACTGGCACCAGTGTGAACAAACTTCAGTGCAAGGAAGCCACATGGTCCTTCAGATCCAGGGAGCTGAACGGGTTCTAGGCCTCCCCTCAACTCTCCCCAGGATGGCAATAGTTAACATTATTGACAACCAATTCTGTGCTAACTGCTCTACATAAAACTCAGTTTATCCTCACAAGGACCCTATGAGATAGGCATTATATTTATTCCCATTTTATAGATGTGGAAACTGAGGCCCAAAGTGATTAAGTAACCCGAGGTGCCCTAGCTGATCATTGCAGGGGGAGATTTTGAGTCTGGCCATCTGGCTGCAGAACCTGTTGTTTGTTTGTTTTTTTAACTACTCAATGATTCTGCCTCATGCCTTGATATTTCACTATAGTCCTTACAGACTGTTGTCTTAGGTACCACACACTGTTGGGCACGTACGGAGTGGCAGATCTGCAGACTCTGTCATCTTCTGATATGCTGGCAACCTCTTTGCAGGACAACTTCCTTCACCTGGCGAAGACAGATGGGGTAGGAGAGCACTGCAATATGTCTGTTCAGTGGAAACATGTCACTTACATTCATAATGTACTTTTTAAATTTTTGTTTTATGGAAAGTTCCAAACATGAGCAAAAATAGACCAAAAATAAAACCTCTAACCCTCATGTAGGCATCACCCAGCTTCAACGGTCATCAATATATCCAGATACAGACACACACACACACACACACACACACACACAGTTACTCTATAGCAGTGATCTTATAAAATGTGGTCCTCTGCCCACAGTTTAGTCACAAGGCTCTTCCTGACAGACCCCAGACTGATCCAGAAAGTCAAATATTGCAATTCTTCTGGGTGAAGGTTGTGCAGTTTCACGACTTTGATGTTTATGTGTGGTTAACTGAGAGCTTCTTACTGTAGCCTACTAATTGAGTCATTATAGGTTACTAAAATTTAATATTAAGTTAGGGTCAGTAAGTCAACAAATATTTATTGAGCACCTATTATGCTCCAGGAGCTGATTGAAGTGCTGGAGTTAGGGTAGTTCCCAAGGAAGAGCTGAGACCTGCAGAAGCTCATCTTCTGGCACTTACTACAGTGTGTCAAGGACTTGAATCCAGTCTTCCTTGAGGAAGTCTGGCTGCCCCACTGCACGTGACACTGTCTCAAAACTCTTCCTATGAATTGCACAAGAAGAGAATGAAGGTTTACTGGAAAGGGAGAACTGCTACACCAGTGGACCATGGGCTGCAGTCCCAAATGTTTGATAACTACTGCTCTAAAGCATATCTACCTTCCTACTCATCAGTGTAAGCTCTACGGAAAGCTCCTTGCCTAGTGTTACCTAAATATGTGTGCTTCATCAGAAAATTCCTTTTCAAAATCAGAGAAGAGTTACAAATGGCCCCATGGGTTCCTTATATATCATTATAATTCTAGTGCATTACATACATATGTCAGACAATAGGGTTAGTTTTTACCAGCATTTTAAATCACTGATTCTTTTAGTAAGCATTAACCAAACATTCACCCTGGCAGGCTTCTCCCAAACTCTATAGATTCAAAGATAAATCAATCAAGACCACTGGTCTGGAAGAGCTAACCATCCAAGAAACTTTCTTAATGAGTTCACTCCTATGTCTGATATAAATGTCTCCCTTTAATCAACCAGAAGTGCAAAGTGGCCAGGCATGTTTTCTTTAGGGCCTCTGCTGATGTGACTTGGTTGCTGATCAGGGTAAGAAAAGTCCCCTTTGCACCCAAAGTGCCCAGGAAGAATTTCAAATGAAGGGTAATGGTGAGGAGAGGAAACCAGAGAAACCAGACAGGGTGCCTCGAGTCATGGTTGGTTGATGGCTAGGCAGGCGGGTAGGTTACGTTTTATTTACCTCCATTCCCCATGAAATTAATTCTCTTGAAAAGTAGTTGGATTCTGACCAGCAAAGTCAGTTACTGTCTGTATGAGTTTGCTAGGCCTATTCTAACAAAGTAATACCGACTGGGTGGCTTGGACAACAGAAATTTCTGTCTCACAGTTCTGCAGGCTGGAAGTCCGAGATCAAGGGATGGGGAGGGTTGGCGCCTTCTGAGGTCTGTGGAAGGAGCTGTTCCAGGCTACCTTGTAGATGATCATCCTCGTGGTCACACGGTGTTTTCCCCTGACAGTTGACTGTGTCCAAATTTCTTCTTCTTACAAGGACACCAGCCATATTGGATTAGGGCCCATCCTAATGACCTCCTTTGAACTTCATGACCTCTATAAAGACCCTATCTCCAAATAAGGTCACCCTCTGAGCTTTTGGGGTTTAGGACTTCAACGTGTGAATTTGGGGGAGGGAGGGAAGATAATTCAACCCACAACTCTCTCTACAGTGTTGTTCAAATAGCAGGGTCCCTGCATTAACTTCTTTAATGAAACAGAACAGAATGGAAAAGAAGTGATGATCAGATACCTCTCCCGTATACCTCCCCTGTAGTAGAAGAAAGTACTAGTTCATTCTGCTTGTGTGAGTGTGTGTGTGATGTGTAATGGGTCACAATTTAAAGATATTTCTAACTGTGGGTCATGGTCCAAAAGTGTGAAGAGGTCGCTGCTGCTCAGAAAGTGGAAAACCCAGGAATAATGTCAGTCCCAAGGTGTACTCTGCAGAGAGTCACCTCCCCATTGTGGCTTGCATTTACAGAACGTCACAATTGAAGGAGCATCCATCGTTGATGGTGACAACGCAGCTACCAATGGAGTGATACACATCATCAACAAGGTCAGAACTGCCATCCTCCCCACGTGCAGCTTCTCTTCTCTTTTTATCCTCCTGCACAGTATCTTTTGAGGAGAAATATACTTAACCTTAATATAAAAGCAACCTGTACTGTGCTTCATTACTTTTATTTTAACACCATTTAGAGGCTCTACTCATTCAAGCAGGCTCACTCACTGTTTGCTCTGCCCATAGTCTGCAGGGGGCCCTGTATAAAGTGTGGCCACATATATTGTATTTCTTATTCATGGGACCGTCTTACAGACACACAGAACCTTAGTATTGGGAAGTCCTTGTGCCCAGATGGATATTATCAAGAACTGAAGGAGAAGCAAATGCTTATGTATCACTTTCCCACTCCCCTCTCTGCATTATTAAAGTGATGAGATGGGGAAGACTATCGGGGAAAAAAATGGAAGAGGGTTGAAAACATATTGTGAAATGTTCATTTTCTTCTAAGATGCAATTCAACAGTATTCAAAGGTATGAAGTAGAAAATAAAAAACCATAATTTTCAGTTACTATATTAGGATCTTCACTTAAAGTTAGAATTTAGGGTATAGTGGGAACTTTTGAGATGTGGAAGATTAGAAAAGACAATTAACTAATTACATCGTAACTAAAATTGTTCTCATTTGGCACTTACATACTCACTTTTTGATTTTAAGTTACAGAAAAGGTCAACTATTTCCATTCAGAAAAGAAAGGCTATTCGTTTGTCTCCAGCATTATTTTTCAAAGACCTTCCAATTCTCTTTACCAAGAGACATTAAGAAACAATATTTTTTGAATAAGTAATTCATCACTTGCAAAGAGCTATGCTGGGTTTGTGGCTTCATTCAATGCTAAGTAACATTACTTTTCAAGGGTATTTTTCTTTCCTAATCCTGGCTTTCTAAAGTACTAAAAACCTTTTTTAAAAAATAGAAAATTACCTCTCCTTCTCATTTACATTTTTGATGGACATAACCCCCTTAGTAGAATAGCACCTCAACCCACCTCCTACACTGAACATTATTATCATGGAGGCTAGTTCACATCCCACCTCCTCTGGGAACCTTCCCTGATTTCTGCAGCCCACATCACCAAAACTGTCAGGAAGCTAAGTTCTAGAGTCCTTAGGCACGTGGCTAGCTGTGTGACGTTGGGAGAATTACATAATCTCTCGGAGCTTCAATTTTCTTCCCCTGTGAGGATTAAACAGCACCCTCCGTCAATGTGTGCTGCCTGGTGGATCCTAATAAATGTTTGTTTTATTCCCTTTGCTTGCCTCCGAAATCCCACAGGGTGTCTTGGTATAGAGCTCATTTAGCATAACTGTGCCCTCTTGTGTTGCTCGTTGTTCCTTATGGAATGGGCCCTGAACCCCTGTATGATGGCATGTCCTGGAGGGCTGCAGCTGCATCTGTGTCATCAGCACTCACACCTAGCCCTGAGTACAGTCACACTCGGAATGACTGACATCCCATTAGGGGCCAGGCATGGTGCCAAGTACCACGCGTCACATTATCTCATTTGATCTTAACAACAACCCAGAAGAAGGATGTGCTATTGTCCTCACCTCCCAAATGAGATACCTGGGGGTCCTCATGGACAAGTAACTAGACTGAGGAAGAAGTTATGTGGACACAAAAGATTCATGGATGAATGTCCACTGATTCAAGTTGTCTGCTTAGCCTCTGGGTTGCACTGGCTCCCTAAGGAGCTCCTTCTATACCTGTCCATTGGACATTGTGGTCACCTTGGCAGGGCCACCTCGTATAGTTGTGCAGGTTGTGCACTGCGTAAAGGTCCCTAGCTTAAAGATGGAGTGGGGCTGCAATCCAGCCTACTTCCCTCCCCAAGCTATGCACCCTTGTTGGTATTGCAAACTATCAAAGGAAAGGGTACCTTTTCTTAAATTTGCAGAGGCACCCGGGGGACTGGCAGTGACCCTTGTAATTGCATGAACCCAGGCATTGGAGAAGAGCAAGTCCTACCAACACATGCTAACAGAATTTGGGGGCTTCCTTCCCCAGGTTCTGGTTCCCCAAAGAGGTCTAACGGGCTCCTTACCAAACCTGCTCACCCGGCTGGACCAGATGCCTGACTACTCCATCTTCCGGGGCTACATCATTGCAAGTACCACATCCTCTGCATGACTCACTTGCTCAGGTGACCTGGGAACAGAGGTCCCTCACACACTTTGTCTCTTCCCATCACAGCAATATAATCTGGCGAATGTAATCGAGGCTGCTGATGCTTACACGGTGTTTGCTCCAAACAACAACGCCATTGAGAGTTACATCCGGGAAAAGAAGGTCGCAACTCTAGTAGGTATTGGGAATAATACCAGAGAAATTGTTTTCTGGAAATTCAACCACTCAACGTTGTTCAACCCATCAGTCATGTGCCATTTCACTCTTGCATCAAAACATCATTTCCGTATCCAGACACTCAATGTGAACTCATGGGGAGACTCTCTCATACACACACCTCCCTCGTGCCATAGCTGCCCACACACTGTATTTAGTTTGTACTCCTGGGAGCACACACTTGGGCCCATGTCCACCAGGATGCAGTGTCCCAGAAACCTGGATGTGTGTCCACAGGACACAGGTGTTCTCTTGTCCTGAGCCAACGCTGGGAGTGCAGGCCTGTCTCGTGCAGCAACAACCCACCTCACCCCACTGAGGGTCAGCCTGCCAGCCTTGCTCCGGCCCAAGTGAGACCCCAGGCCCACAGGCCTCCCTCTCTGCAGGGGACACAGATCAAGCTCTTGGAAACATCCCATCAAACCTCCTCATGATCCCTGAGGTGAAAGGCAGGCTTGAGTGTGGGGACTCTCTTCACAGCCGTTCTTTCCAAAGAAATCATCTTTAAAATCCTCCCCCAAACTTGCATGCCCTCATTCTGGGTCTTTGGGTCACGTAATGAGTTCCTGATCATCCTACATGGAAAATTTGCAAGTTATCTAAGGTGATCTGCCTCAGATGTAGTATTTAAGATCTATTGTGTCCTGATACTTGGTCAAAACTTGCCGTTCAGCAAGCTGTTGCTCCTGTAATCCCCCCGTGCCCGGCACATTGGAGCAGCCTGGTAAGTGGCTGGCCTGTGGGGTGACTTGCGCTTCTATGTGTTGTCCAGGAGGAGGACATACTCCGGTATCATGTGGTCTTGGAGGAGAAACTGCTGAAGAATGACCTGCACAATGGCATGCATCGGGAGACCATGCTGGGCTTCTCCTACCTCCTCGGCTTCTTTCTCCACAATGACCAGGTGCAGTTCTTTGAAAACCCAGGCATGAGTGTCTAGCTCCTGTCGTCTGTCATCACTTCCATATCGGAATAATCTCACCAGTGCTTCCTAAGCCTTATCGACCCAAGACGGTTGATAAGGTTGTCTGTGTTTCACCGTAAAGTCATGACTAAGCCAGACTGCCAAGCTGCCATTCACCCTTCAGATACCAAGTGTGGCTCTACCGATCATGGCATTTGAATCCCAGCAGTCACAGGTGCCCTTCAATACTGCTTCCTAACCAACCCGACAGTCCCCCAGCAGCCTCCAATATGGAAGGGAACCTGGCAGCCGATTAACCAGGAAGTAGAGACACGCTGCAAGGACAGTGAGCTTCATGCTCCGTGTCGTGGTTTGGGAAAGCATTCACACCTCCAGGACCTTGGGTCCGCAGCCCAGCAGAGCACATCCATAGCGCTATTTCGTCCATGGGCACTAACATAATGTGCCTGATTCAGAATTTTTCAATCCTAAACCAATGAATTTGAGAGATGGAGAGAAACCTTAGAAATTATCTGGAACAAAGGAAGACATTGAGATTCAGAGAAGAAAATCAACCAGCCCAAGGTCACACAGCCAGATGGTGCCAGATGCAAGACTATTACTCAGACTCCCCTCTCTTAGGCCAGAGCTTTTTCCACCACAATGTACTACCTTCTGGGTAAATATTGGGAGATGTCCTAGGCTGTTTCATATTGATAACCTCCAAACCCCATCTTCCCTGTTTCTCTTCAAATCACTGCAATAAAAACTTACATTTAACGTTCTCGTTCACAGCTCTATGTAAATGAAGCTCCGATCAACTACACCAATGTAGCCACTGACAAAGGAGTGATCCATGGCTTGGGGAAAGTTCTGGAAATTCTAAAGAACAGATGTGACAATAACAACACTACTATTGTGCGAGTAAGTTATAGCGAAGGCCAGTGATGCCAGTAGAGTGTTGGCTTATTTTCTGTACCATTTTAGGCGTAAGACTCATCTGTTAGGAGACCTCAATTCAGTTCCAACGACACTGAATGAGCATCCCTGACGTGCAAAGAAGCATGCCGGCTGGGGCTCCACAAAGATCAATAAGACATGACCTCTGCCCTCCAAGGGCCCACACTCTAGTGCAGTGAGATGTACCTTGAATGCCTAGGAAAGGCTTCCCAGAGGGTTGTGTTGAGCAAGATCTGAAACTATGGTCTTCCTCAAAAGGGGGAAAATGTCATGCCTAACAGAGACACAGGAAGGGGGCTACAGTGCACCTGTGGCAGCTATTGGCCTGGTCTGCTAGGAGAGAACATATGAAGAAGTATTATTTCAGTAATGGAGACTTTTCACTGCAGTCCATTGGATGGTATATGATCTTCCAGTAATAGTAATACCTGCTGACGTTTACTGAGTACTTGCGTGCCAGGCACTGATGTAAACATTTTCCATGTATTAACCCATGTAATCCCCACAGTACCTTACAAAGTAGGTGCTATTACTATGCCCATTTTATCGATGGGGAAAATGAGCCTAAGTGCTAAGAGAGAGGCTAAGGGAGACACCCAGTGTCCCAGAGCTAACAAGGGGCAGAGAAGGAATTCAAATCCAGGCAATGTGTCCCCAGAGCCAGAGCTCAGAACAGCCACACCAGCCGCTCTGGGACATGGTAGGTTAAGAACGAGACACAATGGTGGCCTCTTCCTGTTGTAGGAGCAGGTCACACTTAAGAGTTCCCATCATTCTCAACTTGTGCTCTTTGTGTTGAAATAATACCTATTACCTCCACTTTGACCCCTCATATTCTCCCAAGGCTGGGAATGGAATCTGGCCCAATTCACTAAATAATGGATTTTCAATAAATGAGGGTTGCTGTTCAAGGAATTGGGATTTAAAGGACATAGGACCTCCACACGTTAAGGGATTCTCAGCATCAGAAGAATATGGTGGAGGAAAGTGATGCTCAAACATCCAAGACCTAAAGTAGTTCCAGTGCTTGTCTTGAAGAGTATTAAAGGGTTGACCAGATGCGCTTCCCTCATATCTTTTTGATTTTCAATTCTGTATCCTAAAACTGTCAGCTCCAAGACCTGGAACATATTTGCAGCCTCCTTTTACACTAAAACTATAACCATGAAATGTTTTCTTTGCCTCTGTTTTTCCCAGGGAAAGTGTGGGAAGTGTCCCCAGCAGCCGATCTGCCCATTTGGAAGTAAACCACTAGTAAGTATTATTTTCTGCTTCGATAAAATAGTTTCCAGGGAGGTCCAACTTAGAAAAAGAATCTCAAACGTACCTCATTTTTCACTGCCCCGATTCCTTCATTTGGTTTTAATTTAATTTACCTTATTATGTTGTACACATCTTTCTATAGTCTTGAATCCATTTCTTTTGGACCAAAGCAAAATTTTAACTAATAAACAAATATAAGTGGGGGTGGGGAGATTCATCTCAAGCAACGCACAATGCAAAAAGAGATTTTTCACTTTCTACATATTCCAGTAGTCATTTGAGGACAGGAATAAGACATCTTATCGGAGAAGGCAGCTTCCAAATGCAAAACCATATCCAGCCTGGATGAGTTCCACCTGCCTGATTTCCTTTTACAGTTGGAATTACAACTAACTTTTCTCTAAGAAACAGATGGCAGACTTGGGGGAGTGAGGTGGACGTGTCTTTGAGTTAATTACCAATCTGTGTTTCCGGTAGATATTTCTTCTGAAAGCTACTTCTTCTATTCCAACCATTACAAAGAATATACACTCACACACCTTCCGTAGCATGGTGATAATTTGTAATGGGAACAATGCTGATTCTCTCATTTGAGTTTTAATTTAATCGTGTATATTATAGGGCTTTGTTAGCAGGCTTAATCCTTTCTCAGACCAAGGCACAATAGAAATCAATACAAAGATAGAAATCAAGTTTCAGATCAACCAACGTGTTATGCTGGAGGACATTTTTGTCTGGTGTATTCTATGATTCTTCCTAACTTAAAGTTAGTCTTCTAGAGAAAAGTTCTTTTTACAGAGTACTACCTTATGATACAATTATTTGGATTTTTCCATCTGGTGTTCTGGCAGCCAACATTGTTTGCATATTTTTTTTCTTACGAAGCAATTCCAAGAAACCATCGCCCTCCCTTTCCAGGACATTTCAGTCAGAGAGACAGTCATGTGTCACCCACCTACTTGCTTTTAGAGATTGGAAAACGTTTTTCTTCATTAAAGTGCTAATATAACCATTACTATTTCATAGGGTGAAGAGATGAGGAAATGTATTTATACCATGTATTTCATGGGCAAGCGTTCTGTATTCATTGGATGCCAGCCAAACTGTGTGAAAACTGTCATTGTGAGTGTAACGATTTAATCCTCCTTCTAAGTATTGCAGTGGCACTGGGAAATTTAATCATATGTTCTATTTCTCAAAGTGCCTTTGCCTGTGTTCTCTCTGCCATCTCCTCTTCCTACTCATTACCTTCATTATCATTGTCATTCAAAGCAGTAGTGATAGCAATAAAACGTAGGGCAGCCCAGTAAGTCATCAAATAGGAAAGCCCTGCAATCTCCAATTGCACGATGAAGAAATTGAGAGACTGAGAAAGTGAGACCCTCGCTCTCCTCACACCAGGGTGAAGTATCCTGTGAGCATGCTTGTAAGCAAAGGGGAAAGAAGACACGAGCTTCCTAAGGAACGAAAAGGTGCACCTGGACATTTAGAAACAGGACCGCAGAGCTGAGTACCGCTAGGCTGCTGCTTTGGAATCTGCAGGGAAATTCTTTATAAATTCTTGTCTTGCAGGAAGTTATATAGCAGACATAACCTCTGCCTATCCGACAGAGGCGAGGTGATTTAGCTCTTAAGCGGCAGAGTTTGAGACCACAGGAGATTTTCCAGGTTTTGTGTTTTAACGCTCTCCAGAATAAAGGCAGGCCAAGCCAAGCAGACCTCCTGCGGGGGTTCTCTAACTTACAAGAGATTCATTTTTAGAGTGCTAGAGATCTCACCTGCAGTGGCCTGCCACCTTCAGTGTGACGTAACGTACACCACGAAGGGGCCAGGCTTGGGGATGGTGAGGGCCCCCCGGTGTCCCACCCCTCTGGCATCACTTTTTGTTTTTGCTGCCCTTTCTTCTTTCCCACTTTCCTTCACCCTCTTCTCTTACTTGCCTGTTTCCTTTCCCTCTTTCTTCCCTCCTCGGTGGAGCCCTCTGTCCTATTCCTGACACCCTGGAAATTGCTTAGCCTCCCCCATTCTCAGGGGTTCTCACAACCCCCACAGGATGGGGTCGGAGCTAAGGGGACACAGCCAGTCCCACCAGCGGGATGTCTACACTGCAGCTGGACAAAACCAGCAGATGGAAGTGCAGGCTCAGCCTTGTCCTTTCTGTTTTAGACAAGAGAATGCTGTGCGGGCTTCTTTGGCCCCCAGTGCCAGCCCTGCCCTGGGAAGGCCGAGAACATCTGCTTTGGAAACGGGATCTGCTTGGATGGGATGAACGGCACGGGCATATGTCAGTGTGGTGAGGGCTTCAACGGGACAGCCTGCGAGACCTGTGTGGAGGGCAAGTACGGCATCCACTGCGACCAAGGTATGCACCCTCTGTCCCGCTCCCCCAGGCTGGAAGGGTAACTTGGCCTATGTCGCAGGCTGGCTGAAATCCTACCTCTATTATCATGTGATATAAGATCATTTGTAATGATCTTATCATTATGTTGTGTAATTTGCATAGGGCAGCGTGTCCCAACATTTCCAGTCACTCACCTAGACCTACCAGCTCACCCCCAGCCTGTTCACTGGCATTCCCCAACCCAGCCACGTTTCTGATTTGTCTGTGCTCACTGGCTCGCATAGTCACTCTCTCAATTTTGGACGTTGCTGGATAGTTTGAAAAGCAGACTTGTGCACATTGTCTCATTTAATCCACACAGGAACACTATGTACTTGGGTGTTGTCATGCACAGTTTAGAGACGAGGATATTAAGGCAAAGAGGTTGAATGGCTTCCCCAAGGTCACACCTGAGGAGAGGCAGAACTGAGATTTGAATGCACGCCTTGCTAGACTCCGAAGGCTTGCTCTTGAATCGTACTGTCCTTTATACAAAGATCACTCTTTTGATTCCCAGCAGCAAGCCACGTGCTTTAAATTGCTTTCACAAATATCATAATCTGTTTGAGCCAAGCCGTCTGCATCCTCTCAGCCTGACTTTCTTGTGTCCAGGGACACACACTTGCTTGACTTGGGAGGAGGGGTTTCCTAGTCCGTGATGAGAACACAAAGCACTTCTTTTATCTTGTACTAAAAGCCATAAATTTGACCTTGCTGTCCCTGTTCGGGCCACATAATATATAACCGGCATTATAGTGCCAGTCTGTCTCTATGTTACGTGGAAGAATTATCTGCTTGCATTTGTGCAGGAGCTCCTAACCTGGGATCCACAGATGACCCTCAGGGGCTGACTGGTTTTTTCCTGGGGAAGGTATCCCTAGCTTTCATCCAGTCCTCAAAGAGGTTCATGAGGGTCCTGTGTAACAAAGGAATCGGCATTTCTATGTTGTTGACGAGGGTAGTGCCATCCCAGGTTTATATACGCCCAGTATCAAATGGGCTTCTTTTTTAAGCCCACTCTTAGGGACCACAAAGGGTCCCACATAACCTTGGATCCTCAGATAATCCCAGCTGAGGACATTCTCACTGCTCGGGTCACCGCCCCAGAGTGTTACACTGTCCCAAAACTGTGGTCCTTGCTGAGGCGTGACCTGATTCACCTGTTAGCCTGCTCGATTCTACCTCCTCGGCCCCTGTGCTTCCTGTCAATCCAGCCCTCCGTGAAAGACAGCGGTTCTCGGGACCCGGGTGGGAGAATTAAGGGCACTGAAGTGACGCTTTGTGGTAAATGATTAATGAGTTATCGATCACAGGTCAGCAATCTGACAATGTGTGGGCATTTCTCCACTTAGCGTGTTCTTGTGTTCACGGGACATGCAACCAAGGACTCTCGGGTGACGGCTCCTGCGAGTGTGACGTTGGCTGGCGGGGCGTGAAATGTGACAGTGGTAAGAGCGAGCCCTTGGTACTGACAATCTGTTCTTAGCCTCCCTTTTTAGCAGCGACATTTTTTTTTCTTTCTGAAATAGAAAAGACCTATTTGTTTCTTCCTTGAGCTATAAAAGTAATTTCTACTTGCAGCAAAAGGCTTGTAAAATAAAGCAGGAAAAAAAGACAATAAAAATGACTCATACTCCCAAGGCAGGAAAAAGCTATCATTAATATTTTGTATTAGCCTTCTGACATTTTTATAGGTAGACAAATATCTGTGTAAGGGCCGTGTTCTGCATACTGTTTTGTAGTCTACTTTTTCACATCCCAATATATAATGGATATCTTCCCATGTGAATAAGGAGGGGTAAGTATTAGGTGGGTGCAAAAGTAATTGCGGTTTAAAAGGTTAAAAATAATTGCAAAAACCACCACTACTTTTGCCCAACTTAATATCATTATATTTTTTTAATTTCTATATAATATTCCATTATGTCTGTACCACGCTTTCTAAACCAATTTTCTGCTATCGTAAACAGTGCTGCAATGAGCATCTCACATACACATCTTTATGCATTTGTCTCATCCCTTCCTCCCACTCCTCCTCTCACCAGAAGCCTTGTGATATGTCTCGTGGCTTCCTTTCATATTTCCCTCCATTCCGTACTCCACATTTCTGCCAGAGAAAACGTTGCACAACATAGATGTTTTAGTCTGGTCAGGCTGCTACAACAAAGTGTCATAGACCGGGTTGCTTATAATCAGGAGGAATTAATATTGCCCAGTTCTGGAGGCTGGACGCCCACGTTCATGGTCGGGTTCTGGGGAGGCCCCCCTCTGGGGTGCAGACTACCACCTTCTTGTGTTATGGCAGGAGAGGCAAGGGCGCTCTCCGAGGCCTCTCTTATAAGGGACGAAGCCCCTTCATGAGGGCCCCACCCTCATGAGCTAATCACCCGCCAAAGACCCCGCCTTCTAATACCATCACATTAGGGATAGGTTTCAACATATAGACTGGAGGGGCAGGCGGAACAAAAACATTCAGTCTATAGCAATAGGTAAGATCATGTTTCCACCTCTCCCCCAGGACTTGACAATCTGCTATGATTCCTCATTGTCTCCAGGTAGAAAGTTCATTGCCTCCAGGACAAATACCTTATCAGGGAGGAGTACAAAGCAATTTGGTGGGGTTTTTTTGGGGAGTGGGGACTAAAAGGGGTTCTTTTCTAATTATTTTTTTCAGTTACATTTGACATTCGTATTATTTTCTATTAGTTTCAGGTGTACAGCATAATGGTTAGACGTGTATATAATTTATGCAGTGATTCCCCCCATTAGTCGAGTATGCACCGGGCACTATGCATAGTTGTTGCAACATTATTGACTATATTCTCTATGCTGTACTTCACATCCCCGTAACTATTTTGTAACTGCCAATTGGTATTTCTTAATCTCTTCACCTTGCATACAAAGCTATTCACCAGTTGGCACATGCCCAGTTTCCCAGCCTTATGTCACTCAGCAGTGCACACTCAGCACAGGGAGCTTCCAGTCTAATAATGGAAATAAATGTTCAATACTGTTCACAGAATGGTGGTATGGGAGTGTAGAGCAAAGAGCCTCTAGATTAGAGGAAGACAACCCCTCTGTCTCTATGCACATTCCTCACGCCTAAGCCCATGGCAGACATGACAAATCAATCACTGCACTCCTTCCCACTGAGGCCAGGTAGAGGTGCCACATCTTTCTCAAAAGAGCACACCACGTAGTGACTACCAATTCACCAAAATTGGCTCAGAAGTTTTAGAGTAGGTTTCAGAGAGGAGAACCTAAAAGATGGTTGGGATTTCAGTAGATAGTAAATGAGAAACAGACTTTCAGGTTTGAGGTAGAGCGTACATTAAGACACCAAATTGCATTGCATCCACTCCATTCCATTTGAGCCTGTTAACGTTCCTTCTGACACAAAACAGACCACTTTTGCAGCCAGGTCTGTTTTCAGGGCCTTCCGTGCGGCTTGCCAAACCTAATGAGATTTTTCTCCCAAAAGCTCTTGGCATGAGCATCATGCCCAAAGGGTACTCGTTCCTTATCTCTAACCATTTCTTTCTGGATCCTCCCCTGCCAGAATCATCAAAAAAACTGGGCATCTAACAATAAGAACTTATACGGTTCCAGGAAATTTAAGAATTAATTCAACAAATAGTACCTCTGTATGCCAGGCCCTGGGCTATTTCTGCACATACAAAAAAACAAACAAAAAAACCTTTTAGTATTAGTTATAATTAGGTGTTTTTTTGTTGATATCACTTCATAATAAAATGATGAAAAACGAGAAAGAATAAGGAACATGGGTAATATAAATAAAGTGGAAAATAAAGCACCAGGGATGGACGGGTAGCAACACACAGCCCTAAGGAAGGATACTGTGTTTTCCTCATCCTTTCATCCTCAGCATATTTGACCTTCAGATTTGGCTCTGAGCTTCCTGGCAGCCAGTGTAAAACATACTGACATGATCACATGGTTTTACGTAGTAAACAGGATGTACATCATTTACGACAGAGAAAGTAAATCTTTTCCTAGGACCAAGTACTGAAAGAAAGTTCTTGAGTGACGTTCATAAAAGAGGGCTGACAACGCAATTGGCTTTTTTTTTTTTCAGAGATCACTAAGGACGACTGCAATGGAACATGCCATACCAGTGCCAAGTAGGTACCCTCTGAGCCTCTTTTGGGGACAATGCGAAGGGGATTCTTTCCTAATAGTGTGCACCCCAGGCCCTACCTTCAGGGGAGAAGTTTCCTAGTACCGTTTCTAAGGATTTAGGATAAATTTAATATGAAACTAGAAATATCTCTGAAGAGGCCACCATCAACTTGCCAGATCCAGTCTTTTAAATAAGCTGCCACCTGAATTACCTGGCACGTTGGTAAAATGCCAGCTGTTACCTCCAGTTCAAGCCACAGGGACTCCTTCACAGAGGCAGAAGGAGCCCGTGGGCCTTTCGCTTTCATCAAACCTTACTGCCAATTCACAGCTAAGCCTTCTTCACATTCAGTTTCATGCTCCAAACTCCCAAAGGGGCCTAATGGTTAATTAACTAGGAGCCTATAGCTGGAGTTAGACATGAATTTAAATCAGCCTCTGTCATTGTCATTGGCTGCATGACCTTGAGTCAATTATTTAATGCCTGTAAGTCTCGGTTTCTTCATCTGTAAATGGGAAGAATACGTAATATCTACTTGTCAGGGCTATTAGATATTGTGTAAGTTACACGAAGCAATGTGTGAAGCACACCCCCTAACACAGAGGTGACTCTGATGATTAGTAGCTACTCTCTCCTTACCCCTGGGCCGCTGCCCACATATACACACTCTGGTTTGCCTGACAAATGACTGCCGTTTCAGCTGCCTGTGGCAGGACATGCTATAAATAGACTCTCCTGAGCATAGGCAGGCCCCCTGAGTGCCTCCTGGGGCAAGAGCGGGGATGCTGGGGATGAAGGGGGTGGGTGTTCTGTTTTCTCTACGAACAGCATTTGCCCTTTATCCTTGCAGCTGTCTTCTCAATCCGAATGGCACCGCCTCGTGCAAATGTGCGGCAGGATTCCAAGGGAACGGGACAGTCTGCACAGGCAAGTGAAGAAGGAATTTAGCTGCGGGGAAACGGGCGAGCAGAGCTGTGGAGAGATTTGTGTTCCTGCAGAATGAATGGGCAGTTGCTACCAGCTATTGATGGTAGGCTGCTGATTTTGCCCGGTGGGCAGGAAACCACTGTTTTGGGATGGGCATGTGGTTTGGAATGGGCTGGGGAAGGGAAGGGCAATTGCACCTCTTCTCTTCTCCAAGCAGCATTCACAGCCTTGACCACATTTGGGGGTCTTTAAAAAACACTGATTTGATTGACCTCAGGGGTGGCCTGAGCATGGGGACTTTGGAGTGGGACACAAAAGGTCTTGAGTCCTGTCTGGTTCTTCCTCCTACTACCCATGTGGCCTTGGGTGGGTCTCTTAACTGCTCTCTGCCCCCTTAGCTCATTTATAAAGTAAACATAAAACTATCTCCCTCGCCAGTGGTTTGGGGATGAAATGACCTGTCTGTGTACAATGGCAGAATGACACAGCTGTTAAAAACAGCTCCAGCATTCGACTCCCCAGGTTCAATCTAAGTTATTATAATTTGTGTTACCTTGGGGAAGTTATTTGACTGCTCTTCATCATTTTTTTAATCTGCGAGTTGTAAATAGTAAGAGAGTCTCTCTCACTGAATAGTTGGATGATAACCTGAATTAATACCTGTGAAATGCTTAGAACAGCCCTGGCACAACACTCAGTAAATGTAAGCTGATACTCTTAGAGTGCCCAACACATGTGGTGCTAGAAAAATGGAAATGCTTAGCGTCATTTTCCTCTGGAGCACTGTGTCCAGGCAAGCTTCAGATTGTGGCAGAGCTGGACAATAATCGCACCAATCTGCTTTCTAGAACATCTTATCCCGGGGATTCTCCCAGCATGCAGGTACTCTGACCCTGGACCCAGATGTTTCGTGCAATAGAAGGTGTACAGTAGACTAGTGAAAACAACTGGAAAGGACAAATAACTGGAATGTTTTTGTTGCTCTTGATTTGGGGGGAGAAAAGGCAAAAGCAGAAGTCACACGTTGATATGAGAACAACCAGCACTCCTGTAATACTTTCACATACAATATTAGATGTGAATCCCTTATATAGGTGGACCCCAAGGCTCATGTTAATTAAGTGGCTTGTCCAAAGTCACATGGTGAGTGAATGCCAAGCCAAGGCACACACCTTGGGACTCTAAGTGGATCTAGGTCTTTGGTCCAGTTTGAATTAATTTTTGTATGTGTTGTGAGGGTGAGGTCCCAACTCATTCTTTTGCATGTGGATATCCAGCTGTCTCAGTATCATTTGTTGAAAAGATTATTCTTTCCCTCATTGAAACATCTTGGCAACTTTGTGGAAAATCGATTGACTATGAGTTTATTTCTGGATTCTCAATTCTATTAGATAGATAGATAGATAGATAAATAGATAGATAGATAGATAGATAGAATATATATATTGCCAGTACCACACTGTCTTTATTACTGAAGCTTTTAGTAAGTTTTAAAATTATAGAGTGTGAGTCCTCCACATTTTTTCTTTTTCAATACTGTTTTGACTCTTCTGGGCCCTTTGAATTTATATATGAATTTTAAGATCATCTTGTCAATTTCTGCAAAAATGTCAGCTGGGATTTTGGTAGAGATTGCATTGAATCCGTAGATCAATTTTGGGGGGTAGTGCCACCTTAACGAAACTAATTCTTCTGATCAATGAACATGGAATGTCTTTTCATTACTTAGGTTTTTGTTTTTTCAATTTCAGCACTGTTTGTAGTTTTAAGAGTGTAAGTTTTATACTTTGTTAAATGTATTCCAAAGTATTTTATTCTTTTTGATGCTATTGTAAATGACATCTTATTGTTTTCTTAATTTCATTTACTGTTTGTTCATTGCTACTCTATAGAAATACAATTGATTTTTACCTATGAATCTTGCATCCTGCAACCTTGTTGAACTTGTTTATTAGTTCTAATGGTTTTTATCGGATTCCTTAGGATTTTCCATATAGTATAATATCATGTCCTCTGCCTATAGAGATGGTTCTACTTCTTCTTTTCCAATCTGGGTGCCTTTTATTTCCTTGTCTTGCCTAATTGCTGCAGCTAGAACCTGCAGTACAATATTTAATAGAAGTGGCAAGAGTGGATATCCTTGTCTTATTCCTGATCATGGGGGAAAGCATTCAGTTTTTCACCATTAAGTAGGATTTTAGCTGTGGGTTGTACACTGACATTCTTTAACAGGTTAAGGAAGTCCCCTTCTAGTATTAGTCTGTTAAGTGTTTTCATCATTAAAGGTACTGAAATTTTTTCCTTTCGCTCTTTCAATTGAGATAATCATGTACTTGTTGTCTTAATTCTATTAATAGACTGTATTCCATTGATTTTTGGATGTTAAACCACCTTTCTTTCCTGTATAAATCCTACTTAGTTATGGTATATAATCCTTTTTGTATCACATATTGCTGTATTTGATTTGCAAGTATTTTCTTGAGGAGTTTTGTGTCTATATTAATAAGGGATATTGGTCATAAAGGATAGTTTTCTTGTGATGGCTTTGTCTGGTTTTGATATCAGTGCAATACTAGCTTCATAAAACTCACTGGGAAGTCTTCACTCTTCTAGTTTTTGGAAGAGTTTGTGAAAATTTGGTATACGTTCTCTTAAATGTTTGGTAGAATTCACCAGTGAAGACAGTTGGTGCTTTGAATTCTTTTGAATTATCTATATTTAATCCAATGCCTGCCATTTTGAAATATGTTCTATTTCTCAATGACTCAAATAAAAAATACGTCAATTTTTTTCCCCCTCTCCTATTTCTCTGCTCTGTCATCTTGTCTTCTACAGCAATCAATGCCTGTGAAATCAGCAATGGCGGTTGCTCTGCCAAAGCTGACTGTAAAAGAACCACCCCAGGAAGCCGAATGTGTGTGTGCAAGGCAGGCTATACCGGCGATGGCATTGTGTGCATAGGTAGGTGTCCTCCCTCATCCATCTGGTGGCAATGGTTTAAGCGTCAGCCCTGTTATGTGATCCTAATGTGTGAGCGCTGCTGGGATCATCTTTCAGTTTGTCTGGGCAGGAAGGTATGAGGGTATGGAAATGTGACCACAGTGGTGTCCAAAAATCACTTTGGAAGGAGAAAGGGTGGAAACTTTTTCCAATTAAACATTATGAAGATGACTGAATTTTAAAACATTGGTTCTTTTTTTTATACAAGTACCACATTTTCAATATAGAAAAATTAGAGGATACATATACGCTGAGGGGGAAAAAAATTCTGGAATAACCACTCTTACGACTGTTGCATTATCCCATTTTGCAGTGTACACATGTATTTTTTTAAACAAAAATTGTTCCTCCTATAATGTTTGCTGTTTAACAATATGATAGAACAATTCTCCCTGAATACAAGTATACCTCCAATCATTACCTTAATGGCTACGCACTGTTTTTCTGTAAAGGTATGCTATCGTAAGTTGTCTGAATTTTAACTTTTCAGTTGTAAAAAAAAATTCACACAGAGGAGTTGCAAAAATAGCACAAAAATGGACCCACTTGCTCTTTACCTAGCTTCCCTTATTATTAATCTTTTGCCCCATTTGCTTTATCTTTTGCTCTCTTTATGTGTGTGTGTATTTTTCTAAACTATTTGCTATAGATAGATAGATAGATAGATAGATAGATAGATAGATAGATAGATAGATAGATAGATAGATAGATACTATAGACAGATATCATATTGCCTTTATCCTTAAATACTTGTGCATATTTAAGAGTAAATATATATGAATAAAGATAGACTCTTACATAACTACAGTTATCATTTCAGTAAATTTATTATTGATGTAATACTTTAATTACCATTTGTATTCTAATTTTATCAATAGACCCAATAATGGCCTTTTTTGATAGTTTTTTCCTCTAGTGCAGGGTCCAATCTAGTTCTGCATTTAGTTGCCATGTCTCTTTAGTCTCCTTTGACCTGGAATGATTCCTCAGTCTTTTATGACATTCACATTTTGGAATAATATCATCCACCACCCCAACTTTTTCTTTGCCAGCATGTCCTTCATTTGGGGTTTGTCTGATGCTTTTTCATGATTACATTCAGAGTTTGCATTCCAGGCCCAACCCTTCTCAGGACATCACACTGGAAGCTGGTGGTTTCCAAGTGCCTCTTGTTTGTGATGTTAATTTTGACCACCTGATCGAGATGCTGTCTGATTTCTCCATTGGCACAGTTACTTTTCTCCCCTTTGCTACTAAGAAGCAATCAGTGAGGACACACTTAATGCCAAGCAAATATCTGCTCTTCATTGACATGTCCTCCTAAACTTAACACGTATTGATGAATCGTCCCTGAACCAATTATATTGGGATGGTGGCAATGATTTTTTTCATTTCCTACATCTTGTCATTCATATCATGTTGGAATGGATTCCAAGAGATTCTATTATTTCAAGTCCTTGGCTGCAAACGCTCATATTCATTCACTAGAAGGACAGATTCAAGCCCACAAACTGTGCCTCGGCTGGCACAGCCCCATCCCAGAGTCGACTTTGAAAAACCATGTCTGGGAGCCTCCTGATTGGGTTACACCCAGCTCAGAGGTGTCAGAAAACGGAATCACACTTTGATGCCTGCTCCCCTCAGTCAGTTCACCATCCTGGCTGGCCCCTCCAGATGCCTTTACTGGAAAATGAGGCTTGATTCTCATGCCAGGTGTTGGCTTTTTGTTTGAAAGAGATCAACCCGTGTTTGGAGAACCATGGTGGCTGTGACAGGCACGCAGAGTGTACGCAGACAGGACCCAACCAGGTGAGCTCTGCCTCTGCGGGGAGGGCTAAGATTTCCTAGGAGCAACCTGCTGGGGCTTTAGACCCAGGCCTGAGAACAGACCTCTGGGGAGCAGCCGTGGAAAATAAATATGTACTTTAGGGGAAATTCGGAAGGACTTCCCAAAGAGGCCATTCTTTGCGAATAAGGAGAAATGGGAGGAGAGACAGAGGACTTAGGAGAACGGGATTTCCTAGAGTGGGGAGAAGCGAGCATCTGCACACTCCACATGGTTCCAGAAGCACCCAGACAGTCTTGGACAACGTTCCCCTTTCTTTCAGCTTTCTGATTCTCAGAATCTCACGATTTTCCTTTGGCTTGAGGCTCTGAAATGCATGTGCCCCAGCAGAAGATAATGGTTTTAGGCCCACTGTCAGTCATATGTTCCCTAACACAATGAACCTCGCAGGGCCTCCCTAGTGAGCAGGTTCGGGGAGGTGGGAAAATGTGAGGGCTCCAGTGCAAAGGATAGGAGCAGTCACAGGGTGAAGAGACACACGTAGGAAAGCTGGTGGCTCAAGGAGCCAAGCTCTGCCTCCTTGGTCTCTGTCACACTGTGAACAGCACAGCGGTCACGCAGGAGATAACATACATCAGAAACTGGATGACGAAGTCCAGTTCCCCAGGTCAATAGAACTATTGACCTTGTTAAGCCATTCAGAGACCTCAGTGCCAGGTCTTCCGATGGGCAAATCAAGCACATACCTACACCCACCCCAAAATAAGAAACAAATATTCTTATTTTGAAAGATTCTGTGCATGTATGTGTACTTACACATATAGTCACAGGGAAAACCAGAACAGGCAATGTTGGTCCACCTTACACATACTTTGGGGATCAGTAGAGTTCTGGTTTCTACATGTGGAGTGGGGGAAACCTACAAGATTTTTGGTGCTCAGGGCCTCTCCACGTCCTCCTCCGGATCTAGAAGGCAGTGAGAGGGATGCAGGTTGATCTCTGAGACAGAACCTTAGCCCAGGAGAGGCGGCTGATGGGCATCTTGGTAAAGGTGTGAGTCCAGATCAGGGTCCATAACGAAGGCTGAGGAGAAAGAGTAGTGAAAACCTCCTATTTGGCCCTGGCTGGCCCGGCCAATGAATTCAGTTTCTAACAATTCCTGTGTGGGAAGCTTTCATGTGGAGTAGAAAAGCCATCTCTTGGGAGGACACACCAGGACCAGGTGCCCCTTCCTTTGGACACACAGCTCGGTGAACAGAGTATGGCTGGGCTTCAGCTCCACTCACCCCTGTGCCCAGGTGCTGCTCAGCAGAGCGCATGGGACACAGGGATAAATTAGTCCCCAACTCCCGTAGTCAGTGTCCCCACCACCAACCTGAAGTGCCCAGCCGACTTCTGTGGCCAAACAGTGGGTTATTTTCACGTGTGCAACTAATTTGGCTCTAGTGTCTCCTAGCACTGGTACTGTGGGGCGAAGCCTGGGTGGGGATGGGCAAGAACTGAGTACAAATGGGTGGGTGAGACATATGGTAACAAAGTTTTAAAAAATAAAATAGCTTGGCAGCAAAGATAGGATAGGTAGGAGATCCCAGCACTAGAGGGAATTGTGCTAAAACATGATAAAAAAAATGACAATTATCCTTATAGAATAGATATTACCAATGTAGGATCTTCTAACACTACCATTACCATCGTGGAATTCAAGTGTGAGAACCAGCAGAATCTACCTGTGAAATGACCCATTTCCCTCCCCTCCTGAACAGGCCGTCTGTAACTGTTTGCCAAAATACACCGGCGATGGGAAGGTCTGCACACTCATCAACACCTGCTTAACCGTGAGTATGGTTAAGGGCTGAGGCCCTCAGAGGTCAGGCCTGGGGTTCCTCCTGCTCCTCTCCCTGGGGTTGGAGTGATGAGGGGATCTCCTCAGAGCTGGAGATCATGGCCTTTAGGCTCATGTCTCCCTCATGTTCCAGTTGTAATGTTGAGGAAACTCCAGTCTTCTGTGGCCTTCACCTCTGTCCGTGTCTTCTTTTCTAATAAGGACACGGTGAACTTAAGGCCCAGCTGGTTAATTGAAGATGATCTCTCGAGATCCTTAATTGCATCTGCAAAGACTCTTTTTCCAAACAAGGTCCCACTCACAGGCACCAGGGCTTAGGACAAGGACACACTTTTTGGCGAGGCCACGATTCAACACGCTGCAGACTTGAAGGAGGAAAGGTCCTTGTCCAAGATCACAGAACGAGCTCATGGCACAGCCAGAACTTGAACCCACATCTCTCTGACTTGAAGTCCACATTCTCGGCCACTTCTTGTGATGCTTGTTCCTCCCACAAGGCACTGACCCCAGAGGAAGCCCTGTCCAAACACCTTACTTCCTTTATCCATATCACTACCCACATGAGAGTCTCCAGCTATAGGCATGAGAACAGTGCAGACACCATGTAATTAAAGCCTTTCCTCTCCATGTGAGGTCCTTTCTGTCCGCTTACATCAGTCTGGCAAGCTTCTCAGGAGAACAGTGTCCCCACACAAAACCTTTGTGCAGGGACAATAGGGAAGAAGCTGCAGAAAGCAGGGGGCTGAGGTGTGGAGCTCTTACAATTAGTACTATGGCCAGCTTTATTTTAACAGCAGTTCTGCCAGTGGCTATTTCCACTTTTTCCAAAAATGGCCCCTTTGTCTTGGCAGTTAATGCAATGAACCCACCTGTACCAGACACTCGGGTACAAGAGTCATTAACTCATGGCCACTCTTCTTTGATCTGTAGCCATGACTGCCACCACCCACTGGGTTCTTTTCATGAAGAAAGGAAGTTTGTTTTCTTGCAAGATGAGTAATGCTAAGGCATATTTTTATGCTAATGAGTGTGATACAATAGAGAGAAGGAAACTGGTACTGAAGGAGAGAAGGTGGATTGTTTCAAGAGGAAAGTATATGAGTGGATGAGAGGAATGGCACCCAAAGCCCCCAGGTGAAGAGGGAAGCCTCACATACCGTGTTTCCCCGAAAATAAGACCTAACCGGAAAAAAGCCCTGGCATGATTTTTCAGGAGGACATCCCCTGAACATAAGCCCTAATGCAGGGGTGTCCAAACTTTTTTCAACGGTTTTCACCAAGGGCCATATGCGGTAAAATACACAAACAGCCGGCCACTCACTCGAGGTGAAGTACGTATTGCCTCACCTGGTTTATTTAAGTAAACTAAATATATTTTTGGAATTTGCTGTGGGCCAATTAACAATGGATCGCGGGCCGCAGTTTGGACACCCCTGCCCTAATGCGTCTTTTGGAGCAAACCTTCATATAAGACCCAGTCTTATTTTGGGGAAAACACGGTAGGAGCAGAGGCAGTGGTAGGTAGGTAGGTAGGTATGCAGGTAGTCAGTTAGTCAGTCAGCCCATCAGTTTGTCAGTCAACAGGCAGTTAGGTAGTTAGGTACCATAGCTAGGTAGGTGGGTAGGTAGGTACCATGTTTCCCCGAAAATAAGACCTAGCTGGACAATCACCTCTAATGCGTCTTTTGGAGCAAAAATTAATATAAGACTTATTTTACTATAGTATAAGACCCGGTCTTATATAATATAATAATATAATATAATAAATATAATATAATACCTAGTCTTATTTTACTATAAGACCGGGTCTTATATTAATTTTTGCTTCAAAAGACGCATTAGAGCTGATTGGCTAGGTCTTACTTTGGGGAAACACGGTAGGTAGCTAGTTAGGTAGGTAGTCAGTTAGTCAGCCAGTCAGTTAACTCAGTCACTCAGGGGCACCTACTTCATGTGGCCCCTTTACTATGAATTAACTTGAAATTGTCTATGTCTGGTCATTCTAAATAAATTATTGGTTCTGTGAAGACAGAGACCATGTGCGTTTCTATGTGTCCAGTGGGAAACCTTGCACAGCATGACACACATCTAGGTCGATGAATATTCACTAGATACCAGGCACCGTTTAAGGCACTGGGACGTCATCAGTGACCAAGCAGCAAAGTCTCTTTCCTCAAAGAGTTTCCATTTAGGGGGAAGAGATGGGCCCTCAGTGTGTAAATGATCAGTCAGTCAGTGGGTTGTTAGTGAGCTCATTTGTTACATAAGGAGAGCAGAGTGGGTGAGTTCAGGCCCAGGCAGGCGGTGAATTTCGGGACAGGAAGCTGAGGGGGTTCTTATCTCTGTCTGGGAGTGAGGGGCCAGTGACTGAGAGTTAAGGAGGGAAGTGAAGGTGTGAAATGTCTTCTCCAGAGAGAGGGGGTGGGCACAGGGAAGACGGGTTTGCAGGAGACAGACATCTCTTCAGTAGGAGGCGAAGAGAGCTTTCAGGAAACAGGAGGGGTTTGTGAGGGCAGGATATGGGGTCAGATCACAGGTGTGCAGAGCACCGTGTGGGGGAAGGTCCATGTGCTGGAGGTGACCTGGGGCACTTAGACCTCTACCTCTGACTGAGATAAACAGGAAAGTGGGATAAGAAAGTGTTCATCTTGGTGGTCTTAGAGCATGCAGGGTATTGGGGCAAGTAAAATCCAAAGTGTTTAGCTGGAGGACTCAGGGCCGCTAGCGGGTGGTGAATGGTCTTACAGGAGTCAGCTCGTTTGAACAGCTCACTGAGCTGTGTCAGCTTGAGGTGGGAATCTGGGGCCAAAGGTCCCTCCTGGGTTGAAACAGCTTGCTCCACCAATACTTTTGAAGTGGGGATTGGGATGGAAGGAAGATTTTGCAGCCAGCCTTTACAACTGTCCACCTCCTTCTCTGCTCAACCTCATCAGATTTTTTCTTGAGCTTTCCATTCTTTCCCCTCTCAGAAACTTTGCTTAGGCTTGCAGAGCCCTTCTTGGGGTTTCCATGGATGTTGGCTTTGAACTGTACTTCGCTTTGTTGATATTGTAGGTCTCTGCTCCATCTTCCACAGTTTATAAGCTCTTTGCGACCGAGAACAATGTCTTGGCTCTATTTTATACCGACTGCCTTTTAGCCAATGACTGTTACCTTTGCTACATGGGATCAGAGTTTAGCCTAAAGCAAGGAAAAGTCAAACAAGATTGGGGCCTTTCTCATTAATCCCCAGGTACTGAGGAATTTCTCATTTGGCAACTGTAGGCTAATCCATGTAGAGCAAAAGATCTGCTCAGATGACCTACCATCTTGGGATATAAGGCTGGGTAAATAAAGTGGCCCCGACAACTGTAGGGAATTAGAAAGCAATGTCAGGAAAAGGGCAAATAATGCAAACTAATCAGTTAGAGAGTGAGACCAAAAATCAATTTCAATACAGAATTGCTTTGTGAATATTGGTAGAGGTGGCAAACTAACGGGTCTGATTTCCATCCCCCACCCCTTGGAAATTTTACCAGAAAAACGGCGGCTGCAGTGAGTTTGCTATCTGCAATCACACTGGGCAAGAAGAAAGGACGTGTACTTGCAAGCCAAAGTACATCGGGGACGGCTTTACCTGCCGTGGCAACATCCAGCAGGTAACACAAAACAGGTTTCCATAAAGTAAACTCTACTTCTCTCACTGTGTTAAGAACCCAGGTCTCTAAGGAAGGTGTAAGTTTTGTAACACGGAAAGCTCTGTAACAATATGAAAGACTGTTATTAGATAAACTGGCAATGAAAAGAAATTTCATCTACCCATGGGAATTCATTTGACCTGGAATGAAGTGATTCAGATTGAATGGGTCTAGAGTCCAAAACACCTTGGTTTGAATTCAGCTCTGCCAATTTGTAATGTGACTTTGGGCAAATTACATCCCCTCTCTCGGCCTCAGTTTTCTCATCTGTAAAAGAAAAGAATAATGGTGCCAACCCCCTCAGGTTGTTAAAAGATTTAATGAGACAATGTGTATAACAGGGATAGCACACCCGGGCATTACCACTATATGGACTGCTGTCGGAGTGTGTGTGTGTGTGTGTGTGTGTGTGTGTGTGCACGCGCACGCACTAGGCAGAGAGGATGATGGGGTACAGTACTTATAGGTTTCTACCTGTTATAAAGTGGATGTTCCCTTATTTGGTGTAAAGAGGGAGTAGAGCATTCTGGCTGATCCAATAGTTTTGTTAATAAAAAAAAAACTAAGTGTGCCGTAAACCTATAACTCATGTTTTAAAATATTGGAACTTTTAAAAATACTCTTAAGCTCAGATGCTCCTGGAAATGACTGAACCTTCCTTTGATAAATCAGATGGTTTATCCAGAAGGTTTTGGAACTCCCAGTATGTCCACATAACCACCCTAAACATTAGTTGTAAGCCTATCGATTGGGCTTGAAAAAGGTGTACTGTGACAGATTTCCAGTTGAAACGATGGTAAATGCTCTTTTCTTCGGGCAACTGTCCTAAAATCACCCTATGTTGTTCTTGTATATAATTTATATTCATATTCTTATAATTCATATTAAGTGAGCCTGCCCTGTTCTTTGATTCTAGGAGCTTCCCAAGGACCCCAAAACTTCTCAGTATTTCTTCCAGTTGCTGGTAAGAATAAGTGTATCTGTCTTGCTACAAGAGGTGGGTCTCAAGCCACATACAGGGTAATCCTGTAGCCTCTGGTGTGGGTGAGGGTAGAAGAACGTCTGGGAACCCGGGAAAGGTTCTGCACTGGTCATTTGTAAACCTCTCAGATCTCAAGTGGGCAGCATGAATGAGTGAAAAAATGTCACACGGGCCCATTCTACACATAAAAACAAGTATATGAAAAAAACTGCCATCATACCAGGGCAGAAAAGAAGCATTACTGGGGCAATTGGTTTACTCTTTGGGTGAAAACATTATGTTAGATCTTTCTGCACATCAAACATCTGAATAAGTTCTAGATATATTGAAGGATAAATAATAAAAATCTAGAGGAATAAAATCTAGAAGAAAATATAAGTAACCATAGGATCTTAGCGTTGGCGAGAAGATAATTAGAACAGGGAAGTGAATCATCTTATTCCTTATATTTGTGTTATTATCCCAATGAATATGTGAAAAAGAATACCTGAAAATAACAAGGATTACGTCTCAGTGATGGGTATGGGTAGTTATTTTCTTCTTTATACTATATTTTCAACTCTCAAAACAATAAGCATATGTTATCTTTATAACCACATAAACATAAACATTATTTCAATGACAAAGAACCTGAATGAATTTGAATCTAAGACTAATTAAAGCACAGATCCCCGCATCCAGTATTCACTCCCCTCTGCCACCATCTACTCACTCTGCTGTTTCTTTGAGCCCCTGCCTGTATTTACGTTAAGTATGTGGCCCCCACCTTCCTTCCCACAGGAGCATTCTGTACAAGACCTGGTTGGTCCAGGCCCCTTCACCGTTTTTGCACCTACATCTTCAGCCTTCGATGAGGAACCCCGGGTAAGCACGAAGCTTAGGCAGGTGGAAGAGGTCTGGGAATGGAACACTGGCTTTGGGTGTCACCCTGGAGCCAACCGTGGAGACATTTCTGGGCAGGAGATCAAGGATCAGGAGATCAAGATCAAGGATCAGCTGGAGCTGACCAACAATTGAAAGGGCTGCCTCTCATCATAGGGACCCCTATCAGGGGAAGCATTCAAGTGGATTTGGGGTAACCGCTGGCCAGAGACCCCCTAAAAGATCGACAATTCTCAAATGATTTAAACCTCCCATAGACCCCCTCCCCCCAAAAAATGGCATGCTGGATTAAAGGGATTTAAATAGGTTCATTTCTTGCAGGACTTACCAGTGCCTTTACTGTTTTTATATTCACTGGGACTCTTCATGCTGGGTTGCCCATTAACATGTAATAATGTAGCAAACACTTATTGAGCATGCCACATACTGTTTCTAGTGCCTGGTCTATATTAGCTCATTTAGTCTTCATGACAAACCTGTGAGCTAAGTGCTATTATTTATCCCCATTTTACAGTCAAGAACACTGAGAGAAGTAACTTTCTCAAGGTCACATGACTAGCAAATGGTGGTGCAAAGACTCAAACATGACCCCAGAGCCTGTGTTCTGAATCACCGCATACACTGCCTCTCTGTGCATATATTTTAGACATTAGCAAAGCAGGGACACAAAAATAATTTTTGAAAAAATTTGACACTTGATAGTCTTTTTCATAAAGCCTCAAAGGAGCCATCATAACGAGAACCATGTGGGCTTTTTATTACACTGACTTTATGGTTGATATTGTTTGCATTTTGATTTACAAATGGAGAAGCATTGCGATCTTTTTCTATACTAAAGGTTTAAATCTGGCCAAGGTACTTTTCCAAGAGGGGAAAACCAATGCAGTCTTTCCTAGCATTTTTCACAAGAAAACTCTTTTTTCAAGCAACATCTCACAGGACTTGAGGTCTTTGCCACATGTGTTGTGAAATGCTGGACCAAAGGAACTCCAAGTTCCCTTCCATGCTGAGATTCTACAATGGAAGCAGGAAAGGAATTAGGGCTACCTTCTCCCTCTTGCCTGAAATACTCTCTAACCTGAAACCCTGACTCCTACTTGCCAAGGTCCGGGTGGGGAGAGAAATATGGCTCAGCACATGGAGTAGAGGACAGCAAAAGGGCGAGGGGGAGCAAAAGGCTCCTGGCTATGGCGGGAACCCTCTGGTCGTCTATTACAGATTAAAGACTGGGACAAACAGGGCCTCATGCCCCAAGTGCTTCGGTATCATGTCATCGCCTGCCACCAGCTGCTCCTGGAAAACCTGAAATTGACCCCAAATGCTACTTCTCTCCAAGGGGAGTCAATTGTCATCTCCGTCTCTCAGGTAAAAGAGGCCACTTCAGGAAGGTGCCCATTTTCCTTGGGCCTTCTTTCTTCTCCTCTTACTTAGAGTAATACCAGTAATAATAATAACAACAACTAATGCATGTTGAGTAATACATGTTGAGTGGAGTGTATGCCAGGTACTAAATGTTTGAAACATACTAACTCATTTAATCCACAAAATAATACCATAATCTAGATACTATTATTTTCTTCAACTGAGCTCAGAGAGATTAAGTAACTTGTCCAAGGTTACCCAGTAAGTAAATAGTAAAGCTTGAATTCAAACTCAGAGGAAGCAGCCTCAGGGGGTCAGCACCACTGCTTTTGGCAGCATTGGTGAGAAGCTGGAGAGGGATGAGATCTTTTGGTCAAAGCTACTTGACCATCCTGGTTCCCTCCCTCCCCACGACATAGAAAGAAATGATGGCTACAGAATTCATTGCAAAAGGGAAAAAGTGTGTGGTGGGGGCAGAAGGGAGAGTTGGTAACATAAAGGACACATGTGAACGGGAAGCTAATTTTGATCTGCTTGTTATTTTGTGTTTGAGAATCACAGTGAAATGCCTGTTTTGGTTGATTACTTGTTATTAACTTCTCCAGATGAAACTTATGTTTGTCTCAGTTTCCTTTTTATAATCCTAATAAAAAAAAATGCTAGACTTGGACCTTCAGGTTTTGCCACAGCTCTACTTAAACAATTCACTTTTATGACAATTGAACATGTTGGTGAGCATTCTGAAAGAAGGAATTTTGTGTCTGTTTCTATTTGTGCTCATTTTTTTTTGGTTGATTTCAGGACACGGTGTATATAAATAATAAAGCTAAGATCATATCCAGTGATATCGTCAGTACCAATGGAATCATCCATGTCATAAACAAAGTGCTGTCTCCCCAAAACTTGCTTATCACCCCTAAAGATGCCTCTGGAAGGATTCTGGTGGGTGAACTCACTAACTCTCAGCACGGAGTGACTGATAATACCAATAATGTATTCTTATCTCAATTTTTATTTTGAGGCACCATTTTGAGACATTTCACTTTTGCTGCTTTAATCTCAAGCTACTATTAAAAGCCTAGTAAATATTTTTCTTGGTAAGAACATAAGTAAGTCTATTTTAAATAAATAGACTTTTTTATCGGTTTTTCTTTAGTGTCCACAAGGGCAGGAGGTCTTGCATAGATTTGGAAGATGGAAAAATTACATAGATAGATGGGACGAGGGGTCACTAAAACTAAAGCTGGAGTAGAACTCCTTCTTAATTGACAGAAAAGACCATTTTAACTTTTATTGTAGTTTATTCATATTGGCCAGGGTTCTTCGTTGTAGACAACAGAATCCACTATACCTTTCTTAAATAAAAAGGAATTTCTTAAGATAGTAATATCCCCAAATCTCTTGAAAAGCCAGAGAACCTAATTCAGCTGCCGCACAACTAGGAACATAGCAGCCCAGGGACCCTGTAGAGGGAGGACCCCTGACTTCCCCACGGGGCTATTCCAACTGTACCAGCTCTGCCAGTGCCGCTGTCTCCAGCCTCACCACCTAGGACACAGGACTGTGGACACCAGATGCATCCACCATTGTGCTTGTCAGAAGACCTGATCTTCCTGCCAGCACCAACTGCCACCTCCTATTGTTTCTTTCCACCAGAGTCTTGCACAAGCACTTCTCCTTGGTGGATCCTATATCAATCACTATGGGGATCTAGCTACAAAGCACTCTGGGAAAATATAGTGCATAGCCTTCCAGCTTCTGTAATACAGAAATGCATGGGTACAAAAGAGCTGGAATGGGTGCCAATGAGTCCATTTATCGTACCTGCCATGTTATCTTATCTTATTTTGCTGAGCGTTTGTTAAAGTACTTTGTGAACTGTATGAGGAAAGGTATCATTCCCATTCTTGTTATCTTTGCAGCAAAATCTTACAACAGTGGCAATAAACCATGGCTACATCAAATTCAGCAACTTAATACAGGTAAAAACCTAGGAGAAAAGTTACCTCAGGGGATAACCTGCCTAAGGTTTGGGGAAGGTTTTTTTGTGTTTTGGGGTTTTGCTGTTGTTTTGGTTTGGGGTTTTTTTGTTGTTTTGTTTCGTTTTGTTTTGTTTTGTTTTGTTTGGGTCACTAGACAGCTACTGTGGGATCTGTGTGGGGAAGTCCTAATTTCCTAGAGAACAAAGTCATTCTCTGCCTCTCCATTCCCAAAATGTAGTATGGTTTGTTCAGCTATGTAGTGTACAATGGCCAAGTTAGAAACATAAGTATGTGCAGCTAGAGCGAGGGAGAAGAATTAGGACGTGCTCGTCCCTGAACTAGGTGCTTCAGATCAGGAATTGTCACCTGCACTACAGCAATGCAGAGGGAGGCGGAGGTGGAGAGTTGGGGAACCTATGCCGGGGAGGCAGGTAGAAATGACATTTAAAACATTATCGTTCCGACTTCAGAGACTGTTCCCAAGAACTGAGTAAAGAAACTTCGTGTTCAAACAAAGATTGCAGAGGAGAATCAGGGCGGTGTAGGGCTCTCCCCCTCCTGCCCCAACAAGTCCTGGGTGGACCCCCCATAGCACACTCTATGAACGCACAATTTCCAAAATGTCTGGGGCTCCAGCTGTCTGGGGAGCTTTTTCAAAATGGAGATTTCAAGGTGTTCAAAAATGAGAACCTCCAGGAATGTTACAGACAAGTAATCTTGGTTCACCTACCCACTCCCAAAACTTTATTATATTATCACCGCCACACCTGGGCATCAGGTCTGGTTGAACACAGACTTTTATAGCAAATTAGGAAACTTCTCTGGGGCTCCATGAAAGGAAATGATAAAGCCTACTTCACAGGGTTACAAAAAAATTAGGAAGAAAAAATATATATCATGCACCCAGTTTACAGAAGGCTCTCAAAATGATCCTTCCCCATCCATCTGGTCATTTCTGTTATCTATTAATAGAAAGCTTATAAACCTACAGAAGTACCTCGGTATTGGATAGATTTCACTTTTTAAAAATAAAATATGGGTAAAGGAATGAATGGGTCTTCCAGAAATTAAAATATCTGGGCAGGAGTAGTAACAACAACACACAAAAAAAAAAAGGTACTCGTTAAAGTTTATTTTCTTATTAACAAAGCCCAGAATTTGACTCTCTGTTTTGCTTTTCTAAGTGTTCTTGGACAACGGAGGGAGCAAATGGCTGGAGTGTGATGGTCCCCTAGTTTCTGGCTGTGTCATGGGGCAGGCGCAGAGGGGACCATGCCCCACCTCCACCCCACGCCCCACCCCCACCCCAGACCCTCAGCTTCATGGCTGCCCATCTCCCTGTGTTTCAGGATGCCGGCTTGCTGAGTGTCATCGCTGATCCTATCCACACCCCTGTCACTCTCTTCTGGCCCACCGACCAAGCCCTGCAAGCCCTACCCCCTGAACAACAGGATTTCCTTTTCAAACAAGACAACAAGGACAAGCTGAAGAAGTATTTGAAGTTCCACGTGATCCGCGACGCCAAGGTATTTTGTCTCGTGCACATGTGGCTGCAGCGGAGACCCGGCCCAGGAGCGGCCAGCCGGTCGGTGTGTCTCCACCTCCACAGAGGCCTGAGCACCCCGTGCCACTGTGCCCTCCTCTGACTGGCCCTCATTAATTGGCCCCTGCAGTATCCCACTGGTTCTGTTTCTCCCGCCTGTATGTTTTTGTTTTTTTCTAACTTTAACCAATACCCAAGAGCCGCGTTCCTCTCTGGTACAACAGGCCAGCCTTTTGTCTTCTGTCGTTCACATGGCAAAACGGCTGCGGACCACAGTTCCCAACTTTCTCCAGATGGGCTCTCTGTCTCCCAATTCCAACATCTCTAGGCAAAAGCTGCCAGTAGTTGAACAACTAATCAAGCTACTTAGCCAAGCTCCTGTGCTCAGGGAATCGAGACTGTGTAGGAGCCTGGCAGCTCTGGCTCAGTCCTCAGCGAGGACCCATCTTTCTCTCCAGGGGTGAGTCTGTCCAATCCAAGAATGTCAAATGTCCTAACTTCGGTTAGTTCATGAGACCTGCATGAGCTTCCTAGGTAATTTCTTGTCACAAATTACCACAAACTGGGCAGCTTGAAGCAACAGAAATATCTTCTCTCAGCGTTCTGGGGGCTGGACATCTGAAATCAAGGTGCTGACAAGGTGTCCCTTCCCAAGGCTCTGAGGGGACATCTGTTCTGTTTCTCTCCTAGTTCCTGGTGGTTCCCAGAAATCCTTGGCATCCCTTGGCCTGTAAATGCATCCCACCAATCTCTGCCTCTGTCACCTGGCTGTCTTGTCCCTCTGTGTTCCTGTGTCTTCACATGGCACTCTCCTCCCCTCTCTTTTGCTTACAAGGACAGCAGTCTTATTGGATGAGGGGCCACTCTACTCTAGTACGATCTCATCTTAACTAATTGCAGCTGCACTGCCCTTATTTCTAAGTAAGGTCACGTTCTGAAGTAGCGGGAGTCAGGACTCCAATAAAACTTTTGGAGGGGACATAATTCAACCCATAACAGTGCCCTATGCTACTTTCCTAACCCACTCATCCTGCCATTGGCTTCACACATCAACAGAGCAGATTCCACGGACTCCCAAGCACAGATGGGGGATGGAAGGGTGACTGAACATAGTCCAGCCGATGGAGACTTTTCCTACAGAAAGAATTTCCAACCTCCTAGAGGGCCCGTGATTATTATTCCTTTTGGTGACATCTACTGTCTTTTTAAAGCTGGAATTATTAGAACACTTGGAAAAAACTTGAGTCTGAATTCGGTTTGTTGGCAAATCTCCTTTGTGCCCTTCTTCAGCCCAAATTTAGGGTATTAATGTGGCATCCTCACTCCTACAGATTTTATCGGTGGATCTCCCCAGATCTGCTCCCTGGAAGACCCTGCAAGGTTCAGAGCTGAGTGTGAAGTGTGGAGCTGGCAGTGACATTGTGAGTATTGTCACCCTGGTGGGAGGTGAGAACACATTGTCAGCGTTCTCCAACCATTGCCCTTTCAAGGAGATACTCATTTTTTTCCCCTTCATTAACAGCAAGCTCTTTTCTCTCATTGCCATGGGCTGTAGTCCCCTAAGAGTAAGTAAGTGGATATGAAAAAGCTTATAAATCCTGGCCAGCCCAAGCTCTGGAAGCAGTGCCACGGAGCCCCACATCCCTTCCACTTGTGGAGAGCAGCTTTTAGTATTTATTATTTTATTTATTTATTTACTTACCTACTTATTTACTTATTTAGCATTTATTTTCCAGTGTGACACACTTCCCTGGAACAGGCAAGTGCACTGTCATTCCTTTCCCTTTCTCCCCAGCCCTACTGTGACCTCCTCTCCAGCTGTCCCTTGGCAATCAGAGCGAGCCAGCACTGGGCTCTACCTTCCTAGATCAGCCAGCAGAGAAAAAGTTTGTGATTTTTCACCTGCTGTAGCTAGTTCCTGAGCAATTTTACCTTCCTGTAATTCCATATGATGAATAGGTATGATAGGGTAATGGTAACTACCTCCTATATCCTATATATCATGGAAAACCCAAAACGACAGTGGCTTAAATATATAAGGGTTTATCTCTCTTGTAAAAGAAGTCTGGAAGTGGCCAATCCAGAGTTAGTATGATGGCTCAATGGGGGAGATCCTTCTGTATTTCTGTTCCGTAGCACAAGTTTCCAGCTTCAAAGTCACCTCGAGGTCCAACATGGCTGCTGGGGCTCCAGCCACCATGTCCACCCTCCAGGTGGTAAGAAGGATGAAGAGCAAAAGGGATGCAACTCCCAGATGAACTGATTCACGGAGCCTCCTGAGAAGTCCTATACAACATCCTGTTTCCATCTTCTGACCAGACAGAATCCCTTTGGTGTTTGAATCGGAATGCCATTGAATTTATAAATCAATATGAGGGATGTTAGCATCTTTACATTCCAAATTCTGGAAAATTATCCTAATGTACTTAACACCATTGAGATCAGCTGTAATATCTCCATACACCAAACTGGACACCTACCAAACAAACATAATAAGAATGCCCAATGCTCGTTCTGTGTGTTAATACAGCTTTCAGAGCACTTTGCAATGTATTATTTAGTTTGATCTTTATAACAACCCTATGCAATGGAATCATTCATCCTATTTACCCGGTGAAGAAAATTCAACGTCAGAGAAGTTCACTGACTTGCCCACAGTCACACAGTACGTAAGTGGAAGGAGAGAGATTTAACCAGAGTTTCCCAGTGTTCTTTCACACTGTCTGTCCCGTCAACCGATGCTGAGATTTATCCTGTTTTTCTTCTCACAGAACTTCCTAAAAGTATTTTGCTCACTGGGAGGGAGTGGGGTTAATGTATCCATCAACGTACTCGCTGGGGGGACCTTAGGGAAGAAAGCACTAAGATTGTTGCAAGCATTCAAGGAAATAATGTACCTGAAGCCCAATTTTGACAATGCCTAGTACATGCGAAAAAGAAGTTATTGTGATCATTACAAAGTGAAAGCCCATTTCTTGTATATCCTGGAAAGCAAGTTGTGTCAGGCACTTTGCTGGCACTAGATAAGAAACCTGGATTACTGCACGTGGAGGGGTCACATCAACAAAGTTTATCCTGAACCACAGACGGGTCATCCCTGCTCCACCCACCCTGTCACACCCCCCATTGCCACTGTGTCTACTTTGGTACAGGCGTGTTGCAGGGTGGCCAAGCGTGTGGGCTCGGGGGCTGAATTCCTGGGTATGAATGCCTGCACCATTCGCTGTGTGAACTTGGGTGTTATTTAACCTCTCATTGCCTCGGTTTCCTCATCTGTAAATGGGAATACTAGTAATAGTGGCTACATCCTAAGGTTGTTTTAAGGATTAAAAGAATTTGCACAGGTAAAGCACGTAGAACCGGACTTAGCACATAATACCCGCTGAGTGGTTCAGATATGTAACCTATATATGGGTATATATCAGTTCTTTCTGGGTCTTGCAGGTGCTGATTACATATGGCCTAGAAAAGGAAGAAGAGCAGTCTGAGGATTGTTGACTTCTCTCTCTCTCTCTCTCTCTCTCTCTCTCTCTCTCTCTCTCTCTCTCTCTCCTCCCCTCCCCCAACAGGGCGAGCTCTTCTTGAATGACCAAACATGCAGAATTGTGCAGCGCGAGCTCTTATTTGATCTGGGCGTGGCCTATGGCATTGACTGTCTACTGACTGATCCCACCCTGGGGGGCCGCTGTGACACTTTTGCCGCATTCAATGTCTCGGTCAGTCCTAAAAGCACTACTCTTACTATGGTAGGAGAACCTTGGGCCAAAGAACATCTCTCATAATCCAGCATGGACCCTGCTGTAAAACTACTGTTGGCTGGTCCTCAGCGAGCCTGGCAACCAAGAGATCAGTGTTCTTCAGATTCAGAATCAATAAGCATCAACCTGGCCCTGCACAGGCCTTGCACATTTTCATTTCTCCACCCACCCACCCAATCCATTCATTCCCTCTCCATTAAGGAAACCATTGTTGGGTACCAACCAGGTGCCAGCTATTCTGTCAGTCATTTTCAAGCCTACCCATCGATTATTCACTCATTCATTCAACAAACATTTTTTGAGCTCCCGCCAGATTAAACCCTATGAAATTACCACATGTGCCATACAAAAACGGCAATTTCATATGGTTCAGTCTAGCATTATATGCTACCTACACCTTCATTTATTTACTCACTAATAACATTGGAGGCATTTATGAGTGTATCCCGGACCCTGCACTGTATGCAGCATTTTCATATTTCACACTCATTCATCCACCCAGTACCATTTATTGAGTTTGGCTCAATGCTCACCTTAGCCCTGTAATAGTCCAATAACAGAAGTAGTGATTATGAACCCTATTATGTAGATTTGGAAACTGAGCCTCAAAGAGGTGAAGTGACTTACGTGGCAAAGTCTGTCGCCAGTTAAGTTTGGCAACTACCTGGCAACTTGTAAGCATTCAATAAATATCCCAAATTATTAGGATACCAAAGTAGGAGATGAAAACCCAGTTTTCCTTTTGGCTGTAGAGGGTGTGGCCTTTTTAACTTCCAAAGTATATTCACACATATTTTCCAGTTAGTCACTTTCCCTCACCAATCCCCTGAAGATCAAACAGCAGAAAGAATTATTATCCCTGTTTTATATATCAGAAAACTCAGGATCAAAGAGTGTGACTGGCCAAAGGTATCACAGCTGGTTTATAATGAAACTGACAGCTGCATCCACATTTTCCACAGCTGCTACACTATACCTGCGTGACACAGCCCTGGTCCATCCACCTCTGCATAACAGCGAACTTTTCCCCTCAAAGAACTAAACCAAGGAGCTGAGGTCCAAGAGAGACCTGCAGAATTCTCCATGGCGAAGTTTCAGTGTGTCTGCTCTTATATTCTTAAGCATAGTCGGAATCTTAATCAAAATTAATTAAGTTCTTAGCTCATCAAGGCATAAACCAGGGGCATTTCCTCCTATTTCCCAATATTCTTGATTTTTAAGTGTTTCTGTTTTCTTGAATACTAGGGGGATTGTGGGAGCTGCATCTATACTCCCAGCTGCCCACGGTGGACAAAACCAAAGGTAATTATTCATGCTATGATAACGTTTAGAGAGAACGAGGTTTGTTTCATTATCAGATACCAATTTTCTGTGAGGTATGCGCATGTGTGCCTGTGTGTGCATTTATGTGTATGTTGGATAACTGTAATTTATGTCATTCTTTCAACAACCAGGCCAATGGGAGATGAACATTCTTAATTCAGGCAACCTGTCAACCCACTACCTGTCTTCTTGGAACTGTCTAGAAAACTCATGGGATTATAGACCTAGAAGGAACATCAAAAATAATTATAATGATAAAACTAATAGCTGCATTTTGTTGGCTGTTGTTCATGTCCCTGATTCTGAGCTAGGCCCTTTATTTATACATTACCCCTGTTCTTCATTATAACACTCAGATGAGGCTATTTTTACCTCCACTTATGAAAAAATTGAATCTCAGAGAGGGTAAGCAATCAGCCCAAGGCCAGACAGCTAGCGAGGAGCAAGGCTAGCAGGAAATCCCAGAAAGCAATGTAAGAGTAAGGTTAAGCCAATGAAATTTGGAGTCCACAGATATAAGATCAAATTCCAGTGGCTTGTTTTTGGCCAACAACATACTCTATGTTTTTGCCCTGTAAAACTGAGCTAATAACAATTCTGATATTAGGAAAAGTAATTTTTAAAATGTGGATACAGAGCCTGGCACATAGTAAGTGCTCGTTAAATATTGGTTTTATTACTTATTCCAAGTTTTTTCTACTCTACTAGTAAAACCTCTAATAAAAACACTCCTACAAAACAAAATGTAACTTATACCCTCCCTACTGATGATTTGGGGGCCTTGCTACCCCTCCCATGATAGAAAGCTACCTCTCCTCCACTCCCTCTCGAAGCAATCACACCTTCTGCAAACACTGTAAGAGTCGGAAAATCCTTTCTCTTAAGACTGGGGAAGTCTAGCTCCGCACCCCCCCCCATTGATTTGCCTATCTATGCCCCCAAGAAAAGACTTCCCTGTAAAGGCCAGAGTCCCATTTTCGATTTGGGCAGTACCCAGATAATCCACTGGGAGCTGACTAAAGCCCAAGTCCAGGAGGTGGAAGGCGAGGGATGGTTCTCTTTCTTCCTTTAGGGTGTGAAGCAGAAGTGTCTGTACAACCTGTCCCTCAGGAGGAACCTGGAAGGCTGCCGGCAGCAGTGCGCCCTGGTGATACAGCTCCCCAGGTGCTGCAAGGGCTATTTCGGGAGAGACTGTCAGGGTGAGGGCGCCTCTTACCCCCCGGACATTCCAAAAGGATTGTACAGTCACTCCGCAGCATTTGCAAGTTTGGAAAGGACTGAAATTATGAAGTGCATGGGTTGCAGGGTGGGGGGGTGCATAGCTCCTAGTGACTCCGCTAAGAAAAGATGCAAAAGCAATCATTCTGAAGAGTTGTGTAGCCTTCCTCCTACTTTTTTCTTTTGTCACATTTTGGGTTTTTTACAGTTAAGAGTCTTGCAATGGTGTATCATGCTTTTTTTCTTAGCACATTTCCCATGGTGCTAGAAACACCATAGTTCCGTTTTTACTCTAGTCCATGATACTGATAATCATGTGAATTTAAATGTATCTAACAGAATTCTACTTTGACAGGGCTCTATACTAATATGATATCTGTGAGCCATTACTGCCTGAAAAATAAACTCTGCTATAGGACATATAACATCACCCTCCCTTACTTACCTCACCAGGAGAGGGCTCCATGCCAAAGGGCATTTGGGCCCATCCTGAAACCCCTGTGTCTAGATACAACTACTAGGCAACAATACATCAACAACAGAAGCGTGACAAATGCCATGGCACTTCCCATCTGCCATGCGTTGTTTTAAGTAAGCACACTAATGGAGTGCTATGTCCCATATATATCAATACATTTACACCTCGGAACAATCCCTAAGAAGTAGATTACATTGTTATCCCATTTTACAGATGAGAAAATGGAGGCACAGGAGCACCTGGGACTCCCACAGAGGATAAGAAGGCAGCCCACAGTCCCACACTGTGTCTCTAGAAGCCATGGTTTTAACCAGCATGCAGACTCCATTTGTTCTGGTCCAGTTAGAAAATTCTGGGCTGGAGTCCACACGATCACCTAGGCTCCACTCTTCATCACTAAAGTGTGGACCATTCACAAAAATCAGCGCCATCTCTTATATTTGTTCAGTGCTTTATATTTTCAAAATGTTCTCAGTTATAGTACCTCATTTGACCTTCATGTCACAAGGTGGTATAGGTCAAGTGGGCAGTATTTCATCATCATCATCATCATCATCATCATCATCATCACCATTTAGAGCTAAGAGAACTGAAGCTCAGAGCAAGTTTATTATTCAGGCCAGAGTCACTCAGAGCCAGGTCTCCCGGCCCCCAAATACAGTACATGGTTCAGCATATCACCCTGCCGAGGTAGAATCCTATCAGATACATTTAAGTTCATGTCCCATAAGCCAGTGGCTTGCCCTAAACATCATGACACTATGTGGGTGTGTCCCCAGGGCCACAGTCCCTCTGGGCTAATGGAGGTCAGAGCCCACAGCTAACGATGGGTTAGCAGCACATTTACAAATGCTGCGGAGACTGTTGAGTCCCTGCTGTTTCATTTCTTCCAGCCTGCCCTGGAGGACCAGATGCCCCGTGTAATAACCGGGGGGTGTGCCTCGATCAGTACTGGGCCACGGGAGAGTGTAAATGCAACACCGGCTTCAACGGGACGGCGTGTGAGCTGTGCTGGCCAGGGAGATTCGGGCCTGATTGTCAGCGTATGTGGTACCCACTCCCCCGTGCTATAGCCTGTTCAACTGTGTACTCCCCCATCCTCATCTACACATCCTCCTGACCTGGAAGCATGCATCTTCCCCTCTCTCCAGCCACCCACCTCCTATCTGCCTACCCTTACATGCTTCCCCTCCTAGAATGTATTCCCAGTTTCCCTCCACTAAAAGAGCTTCATCTCTAAAAATTGAAACTCACATGCCCTGCAGCCATCAAGGCAAGCTGTGCCTGAAAAACATCCATTCATTCAATTATTCAACCAAAACGTATTACTGAGTCCTTACAAATATTGATAGCTAACGTTTATGAAGTGCCTACTACGTGCCAAACAGGTTTTTACCATTTAATCCTCACAGCAACCCTTTTAAGGGAGGTACTGTTATTCCCACTTAGCAGATGAAGCAAATAAGGCACAAAGGGGCTAAGTGACTTGCTCAAAGCCAGGAATTGTTCTAAGTCGTAAGGATACAGTGGTGTGGGGAGGAGGCAAAATCCCACTTCTCAAGGACTGTATTTGTATATTCAAAGGGTGAAAATAGATAAAAACTGCAGTAACAAAGTAGTTATAAAAGGTTCTTTGCCAAAATTTAATGTTTCAAGACTATATATGTTTCTGAGTTCCAGTCAAAATGGCGCAGTAGGTAAATGCTGAGCTTACCTTCTCTCACGACCACATCAAAATTATAACTAAACCACAAAACAACCATCATTGAGAATCACCTAAAATCTTGCTAAACCAAAGCTCTACAACTGAGGACGTGCAGAAGAAGCCACATCAACACTGGTAGGAGGGGCAGAGACGCAGAACGGGCTGGTCTCACACCCTCGTGTGACCATTAAAAATCAGGAGGGATATCTCAGCTATGGAGCTCCACCCGGAAAAGCGAGGAGTTACAGCTCCTCCCCAGTGTCGGGGAGAGAAGTCCCCATAATTTCTGGTTGTGAAAACCAGTGGAGATTGTGACTGAATGAGACGGAGGGCAGCTGGAGTCCCGGGTGCTCCTCTTAAAAGGACTGCGCACAGACTTACCGACGGAATTACTGGCTCTGAGCTCCAACACTGGGGCAGCAGGTGGAGAGGCGACAAGGACATATTGGGGTAAACTGAGTTGTCTGACTTCAGGATGAAGGCCAAAGGGGCAGCTTTCTCCCAAACAGAGGGGCTGGCGGAAGCCATTGTTTATTTGCTGAGCCCTCCCCCTTCCTGAGGGCAGACGCAGGTGGCCATCATATCTGAGACTCCATCAAGCGGGCTAATGCTGTTCGTTTGCTACGCCCTGGTGATTCTGAGACCACACCCTGCCCGACTTTCGGGCACATCCAAGCGGTTTCCAGTGGCTTTTTCATACAAACTGCCAGCCTTGGCTAATGCGGCAGACTCTCCTAAGGTCTCTCAATGGTTTGTGGAAGCCAGACAAGAAGCCTCTAGCTCAGCATGTCCTCTGCCTCTGGCTGAGCAGCCCTAAGCCCAGCACTAGCAGCAGCTGGCCTTTCTTCATGGCTTGGCCTCTTCCAAGCATGGCTCAGGTGGCAGCCATCTGCAGATTGCTTTGTGGTTCCTGCTGGGTGGCTCCAGGTGGGGCACAGGCTGCAACCAAACTTGACCTGCAGTGGGTCCACTCCCAGGTGGCCCTGGGGCTGGCGCCCCCAACAGCCAGTTTCAAAATGAGATGGATCATCATCCAGTCGCCTCCAAAGATGACACACCCAAGGGGCAGATTGGGCAGGCACCAGAGTCCTGCTGAGGCAGATCCTGCTCTGTAGGATCAGCCCCTGCACCACACTCCTCCACCCGGTCAGTCCTCACAACCCTGGGCCCGAGGGACAATCCCTCCAATTGATGTGCAAATAGCAACCAAGGCTCAACTACAAAAGGAGGGCACACACAACCACACAAGAAACACACCTGGAGTGCACAGCACAAGTGACCAGGAAGACTGCACAACTGGGCCCCACAGCACACCTACTACATAAGGCCACTCTACTAAGACCAGAAGACATAGCAGCCCTACCTAGTACAGAGAAACAAACACAGGGAGGCAGCCAAAATGAGGAGACAAAGAAACATGTCCCAAATAACAGAACAAAGCTCCAGAAAAAGAACTAAACAAAATAGAGACAAGTAATCTACCAGACGCAGAGTTCCAAACACTGGTTATAAGAATGCTCAGTGATCTCAGGGAGAACTTCAAAAGGGATAGGAAACATAAAAATGGAGACAGAAAAATGAACCAGTCAGAAATAAAGAATACAAGAACAGAAATGAAGAATACGTTATAGGAAATCAACAGTAGAGAGTACATGAAGCAGAGAATCAAATCAGTAATTTAGAAGATAAGGCAGCAACCCAATCAGAACAGCAAAAAGAAAAAAGAATCTGAAAAAGGGAAGAGAGCTTAAGAGGCCTCTGGGACAACATCAAGCATACCAACATTCACATTATAGGGGTACCAGAAGAAGAAGAGAGAGTGCAAGGAATTGAAAACCTATTTGAAGAAATAATGATGGAAAACTTCCCTAACCTAATGAAGTAAATAGATATACAAAACCAGGAAGTGCACAGAGTCCCCAATAAGATGAACCCAAAGAAGCCAATAACAAGACATATCATAATTAAAATGCCAAAGTTTAAAGACAAAGAGAGAATCCTAAAAGCAGTAAGAGAAAAGCTACTAATAACTTATAAGGGAGCTCCCATAAGATTGTCAGCTGATTTCTCCACAGTAACTTTGCAGGCCAGAAGGGACTGGCAAAATATTCAACATGATGAAAAGCAAGGACCTACAACCAAGGGTGTTCTACCCAGCAAGGAGAAAGGCTATCATTTAAAACCAAAGGACCGATACAGAGCTTCTCAGCCAAGAAAAAGCTAAAGGAGTTCATCACCACCAAACCAGTATTACAAGGAATCTTAGAAGGATTTAAGATGAAAAAAAATAAAGAAAAAAATATATATATACATTTATATATATAATATATATTTATATACATTATATATAAATATATATAATATTTTATTTTATATATATTTTTTATATTATCTATATATGTTTAAAATAAAATGGCAATAACTACATACCTCAACAATTACTTTCCATGTGAATGGATTAAATGTTCCAATCAAAAGATAGGGGGCTGAATGGATAAGAAAACAAGACCCTTATATATGCTGCCAACAAGAGACTCACGTCAGATCAAAAGACACACACAGACTGAAAGTAAAGGGATGGAAGAAAATATTCATGAAAATGGAAACAAACAAATCTGAGGTAGCAATACTTATACCAGACAAAATACACTTTAAAACAAAGACTACAACAAGAGACAAAGAGGGACATAGCAATCCCTCTTCTGGGTATTTATCCAAAGAAACCCAAAATGCTTCTTCAAGGGGACGTTCTCATCCATATGCTCATTGCAGCATTATTTATCATACAATAGCCAAGAGGTGAAGGCAACCTGGGTGTCCCTCGATGGATGAAGGGATAAAGAAGAGATGGTACAAATGACACAATGGAATATTACTCCGCTGTAACAAAGAGGGAAATCTTGCCATCAGCAACAACATGGATGGACCTAGAGGGTATTGTGCTGAGTACAGTAAGTCAGACAGCAAAAGATGAATGTCATATGATTTCACTTATAAGTGGAATCTAAAGAACAAAATAAACAAACAAATGAAACAGAAACTCATAGATACAGAGAACATTTTGATGGCTGCCAGATGGGAGGGGGTTTGGGGGCAAAGTGAAAAGGGGACGGGATTAAGAAGTACAAATTGGTTGTTACACAGTAGTCATGGGACGTAGGGTTTAGCATAAGGAATATATTCAATAATGTTGTAATAACTAGGTATAGTGTCAGATGGGTAGTAGATCTATCAGGGTGATAGATGGGAGGGGGTTAGGACAAGGTGAAAAGGGTGAAGGGATTAAGAAATACAAATTGGTAGTTTGTCATTGGGATGTAAAGTGTAGAAAATATAGTCAATAATATGATAATAACTATGTATAGTGCCAGATGGGTACTAGTCAGGGAGATCAATTCCTAAGTTATAAAAATGTCTAACCACTATGCTGTACACCGAAAACTAATATAAAATAATATTGAATGTCAACTCTAATTGAAAAAATTAAAAGCGGGGAGATAAAGAAGAATAAGAGGTTCAAAGTTCCAGGTATAAAACAAATAATTCTTAGGGATGTAATATAAAGTATAGGAAATATAGTCAGTAGCATTGTGATAGCGTGGTACAGTATCAGATGGTTGCTGCACTTATCATGGTGACCAGTTCTTTAGCAAGGGAATATAATCAGTAATGGGGTAATAACTCTGTATAGTGCCAGATGGGTACTGTTGAATATCTATGATGTACACCTGAAACTAATATAGTATTGCATTTTATCTATATTTTAATAAAAACCTTTTTAAAAAGAGTAATTACAAAAGGTATAAAGAAAATGAAGCAGGTAAAGGGAACTGTGGAAGAGAAATGAGCACGTGCAAAGGCCCTGAGGCAGGAGTGGGCTTAGCATGCAACAAACAGCAAAGAGACCAGGTGGCTGAGCAGAGTGGGCAAAGAAGAGGGAGAGAGGAAGGAAATGAAATCTGAAGGTTGCCAGAGGCCAGATCACATAGGAACTTCTCAGCCAGAGAAAGATCTTTGGCATCTGTTCTAAGTGTGATGGGTGGGCTGTAGAAGATTGTGAATGGAGGAGTGTCATGAGCAGAGTAGAAAGATCACTTCCGCTGCTCTGTGGAGAATATCCTGCAGGAGAACAAGAGCAGAAGCAGGGCCACCAGCAGGGGAAGCTACAATCTAGGTGACAGCTAGTACTGCCTTGGGCTAGGGTATTAGTGCTGGAGGTGGGGAGAAGTGGAAGGATCAGTATGTATCTTTAAGATTTTACTGTTAAGTAGATTTCTCCAATAGGAGAGCCACATAAAATCCATTTAAGTTCATGCCCCATAGGCCAATGGCTTGTCCTAAAATGAACATCACAATACTATTCTGTTACATACCCCATCCCATTTTCTATTTCCATGTTTGTGACACAACATATTTATAATTACATGGTCAATAGCCAGTTACTCCAAGACTATAAGATCCATGAAAACAGGGACCTTCTCTCTCATGTTTTCCATGGTAATCTCATCGTCTAGTAGTGTCTGCTCCATGACAGCCACTGAATAAGGTAGTTTTTGAATGTTTGAATGTTTGAATGAATACATGAATGAATGAATGAATGAATGAATGAATGAATGAATGAATGAATGACTATGGCATAAGCAGTGTGCCTCCCACACTGACAATACGGCCAACAGGTGGTCATGAGCTGGTTGATTGGATTTCAATCCCTGATCACTGATTACTGATCACACTCCAATTTGTTGTTTTACAGCCTGTGGCTGCTCTGACCATGGACAGTGTGATGAGGGGATCACAGGCTCCGGGCAGTGCCTCTGTGAAGCAGGATGGACGGGCCGCTTCTGCGACACTCAGCAAGGTCTGTCATGCGAGGGGTTGGTGAGCCGCCAGTAGCACCACGCTGCAGTGGACCCTACAGAGAGCATCCAACTGAGAGGGTGGGGGTCTGAGCAACACCTAAGAAAAAGAAAAAAGATAGCACAGCAGATGTTCCCTTTTCCACGTAGAAAAGATGACTTGGATATGTGGCCCCAGGCACCAGGAGGTTTGGCAACTTGAAGCCAAACTAAAGGGAAAGATTTAATTCAAACCCTTGAAACCAGTATGCGGTCCTGTGCTATCACGGAAGGAGCCGCCTCAGGCAAAGAATTCAGGATCAGACAGGAATGGTCCCGCAGCATCGTGGTCCCGGGCCCACATGTGTACAGACACAGAGGCAGAGTGGTTTCATAGTAAACGCCCCGCTTTGGGGTCCAGGATCTGGCCCCTGGTTCTGCTGCTCACCAGATGCGTGGCCTTAGATAACCCACCCACTCTGAGCCTTCACAGGCTCATCCTTAAAAAAAGAAGTGTGTGAGGCACGCTTTGCAAGGGGAGCGTTGTTCTAAGGGTCAGAGATCATGTTTTGAAGTGCCCAGGGTATGTGGGCACTTAAAAGGACTACTATCATCATGGCCATAATCTTGATCCTTACCGAGCAGTCAGTATTCTGAGGCCTCCCTCGTACCCAAAGCCCTGTGTTCTGGCAAAAGCCCTGAGATGTGAAATTTGAATTATCCACTGTGAATCACTGTCATTTCATCCTCCCTGGGGGCAGAAGGGCATGACTAAGCTCTTTCTGTGGGCTTTGGCAACCTGAAGTTCCAAGTCCCAACAGCACCCTTAACTGCGGTGCCTCTTCCTTCCCGAACCTCTGACCGCCCCATGGATTTGGGCTGCCTGTTGATGCTGCAGCTCCATCCAGTCACCAAAGCTCCAGACTTCTCCCAATCTTAATGGTGCCCTCAGAAAGCTGTGGGATTTCTCCTCCAATTTAACCATCTCTGTCTGGAACCCCGTGTCCTTAGGACCAGAGCACTAATCTGCCAAATTCATCTCTGCTAGCAAATTTTGCAGTATAAAGTTTTAATTAGTTGCTCCTAAAGTTAACATATTTGCATTTTAATCCGATTAATGTTGCAGAAATAATGTCTTAATATGAAGGAATAAATCCAGAATCTCAGAATTTCCAGGCTAAGAAGGACCCTAGTAAGTCCACCCATCCTCCTCCCGCTGTAAGGGGACACTTTTGAAACACAGTAGCAGGCCAGAGAGTCTTGAGAAGATGCTTTAGGCAGATCTCAACTCTCTCACCACGATGCAGGATGAATGGTGACCTTTTTCTTTGCAGTCCTGCCCCCAGTATGCACACCTCCATGTTCTGCTCATGCCACCTGTAAGGAGAACAACACGTGTGAGTGTAACCTGAATTATGAAGGAGATGGAATAACGTGCACAGGTGGGTCCCCTTCGTGCATGTGTAAAATAGCAATGTGGTACAGGAGCAGAGCGGGACTCAGTCAGAGTTCCTGGGCTCCATCCTGGCCCTTCTACGTCCTGCCTGGGCCACATGGCAATACACACACTCTCTGTGACTCAGTTTTCTTAATGGGTTTGCTCACGCATGACCTACCTACTTCCCAAGTCATGGTTTTGAAATTGCTTTGCAAACTGCAATGTACTTTATTTTATAGTGTTTTTCTAACTCTATGATGAATCCAGTCTTATTTCAAAAAATTCATAACATACACTACAGTATTTAAAAAATAACAGTTAAACCTAGTCAAATTTTCACCACTCAGTGAGAACCACTCTGAACTTTGCAAAGTCTGTCCTTAGTAGTTAAGATATCAGTTCACTCACACAACAACCCAAATGAACAGTGGCATATACAAGGCAGATACAGTTGTACCTCGGTTTTTAAACGTCTCCGTTGACGAACATTTCTGTTTACGAATGCCATAAATTTTATGGATCTATGGTCTCATTAGATAGCAAAATTCATGCTAAATTTGCAGTGTTAGGGGTTGATTTTAAAGGTCTGGAATGGATTAATCCATTTTGCATTACTTTCTATGGGGAAACCGTGCCTCAGTTTTCGAATGTTTCGAACTCGAATGGTCTTCCAGAACGGATTATGTTTGAAAACCGAGGTACCACTGTATTTAAATGTTAACTTTTATTCATAGAACAGTTTGGATGAAGGCATGCAGGATTAATATAGGGTATCACTCTGAAAGGTCATCTGGCAGCCCAGACGCCTAATATCTTGTAGCTCTGCCATCACTGACTTGCCTGGCCCAAGATGGCCACCACCATAAGCACATCCCAGGCAACAGGATAGAGATGGAGAGGAAGGAGGTCAACCTTCCTCTCTTTAAGAACACAGCTAGTACTTGCTAAAATACTGTCTGTCCCCATCCCATTGGATGGACCCAAATCATAGGTGACACCTAGCTGCAAGAGAGCCTGGAAATGTAGTCTTTGGGCAACCATGAGCCCAGCTAAATATATATTCTGTAAATAAAGGAGACAATAGATATTAGGGCAAAGCTACCAGTCTTGGCCACAAGTACATTCTTTTTTCATGAAGAAATATTCATATAGAGATATGAACTTTCTTTATAAAAATGAGATCTTGCCATCCCTGCTGTTTTTGTAATCTTCTACAAGACAGTCCAGAAGTGAGTCAGTGCTTAACGGTGGCAGCAAAGACCCAAGTTCTGTCTTTCTATCCTGCCATCTTTAGGGTGAGGCCTTCTGTCTTCACGTCCATTATCTCAGTTTCAAGTGGCTACAACCACTCCAGGCAAAAAGACTGGCAAGAGAAATCAGATGGCTTTCCAGCTATTCCAGAGGCTAGAGCTAATCTATTATTAGGGGATTGAAATTTGGGGGATTGTGGAAAACAAAGGTCCTTAGAGATAGCACAACACAGTCAGGAAAGCATGGGCTTTGGAATCAAATCATCCTGGGTTTAAAATCCCAACCCCACCAAGTTCAGCTGTTTTGCCTTCCTCAGGTCAGTGAAGCTCTGAGTTTCAGTTTGTTCATCTGTAGGATGGGGGTACAATGTCTCTCTCACAGGTGCTCAATAGTGCACTAATTCTACACACACCTATACACACATAACCATCCTAACGTTAAAAACCCAAACTTATTCAGAAAAGTACTACCAAAATGGAGCCTAGATGTATGTGCCAAAGGGGGCAGAGGTGGACAAATGCCATCAGGCCTGGTCTATCAGGGTATTAGCCACAGGATAATGTTTGCAAAGGCTAGCCCAGAGACCACGGGGCATGGGGACAGAAGTCACCGACATGTGGAGACCCATGTATGCCCCCATCACCTCTGGTCCTGTGACTCATACCCCCTAATCTGAAGCCCCAGTTACACAGATGGTGTCTCATTGAGCCCTCTCTCCCCTGTTCTTGCAGTTGTGGATTTCTGCAAACAGAACAACGGGGGCTGTGCGAAGGTCGCCAAGTGCTCCCAGAAAGGCACAAAGGTCTCCTGCAGCTGCCCAAAGGGCTACAAAGGGGATGGCCGCAGCTGCACAGAGATAGACCCCTGTGCAGACGGCCTCAATGGTGGGTGTCATGAGCATGCCACATGCCAGATGACCGGCCCGGTGAGTCTCTTCCCCAGGGAAATGTGAGACCAGCTTCTTGTGCCTCACTCAGGCTTGCTTCTCCACCCTGCTTACCATTCTGCCTCTTCCTAAGTTTTCTTCCCACCTCAATCTATTTCTTGTTAAGTCAGCAGGCTAAATGCAAGGTGGTAGCCTAAGCAGAAGAGGATATTAGTGGGAAAACAGATGAAATCCACAGTCTATTGTGTAGTTAATAGTAATGTGCCAACACTAATTTCTTAGGATTGACAAATGTACTACGGTTATGTTAACTGTTTACATTAAGGGAAACTGGGTGGAGAGTATATGGGAACCCTTTCTGCTATGTTTGCAGTTTTTCTGTAACGCTGAAATTATTCAAAATAAAAAAAGTTTATTAAGACAAAGAAATTTGGTAACAAGTGGCAGGAAAAGTGCAGGTTTGGACACACCCTCAAGTCTTTATAGAATGGAATCATTGCCCTGTTGCCCTGTTTACCTGATGAGAACAGAAGATGGTAGGAGATTATGTCCATTATGATTATAAACGTGAACTTAGAGTCACACAACCTTGGAGTCTTAGCTCCTGGACTTCTACACTGTGTGGAATGGGGCTGGCTACTTAACCTCTCTGAGCCTCAATTTTTTCATTTGCAAAGTGGGCCAATAATGCAGACCTCCTAGGATTGTTGCGGGGATTAAATGAGATCATTCATTGATTCAACAAATGGTCATCAAGCACCTCGTATGTGCTATTTCAGGTGCCAGGGATGTAGCAATAAAAAGATTATATACAAGGCAAGGGAGAGGGCAATGCTCGGTAAGGAAACAAACGTACAAGATACATACGTTCAGGGAGCACCAAGCGTCAGGAAGAACATAAATCGGGCCGATGTGAGAGAAGGGACAGGGAGAGCTAGTTTATTTCAGTGGATCAGGGAAACGACACTTGAGCTGAGATGTGAAGGATGACATTTCATCGTGAGCCTGTACAAACACAACACGTAGCAGTTACTAAATTCCCTCTGGACAGCAGAGGTGTGTATTCTTGGTCCCTCTAAACATCTCCTGTGCTGGATGATGGCCCACAAAGCACTTGGGGGCTCTGGGGTCCTAGAGAAGTGGCTTTTTTATCGTTTCTACTCTCCCCACAGGGCAAGCACAAGTGTGCATGTAAAAGTCATTACGTGGGAGACGGGCTGGACTGTGAGCCAGAGCAGCTGCCCATTGACCGCTGCTTACAGGACAACGGGCAGTGCCACGCCGATGCCAACTGTGCCGACCTCCACTTCCAGGGTCAGTGTGGCCAGGGGCTGCTGGCCCGCAGCACCTGGTCTTCAGGCTTTGGGGAACGGGATCTGGACAAGAGCAAAAGGGGAAAAAATTAACTTTAAAAAAGGAAAAATTTTAATTTAGTATTTTTTAAATTAAAAATTAAAACTTGGGGACCAAACAGCCCATGCATTGCCCAGGACCCAGTGCCCAGGAGGCCGTGGGCCTCTGTCAGAGAGAGACGGAGTAAACTCAGAATTAGACCCTGAGCCATGAGAAGCAGGAGGAAGCTCAAAACTCATCTAGCATGGGTTTTCCTGATACTCCCTTTCCCCACATTGCTGAGTAACCCCTGCCACCAGTTGATTGGAACTGAATCTAAGGAGAGTAGTTCAGGGTTTAAACAACAACGAGGAAGCGCCTGCCACATACAGAAGCGACTTCTCAGCAATTGTTCTGATCGTAGCACATGGATGGGCATAGGCCCCACTTACTTTCAAGGATGATGTCAGTGGCTTAGAATAAAGGTACAGGTATAATGAAACAAAGTACAGAGGTGCGGGAGTTAGGGCCTCCTGAAACTGGATGGAAGAAAGCCATAAAGGACCCAGAAACTAGTTCTGAGCCAGGGTGAGGAGGGGCTTCTGTGGTTCAGAAAGCGATTCAGGGCACTGCGTATTATGGCTGACGGGATGTCTCTGACTGGGTTGGCTTTGCTTTACAGACATGATCATTTTCGTGAGGCAGGTTTTACACATTTCAATGATAACTACTGACTTACTACCTATATGTACTAGCTTAGTCCATCAGGGCTCCTACAATAAAGTGCCATAGATTGGGTAGCTTACAAACAACAGAAATTTATTTCTCACAGTTCTGGAGGCTGGAAGTCCGAGATCAGAATGGCGGCACGGTCAAGTTCTAATGAGGGTCCTCTTCTGGGTTGCAGGCTGCCGACTTCTCGTTGTGTCCCCACATGGCAGAAGAGGCAAGGGTGTCCTCTGGGGTCCCTTTTATAAGAGCACTAACCCCATTCATAAGGGTGCTATCCTCATGACCTAATCACCCCCCAAAGACCTCACCTCCTAATACCATCATATTGTGGGTTAGGATTTCAATACATGAAGATGGGGGGACACAAACATTCAGTCCATAACATATATCAAGTCCTAAGACACCTCAAATTTCTTTTGGAGAGGAGATAGAGGAGGCATGGGATATATAACATTGTCTCCTTGTAAGACAATCCCCAGTGTAGTTAAGGACATTTGTATAAGACCAGGAAAAGAGAGTAATAAGACGGAAAACAGCAATTTGTCTCATTGATGGTGCAACTGAAATGAGAGAGAAGAATAGAGAAAAATTGAAAGCAGAGATGCGAACAGATATTTGCACACCCTTGTTCACAGCAGCATTATTAACAACAGCCAAAAGATGGAAACCACCTAAATGTCCATCAACTAATGAATGGATAAACAAAGTGTAGTATATCCATACGAAGGAATATTATTCAGCTTTGAAAAGGAGTGAAATTCTGATACACGGTACATGAATAAACCTTGAAAACATTATGCTACATGAAATAAGCCAGACAGAAAAGGACAAATGTATGATTCCACATACAGAAACTCCATAGTTGGCCTTCCGCTTGGAAAGTCCTTTGCAAGGGACGCTGCCAACCAGGCAGGCTGAGGTGGGCCATTCCTCTTCTTCCCCTCCTAGATACCACCGTTGGAGTATTCCATCTACGTTCCCCACTGGGCCAGTACAAGCTGACCTTTGATAAAGCCAAACAGGCCTGTGCCAACGAAGCTGCAACTATGGCAACCTACAACCAGCTCTCCTATGCTCAGAAGGTGGGTCCCCAGTTAGTGGGTACCATGCATGCAGGGTCCAATGGGGAGGAGCTACAGCATCTTCTTAAGATGGTCTGGAGACTTAGACTTGGGCTGTTGCCTTCTTGGAGGGGAGTGCAGAAAGCTCCTGGAGCTATAATAACTTGTCACATATAATAATTTGTCACATCCATTACGAGTCTACTATGTGTCTGGCACTGTGAGGGGTAGTTTGTTGACATTACTATCCATCCTTATGACATCCCTGGAGGTACAGACAGGGCAATGGTGCCCAATGTCAAATATGGCCTTGACTCCAAAAGTCTGTTCTCAACCATGACATTCAGCTGCCAAGACAGAGGCACAGACTGGGAGTGCACCTCACAACTGGAAACCAGAAAGAGATCAGTAACCACAAGTCTAGGATCCCCATGAACCCACAAAGCAGTCGAGTTTCTCTGGAATAGCTGGAACTCTCTGTGTCTGGAGGGGCTGTGAAAGGGGTAAGTGGGGATGGTCCCGGCTCTCAGCCATAGCCAGGCAGGAAACGGAGCTCTGGCCAGTGCTACTCTCGGCCTCTAACAGAAGCTCTGCCCACTGGGAAAGGCCAGCACCTTGGAGTTACCAGCTAGTGGCTGCCCACTGGGGGTAGAGGAGGTGGCTGCCTACACAGTGTGATTTTATAGCTCTTCCTTCACCTCCATCGCCAGACCTGACGTTTCTAAGGAACAAAGGCTTTGATGGCAGAACCCAGGTTCCTGGAGGGTGTGAATTTCTCCTCTCCTGCTTGCTGGTTGGGTGGCTTTGATCAAGCCATTGAAACCTCTGTGCTACTTGGAATGTTAATATGAAGACTAAAGGTAGTATGGCACAGAGACTAGCACACAGTAGGAACTCAGGTTTTAAGAGTAAGAGTTCTGGAGTAGACTACCGGGGTTTGAATCTCAGCTCTGCTACTTGCTGGCTGTATGACTTTGAGCAAGTTATTCAACTCTTCTTTGCCTCAATTTTTTCAACTATATGATAGGGTTTTGGTTTTTTTAAGTTCCTATCTCAAAGGGTTGATGTAAGGGTGAAAAATGCTGACACATGAAAAGCCCTTGCAATAGAACCTGGCCCAGAATACGCTCTCAGTGTTATGGTGATGATGCTGGTGGTGATGATATTGTTGATAATCAGTTAGAGTTTTGTCAACTCATAAGCAGAAGAATTTACAGCCAGGGGTCAATGGCTGATAGCAAATCCTTTCTCAAGAGCGGGGCAGAAGATAAATGAGTGTGACATACTCGGCCACATACAAGAAAGAGAGGGTGCCACTTTCATCCATCCAATGGTTCAATCAACGAAAACAACGAGCATATACTATGTTCCAGGCTCAGAGGTATAATAGGCAAAATTAGCCATAACCCCAGACTCCATAGAGTTTACAGTCTGATGAGGGAATCAGACATGAACCCAGGAACCCACAACACATCTGAAATGGCAGCTGATCTGTGGCCACATGTGTCCCTACAGGCCAAGTACCACCTCTGCTCAGCAGGCTGGCTGGACGGTGGGCGGGTTGCCTATCCTACAGCCTACGCCTCCCAGAACTGTGGCTCTGGCATCGTTGGGATAGTGGACTATGGACCAAGAAACAACAAGAGTGAAATGTGGGATGTCTTCTGCTACCGGATGAAAGGTAACTAACCCCAGATTCCAGGCCACACAGCTGCTCAGCCTGGCCAGCCATCCTCCCAGGGTGAGCTTGGCAGCCCGGGGCCCTGCCTCACTGGAGCACAACCCCATGTGTTCCTGCCTTCCAGATGTCAACTGTACCTGCAAGGCGGGCTACGTGGGAGATGGCTTCTTGTGCAGTGGGAATCTATTGCAGGTCCTGATGTCCTCCCCCTCACTCACAAACTTCCTGACGGTATGTACCATGTCTGCTGGCTTTCACCTCAGGGAAGGAGGGGTTGCCTCAAAGCAGATTAGAGAGGTGAGTCCTTGAGAGGAGACAAAGGCTCACGGTCACGGTGAGGAGCATGGTCACTGGACCACATTGCCTGAATGTAAAGCTTGCGTTTGCCGCTTGTTGCCTCACCTTAAAGTTCCTTTCCTCCCTGGGCCTCAGGTTCCTCATCTGTACTATGGCGATAACGATAACACCGACTTCATTGGGTCACTGTAGTAAGCAAATGAGTTAATATTTGTAAAGCACTTAAACCTGGCCAGCACGTGGAAAATGCTATATTGATGTTAGCTAGTGTTATTATCTCTGCATCTAGAGCAGTGTAAGAGTCGGATCTGTAGGAATGAGATGCTCTTTTGTCTTCATGGACAGGGAGGGACACAGTGAGCTAAGTCTGCCTGGGGATGACCCACTGAGCCAAATCACCAACATGGCACCCACGTGCATTTTGCACTGCACTTCAAGTCACTTTGATATTCTACAAGTTATGTCCAATGAAGAGAAAACCCCAGTTGGAGAAGGATTTGACGTTGACTGATCAAAGAACTGAGCTAATAGTAACAATAACAAGAACCGCTAATATTTCTTGAGCATCTACTTTGCACTGGGTACCGTACTGAGCCCTTTCAGAGCACCTTGCACTTAGTCCACAGTTCTAAGCTCTGAAAGGCAAAGGATTGTCTCTGCCTTGTGGCTGGTGTATAGTAGGTGCTTAGTAAATACTTGTTAGAAGGAATAATCCTTATGCAACCTTGTAAGGTCACTTCTGCTATTATTCCTCTTGTGGCTAAAGCAACGGAGGCTTAGCAAGGTCAAGGACACAGCCAAGGAAAACGGACTAGGCATAAATAGAGGTCTTGCAAGATCAGGGCAGAAGTTAGAGAACAAGGACCCCAAAATGGTGAGTCTCTGTCCATAGACCAAAGGTATCTATCTAACTGGTCTGGAAATCAGGATTAATATTCTAAAGAAAAACACCCAAACCAACGTTTCTGTTATGTGGGAGCTTGTCCTGTGACAGCATTTCAGGGAAAAAACAGTATCAGAATAAAACCCACTACCTGTATACTCTTCAGCAAATTAGTTTCTCTGGGCATTAGTGGTCCCGTCTGCACAATGATAAAGTCGAACTGGGTAGTGTGATTTCTTAAAATGTATTCAGTGAGTATTTGTTGAAAACTGACTATGTGCTTGATACTATGACTGAACAAAATAGACACAGAAAAAAAAAACAGAATAAACAAGTAAAGAGGATTGAATGCTAGAAGGTGATATATCCTAAGGAAGAAACAAAGCAGAGCTGGGAGGTCGAATGGGGAGGGGGTGGGGCACCACAGGGCTCTCATTTTGCATAAAGTGATGAGGGAAGGGCTTAGAGACAAGGTGACAATTGAGACAACCAACCGAGGAGAGAGAGTTAGCCATGCAGATTTGGAGGAAAAACACTACAGGCAGAAGGAACAACCAGGCAACGGGTGAAAGGCAGCAGGGTGCCAGGCAAGTTGGAGAAACAGCAAGGAAGCTGGTGTGGCTGGAGCCCAGTGAGCGAGAGAGAGAGGACAGCTGGGCCTGGGGTCAGAAGAGCAACCATGCCCAGGTGGTTCAGGCCTCCTGGGCCATTTGAAGCATTTTGACTTTTCCTGAGTGAAGCCAGGGCCATTGCAGGGTTTTGACAAGAGGAGACTCAGGCTTTGACTTCACATTTCAAAGAATTGCACAGGCTGCCATGTTGAGAATGGTCTAGGATATGGCTGTGACTTAGGACCTCAGGATTCACTGAGGAAAAGAAAAGTGCTCCTAAAACTTTCTCAAGGGACAGTCAGAAGACACAGCAGATGAGTGGCAGCCTGAGGTGGAGCTAATGTCAGGAATGTTTCCAGGTGTGATCCTCTCCAGCCATCACAGGCCTTACACACCAGGGCTGGCCCATCTGATCCCTTCCTTCCTCTCCCCAGGAAGTGCTGGCCTACTCCAACAGCTCGGCCAGAGGCCGGGCATTTCTGAACCGCCTGACTGACTTGTCAATTCACGGCACCCTCTTTGTGCCACAGAACAGCGGGCTGGGGGAGAATGAGGTGAGTCGGGTCCCTGGTGTCTGTGCTGTAGACTAACGTTCATAGAGAATCAGTTACCTACCACCACAGCGATGCTGTGTCACAACTCCCCCCAAAACTCAGTGGCTACACATTTATTTAGCTCAAACATCTGCAGGTCAGCTGGCAGTTCTTCCGGTCGTGGCCAGGCATGCTCACATGTCTGAGATGGACTGGCTGTCAGCTGAGCTAGGCTGGCCTGTCTGGGGCTCTGCTCCTCAGGGCTCTCAGCCTCCAGCAGGCTAGCCAAGGCGTGTTCTTACGGCGATGGCAGAAAGTGGTGAGAGCAAGCCCAGTCCTGCCAGCACTTTTCAAGCCCCGGTCTGGTGGTCACATTTGCTAACATGCCACTGGCCCAGTAAGTCAAATGGCTGAGCCTAAAGTTAAGAGTGGGAGGCCCTCAGAGTCACATGGCAAAGGGCAAGGATACAGGGATGGGTGACGAACCTGGGCCATTGATGCAACCAATCCACCATACCAAACTTTGTCACGTCATGGCACACAGAGGAATCGGCAATGTTTATTCAGCCCTCCCACAGATGGTTGACCTGCAGGCTCTGACAGCCTCACCTCCTAAGGCTGACAGGATCAACACCCCTGCCTACTTGTTCATCACTCTAGGCCCATTCTTCCCAGGACACCATTGGGAAGCTCTGCTGAGATCATAAAGATAACTTTCAATACCACTTGGTAGCTAAAAGGGAACCTCAGGCAGGGGCCAGACAACCAAAAGCCTCAGAAAAACTTGACTTTTCCTGACCTACATATGGAAACAGAAGAGCCAAGGCCATGAAAGATGACTGTGTGTGTGTGTGTATGTATGTGTGTGTGATCCTACTCATTAAAAAGAAAAAATATTGCTTGGCCTTTAAAAACCATTCTTGTTTCTCCTTTCCTCTCAGACGCTGTCTGGGCGGGACATCGAGCACCACTTTGCCAATGTCAACATTTCTTTTTACAATGACCTTCTCAATGGCACCATCCTGCAAACGAGGCTGGGAAGCCAGCTGCTCATCACCTCCAGCAAGGACGAGGGCCAGCTGGTATGAAAAGTCTTCTGGGGTTTTTAGGAAAAAGAAATGATACATGCAAAGCTCCTAGCATACAGTAGGTGCTTAATAGATGGCCACTATTATAATGTGAAAATACACTCTAACCCTGCCATTAGGAGATGGTATTAGCTGCAAACCATAGCATACTACACTGCTTGTTAGGCTGCCTTTACCCCTTTGCAAGTAAGCCATTGGTGACCAGTGAGGAACTATCAATGAAACAACTTTAAAGCTGTCTGATTGTCCGCCTTTGTTTCTGTCACACTGTCAACCGATCCCAGGTGTTATCACGTGATTCTTGAAGTCAAATGAACCTACTATGAAAACTACTTTGGCCACTTGCTCGCTGTGGGAACTTAGACAAGTGATCCAACTTCTTAGTGTCCCAATTTCCTCATCTGAAAAACGGGGGTGATGGGGATGTGTTGATGATATTGAGAATGATGATGGCGGTGATGACAATATGGATAACAGTGATGGTGATAACAGTGGTGATATCATGATGACGGTGATGATGGTCTCTTTCGATGATGGTGATGATGATGGTAGTGATATTAATGGTGATGGTAAAGATATTAATGGTAACAGTGCTGACTATTTTGATGATGATGGTGATGGTGTTGATGATAATGATGGTGGTGATATCAATGGTGATGGTGATGGTGGTGACTATTTTGATGGTGGTGGTGGTGGTGGAAATGATGGTAATGAGAATGGTGATTGTGGTAGTGACGATATGAATGGTGGTGGTGATGATGATGGTGGTGGTGATATGAATGGCGATGGTGATGGTAATGTTCTGATGATGATGATGGTGGTCATGATATTAGAAGTCATGGTTGTGGTAATGATCACCATGAGGTCAAAATCATAGGCTCTTGTGGGGATTCAGTGATTCAAGGCTTGCAGCATGCAAAATAATGCCTGACATGGAGCAAATGCTAAATATTGTCTTTTTAATTTTTACCTAATAAAATATTTCTGTTATTAAAGACCAGTAGTTTAGTGCTTCTCAAACTTTAACAGGCATTTAAATTACCTGCAGGTTTGTTAAAATGCAGGCTGTAATTCAGCACGTGGAGTGTGGGGCCTCAGCGTCTGCATTTCTAATGAGCTCTTAGGTGATTTCCCACACCACAAGCCAGTGGATCACACTTTGATTAGCAAGGGATTAGATCACTTAAAAATGCCTTTTCCAACGGTGGGGAGTGATGCTCAGAGCACTGGATCTGGAGTCCAGAGGCATGGGGTCTGCCACTTACTACCTGGGTGATCTTGGATAAAACATTTTCCTCCTGAACCCTCATCCATCAGCCAAGTGGGCTGGACCGTTAACCCCTTAGGTCCTCTGCAGTCAGATCAAGTTGTTGGCACAAGGGCAACTAATGTGTTCCGGGCTGTTCAGAGAGTGAGCTGAGTCCTATGCTGCCTGTCGGTGAAGGGAGGCCTGCAACCCAGACTCTGAGATCTCGGGCAAAACAACCAACTTCCTGCCATGGAAGCATCGCCCCATCGGGAGGAAGAGCCACATGACTACAGATCTCCGTCAGCCTTCTTCTTGTTTCCCTAGGAGACCAGGTTTGTCGATGGAAGAGCCATTCTGCAGTGGGACATCTTTGCCTCCAATGGGATCATTCATGTCATTTCCAGGCCCTTAAAAGCACCGCCGTCCCCAGTGGTGAGTACCCAGAGTTCCTGGAGAGGGAGCAGGAGGAGCCCAATGTGTGCTCCCCAGGAGGTACACTGTTGCTGGAAGCCCTGTTCACCCCCTTCCCTGGAGACTGGACAGGCCTCCCCCATCCATGATAGCTGGCCTTGGGGATGCCTGGTTCATCCCACCCCCATTCCTGTGCATTAGCAACACAACACTTGTCACCATTAATATCTGTTGACTAAGAGAGACAGAATGGGGCAATGACGAAACCACTGGAAGGGGAGTGAGAAATCCTGGGTCTTCCACTTCATGGCTGTGTGATAAGTCCCAGAACATCTCCGAGCCCCACTTTTCTTCCCTGCAAAATGGGGGGTCATATTGCCTTCCTTCCTGGGTTCTTGGGCGCACTATGAGTTAATATAAAATAACTAGGATCGTCCCTGGCACATGCTGCAGAAGAGTTGCATGGTTGGTTGGTGGTGTTGGTATCCTCGCTTTGTCCCAAAAATGTGAGGGAGGGGTGAGCACAGCTGGCTTCTGGGAAATTCCACAGCATTGCGGTTACGCGCATAAGCTCCAAAGCCAGACTGGCTTCAAGGCGCACCTGTACACTGGCTTCGTGATATGGGGCCAGTGCTTAACGTCTCTATGCCTCAGTTCCCCCATTTAAAAATGGAAACAGTCATAATTGTCCCTATCCCTTTGGGCTACTCTATGGCTTAGCACAGACTCTGGCAGTAGTAAGAGTAGATGCAGGTTAACTGCTTTATCATTATTTTTATTCCAACATGTCCCAAGAAGCCCCAGGCCTGCAAGAAGGGGGTGCGCTCCAGAAAGCGTACCTCTTTGGGGAAGTCCCCAGTTCTAAGGACCGACCCCTCCCCTTTCTGTGTGCAGACTTCAGCCCACGCTGGCGTGGGGACAGGGGTAGTCTTTGCCATCATCCTGGTCATTGGAGCTATCGCTTTGGCTGCATATTCTTACTTTCGACTAAACCGCAGAACAATTGGCTTCCAGCACTTTGAGGTACGAGCAAGAAACATGGGAACAGGGGGATGGGGTTCCTCTCTGCAATTCAGCCCTTGGCTCTGGACTCCTTCTGGGCTGCTTCCGAGCGCTCACCCAGGAGTTGGGTGCTTGGCACACACTTCCTGCCTCCTGGGTGGGGTCTGTGCCCCTAAGAGCAGCAGCAGTGCCAGCTCCAAGCACCTCCTCCTGAGACAGGGTTGGTGAGGAGGGTGATGGGCTGCCAATAGCACAGGGCCTCCAAGCCTCTGTGCCAGGGGTCTGGCTTGGAAGCCAATGCACCAGGGCCCAGAAAGCACTCTCCCCTTGGAGGATTCACGAGACAAGCCCTCACCATGATTGGCTTGGGCTTCAAGACTGATTCTAAGGTGGGAAACAGAGTCAGGGACCTGCACAGTGGGGCCGCACACTGCAGCAAGCGAAACATAATGCCCATCTGAACTGTTTTGGAATTTCAAATATTTCACCCTATTTTAACTGTTGAGCCCACAGCTAGGTCAGCAGGTCTTGGCTGACCGTAGGGTGACCCTGGGGACCAGGCTCAGCAGCGGCACAGCAGCTAAGCACCCTCTCTTAGGAGCTTTCTACTCCCTGGCCCAGCCTCTCCTCCCGCTGCCTCCTCCAGACACTCCTGGTAAAGACTGTGCAGAGCCCGCAGGCAGCAGTTCATTTCCTTCTAGCAAATAACCTGCCTCTTGGTATGCTCCAGGGGCAAACCTCAAAACATCATTTTTAGCACAAATGGACACTCTGTACAAGCCCTTTTACATTAAGTTCAAAGGCAGGCAAAACCAGTCCAGGGTGATTGAAGTCAGCTTACCCCAGGTGGGATTGGGTAATGGGGGTCCAATGGCAATGAGAGTACTTCCCGGGAGATGGAAATGCCCTTGTGCTGATTTGGGTGGTGGTCACACCTAGATGGAAATATTAAGAAGTCATTGGGGGAAAAAAATCATTGAGCTGAACACTTAAGATGGGTGCATGTTACTACGGGTAAATCAGATCTCAACTCAAGTACAGTTAATAAATAGTTCCCGAGGTGGAGGTGGGGGGCTTGCTTTCCCTGCCATCTTGGAGGCACCCCTCCAGCCCCCAGCACATCCTGGCTCTCAGCTTAGGCGCTTGTCTTTCCGAACAGTCAGAAGAGGATATTGACGTCACAGCTCTTGGCAAGCAGCAGCCTGAGAACATCTCAAACCCTATATATGAGAGCGCCAACTCGGCTCCCCCAGAACCTTCCTACGACCCCTTCATGGTGAGTTTGCATTTTTATCTAGAACAGGTTCAGATGGGGTGCAGGGAAATGATGTCTTTCAGCAAATCTCACTGGAAAGAGTCCCATCAAGAAAAGCTCAGTTCTAGGACAGGTCTTGGGGCAACACGCCTAAAAGCCAGTGTGGTGTTGCAAGCAGAGTGAAGCCGTGTGGTTGTTCAGGCCTGGGTTCTTCTGGGTGGATGACAGAAGCTTCCCACAGTTAGAGGTAGGGAAGAAACAAGCTGTTGCCCAACCCCAACCTCATGACCAGGTGACATGTCGTAAGGAGAAGAAATGGGCTAAATTCTGCTGCAAACATTTGAGGTAGCAGCTGCCAAGTAAGACATAAAGTCTTAAAAGGGTATGTTTCCTGTAGTTATGCTTTACAGTTGCATTTACATTGTTGGCGCAGATGCTTCTGCCTGTTGTCAGCTGCTTCTTGCTTTTGGAGCTATGTTCTTTTGATGAGGTCCTTTATATCTAGGGGTGCATGCTGTGCTCTGATCTTCCAGGAAAGGCTCATTTGTTCCTAAAGTTGGTAGTCCTTGAGCTTAGATGGGGCCTCCACTGACTTCAACCCAGGGGGACCCATTCACACTGAACGTGGAAGGTACACCCTGCCTGCCAGTGTATTGCCAGTTCTGGACTGAGATGCTAGGGATAAAACTTAGTGCTGCCTTTTATACAAAGATAAGGACAACAGACAGCCAGTCTATGCACGCCCTTTTGTACCTCAGCAGACTGAGCTGATGGCCTTACTCAGGTATTTGGTCTTATGTGGGTCTAGAACCTCCCTGCAACAGTAACCAGAGCCAGAGAGCTGCTGTGCTCACTTTGTGTGTGGACATGTGCTGCCCCTCCCCCCAAGGCTGTATTATGGTTGTTGGGTTTTTGTAAGTTGGTCCTGAAACATTACACAAATATTTTATTGCACGACTTTAAGCGTCTATGGTGCAACAGATGTTATTTTTCCACGGTGAACCAAATGTAAATACCATCTGGTTCTTGGTGCCTGTGGCAGCAGATGGACTATAGTTGCAATAGACGGAAAAATAACCAGATCATAAATCCCATTTTGTTTTTCTAATCAAAACTATGTGAAAGTTTCTAGTCCACATTGCAAGGGTAGGTTCAGCTAGATTGCATTTGTTAATATTTTACTTCTGCAAGCATTACATTGAAATCAACCTCATTTTAAAAGCAGGGAAAGAAAGTTATCTGTCCTGTTCAAGGCGCTCCTTGCCTTCTCAGCTCTCTGGCCCCTTCGAAGGACATGCTCAGCACCGTGTATGAGAGAGTCACCTGAGGCAGGCAAGAGTATCATAGACGCAGGATTCCCCCAAAACCGTCTCATCAGACCTGATGGCAAAAATGTTCCAGTAACAGTACGCCTGAGCTGAGGGTACCATCCCAAAAAGTGACATGCTATCTTCTCTTGCCTTTTATACTGAAGGGTGGGAGGGACCTATAGAATACCTGTAGCCAATGCAGACATCTTGAACACATCGATGATGCTCGTTAACAAAGCTTCGGTGCTGATCAGAGCTAAAGACAGCTAAAGGCTTGGGGTGGCTGCCTCTGCAATATGGCTTCTGACTGACTCTCTCAAAGCTCAAGGGCCATCCTTAGTTCAAGATGAATTTTCAAACTGAAAGGATGTTTTTGGTAATCATAAGAATAGCCACCTTTTGTGGGGTGGCCCCTCCCTTAAGGTAGTATCTAATTTAATCCTCACACCTCCCTGTGAAGTAAATATTACTATGACCCTTTAGAGATGAGGAAAGGACAGCAGAGTTGAAATGATTTGTCCAGGGCACACATGCTTCAAACAGCAGTGACTACAGCCACCCCAATCCTTTGCTGTCTTAGCTCTGATCAGAACGGTAGCCCTAACCATCACACCGTCCTGCCTGCCAACATGAGACATGAGACAGCAGCATGAAGGAATGCTCCCACCCACGTGTGTTCCCAGGGCACTTGGGGAAGAATTTTATTTTAGGCTGTGGGGGAGGGAAACGTTTTCCTTGACTCTCTTAGGGTCCCTGGCTAGGTCTGAAAATAAACTGACAGATTCACAGGAGAAAAGCATATGAATTTTACTGCATCATTATGGGAACCATCAAAGAAGAATGAAGACCTGAAGAAGTGGCCAGAGATGAAAGTTTTTATACTTTTAGACAAAGAAGCAATATACTATTTGTGAAAAATTGACAAGACACAGGGGTAGAAAGTGGTGAAGAAGTAGGAAGATAAAGTTAGTGTCACAAGGTTTGTTTGTACAGATCTCCTGGACCCAATTCCTCATCTCTGGTGATGAGTATCTTCTTTCCTCACTGTACAAGGAGGGGCCCTTTCATATGGCAGTTTTATGACCTGTTTCAGGGAAGAAGGGGGAGGAAGAGAGGAGGTCAGAGTGACCTTCCTGCCTCTGCCATCTTCAGCTTAAGATTTAATATGCCAAGATGCCGTATTTTGGGGTAATGTGTCCTGAGCCCCATCAAGGCCTCAGACTAGTGGTCAAAAGGAAACGCTCAACCTGGAAAGGTGTGACAAGTACGAAGTCCTGGGCCCTCTCTGCGTTTCACAGACCTCTCTTTTCCAGGACTCCGAGGAGCAGCAGCTGGAGAGTCGTGACCCTCTGGGGGCACTGTGAGGGCCCGACCAGCTGCCACCAGCCATCACTCTGCCCCCCCGAACCTCCTCATAAAAGGCCATCAACTGTGAATCCTCAGCACCAGCTGCCCTTCGGGAACCGAAGGTCCTCTAACACTTTGAAATATAAAGCACTCAAGCCGTACCTCATCTCTTGGTGAATCTGGGGGACTCTTGTTTCTGTGGGTGAGAGACCATGTCAAATCCACCCACCAACTCAGGGGGGCTTCTCCCTCCTCTGACCTTCTGCTATCTTTCCTGTGTACCTGTAGAGTCAACATTCTACCCAACTCGATAGTAACTGTGACCTTGTCTTACTTCCCTATTAGATTGGAAGCTCCTGAAAGCAGGCGCTTGCTTTCTTCATCTTGTGTCTTAGCACTTGGCACCGCTGTCTGACACATCAAAGGTGCTCAATAAACGTTTATGGAACAGAAGTCAAGTCAGTGGAACCAACTCAGTGTTCTGGGAAACAACAATACAGTTCGCCACAGGAGGGGTCAAACTTTGAAGACAAAATCCATGTATTAGAACTAATTAGGGCCCTTTCGATTAGCCCACATCTGCCTTATGAATTATTTCTTAATTCTGTTTTGTTTACTTGTTTGTGTATTTTAAGGAGACATGGTAACCACAATGAGGTGCCACTTCCCACCTAAAAGGATGGCTGTAATCAAAAAGTACTGGCGAGGATGTGGAGAAACCAGAACCCTCACACACTGCTGTTAGGATCTGCAAAATGGTGCAGCCACTGTGGAAAAGAGTTTGGCAGTTCCTCAAAAAGTTAAATGAAGAGTTACCATATATGATCCAGAAACTTCTCTAAGGTATATACCCGCGAGAAACAAAAACATGTCCAAACTCAGATATGCATGTTCACAGCAACATTATTCATAATAACCAAAAATGGAAGCAACCCAAATATCCATCAGCTTATCAACAGTGTATCCATATAATGAAATGTCAGTCCACCCTTAAAGGGAACTAAGTTCTGATACATGCAACAACATGGTTTAACCTTGAAAATATACTAAGTGAAAGAAGCCACACACAAAAGACCACATACTGTGTGATTCCATTTATATGAAATGTCCAGAATAGGCAAATCAGAGACAGAAAGTAGATTAGCGGTTGCTAGAGACTGGGGAAGGAGTGGGAATGGGACTTATCGCTAAGTATGGTGTTTCTTTTTTGAGTGGTGAAAATGTTCTGGAATTTACAGTGGTGATATGCAGGACTCTCCATGCAATGCAGAACATCTATGACACCAGGTCTCTGCCCTCAAAATGCCAGAAGTGCCCTCCCTATCACTGTGACAATTGAGTGCCCTCCAACCCACCCACCACACATTCCAAACTGTCCCTAGAGAGGGAATCCTGGCCAAGTGTGGGGATGTCTGCTGGGAAGAGAAGTGAAAGGCTGTGTTGAGCAGATCTCACACTCCTCTGTTGCCCTCACAGCCCACAAAGCTTTGTTCCACGTTATTGGGGGTTTCGCTGAGCCAAGTCGAAAGTTCTGGTAATCCTGTGTCTTATAAGCTTTTCACAACTCCAAGAAAGGTAAGAAGTCCCAGTTTCAAGCAAAGGCACAGCTTACCCTCTCCTCTAGGATGCTACACCTTAGGAATAATCTCACATTTCCAGGAAATGGCTCCTCAGAAAGAAGATGGGACAGATTTGCTAGTGGGTCCACCAAGGCCACCATCACAGGTACAAAAAGGCAAGTGACTGGAAGGAAAAACAGTAGGCTACCCGTGGAACATGTAAATGAGATTAAGGTCTTGGCATGATGAGAGGTCAAGGATATTAAGATGTTTAAACACACACGCACACGGTTTTATAAAAAGCTCTTCAAAATATTTATAAATGTATCCAAAACCCAGTAGTGATCTGACTTCATAGCACTCACTTCTAATTCATTATTATTCAATATTTTCTTACCTGAAGACATTGCTTCCAATTTCCAGCTTTCCGGGTAATTAGATGGCAGACAAACCTGTGGGTCCCCAGCTCCTTGTCTCATGGTGGGAACTGTCTGAGAGAGAACAGAAATTCCAGGTGGGTTACCTGCCGCCTACCTATGGCGAAGCTCACACCAATTTTCCACCTGTGGCTTAATTACACAGTCTTCGGGCTCGAAAGCAAGCAGGTGCGCTCTGCGGGGAGTGATGGGACAAGAGGGGTGAGAAATGAACCCCAGATCTGTTGCCCCTTCTCTCGGGGGTATTCTTTTTTGGGTACCTTAGAATTTGATACGGCTCTGTCACTAACGTAAGCACACAAAAACAGATGACTTACAAAAAACTGGATGATACAATTCACTTTTATTTGGCAATAAGTTCAATATCATATAACATAAAATCAACATTTAGAACAAAGAGCAAATTCACATTCAGAAGAAGTAGCACATCTACCCAGTTTGCATTTATTGGGCCTGATTATCACACTGGCACAATCTGCCGTTCTACTAAATAATTAGAAAACGGCTTCCTAAGTCAAGCGTTCAGGCCTGCGGTGCTACAATGCCACAAAAGTACAGAAGCGCTGGTATGGGGTGGGTTCCCTGCACGGCGGATGTGCTGAGACGGAGATCCACATGCAGGTTTACAGGGTGTGTTCTCAGGACCTACGCAATGGGAAGGGAGCGAAGGGAAAGGGAGAAGGAAAGGGGGCATCCGTGAGGGGGCTTGTCAGCAGCAGAAACTCCCAACGCGGGCAGCACGCCCAGCAGTTGGGGGAATAAGTCCTTCGGTTTTCTGAAGGGTTGGTTATCTGGGCAGCCAAACGCATCACCCACGACGAGCACAGTGACAAACGAGTGTGATGAGAGGTATATTCAACTAGTGTGCAAGCCGGGCAGCTCAATTACACATAACAATTACGCCATGTGCTGGAAACACAGTATCGTACCACTGTTCATGTAAGTAAATATGCCCAGAGAGCAGCTCCTAGGGGAATATGGCCACTCACCTATAGAACTTCTTCCTACGGCCTGCCCCCACTGTGAAGTCGCTCATCTGCATGTTTTCAGCAAGGTAATCTCGCCATCGCCACCAACACAACTCACTACAGCAGGGGTTGCGAACTATGGCCTGAAGGCCAAATCCAGCCGCAGCCTGTTTTTGTAAATCAAGTTGTAATGGAACGGAACTGTGCCCATTCCTAGAGTAGTGGCAACAGAAAATGCCCTATAAAGCTGAAAATATTTACTGTCTGGCCCCTTACAGGAAACGTTGACTGCCGCCTACATTAAAGACACTTCACTCCCTTTCCTTTCCTTAACCTACTAAGGTGTTAGAGTTAGCTGAACTTGGAGCCAAGCATCCAAATGCTAAGGCAAATAAGAGAGGGGTGTGGGGGAAACAAGAAAATTGACACCAAAAGAAAATCAAGAGGGCAAAACACAGGTTCCCTAGTAGGTGAATAGGGCAATCAAGGACTCTGCCTCTGGCCATAGTTTTAGAGCCTTTTAGGTAAGGGCCCCCCAGTGGGCCTTTGGCAGCAAGAGAACTCTGCAGAGTGGGATTCAGTCCACTACTGAGCACACCTGACTGCTTCAAAGGCCTCTGCGAGGAAGAGACGAAAAGCTATCTGGTTCACCCACAGCTAAATTAGCTAGAAGGAAGGATTACTTTTCGTTTCTCCTTTGCCATAATTAAGAGGGTCAATGCACTCAAAGCAACTAGTCATTGAGTCAGACATGTGCCTGAATCAGTAACAGGTGTTTCATGTTATGTGGCATTAATAGCGATAGCAGAAAAAGAAACTAAAGAGTGGGAGCTCTAAGCCAAACTCCTAAAATAACTCAAAAACCAGGTTTCATCTATCAAAGCAACTCTGGAAGAATCCATGGTGCAGGTCCCCTCCAGGACCTTGCCTTCAGCTGGCACAGACTGCCCCTGGACTGTGAATTTTTGTTCACATAATTAGAAAATCAGTCTAACCAATGCTAAATTTAAAAATGGAGAGTATTTTTAAATGTACAAACTAAGTTTATGCTGTTTGCTTTCCAAATTGCTATTTTAAAGGGTGGAAAATAGACCCACTTCCTTTGCACCAACATGCACACATCCGTGGGCGTACCAGAGAAGAAAAGGGGAAGGACACAAAGCCCAGTAGTGTGTCAAATCCCAGCTGAGTCGTGACAATGACAAGTTAAAATCTATCTTGACTGAGCGCAGATGAAAAGGCCTCTGTCCTTCATCTGCAGATGGTTGTCCTGACCCGTATTGCTGGCCCGGGCACGGGTCTGCAGTCCACACGCACACTTTCGGTGGGCCCCGCGGAGACAGATGCCGGGCTGCAACCACATGATCTCAGTACTGCCGCCACGTGGCGCATCTCAGTACTGCTGTGTTCAGTGGCCGAGACTAAAACCTTAACTGGTAATAAATCGTAAAATTCATTGTCATACCCAGAAAATGTATTTCTCCTCCGAGGCTTGGGTCACCTAGCCTAGATATCCATGAAAGCAGGTTTTAAAAATTGTTTTATTTCATTCTTGAGTAAACAAAACACCCCAAAGCAGGAATTAAAAGCCAAAAGCACCAGTGTGTCCTTTGAGGACCCCAACACTGAGCAGCTCTGGGCATCCACCTGCACCCCTTAAATGCCAGTCTCCAGTAAACTCTGACACTTAAAACACCTGGGAGCTAACAAACAGTAAACAAAAGGCCTGCCCCATTTCCAAAAAGGAACGGACTTCTGTGTCTATAATAAAACTTAGAAGTAAAAAAGGGGTCTATCTAGGTCTATTGGGTCTAAAGGGTTACCTTCAGTATTACAGTTAAATACAAGAAAACATCACAAGTAAAAATCCCATTACAGTAAGTGGCATCACAAAGCATGCTATACACGTATGGAATGCCAAGCTAGCATTTGTCAGTAACTGGTTCCGACACATTTATTACAATAAAAATGCTGAATTCGCAAGCACCCTCCACAAGCCCCCTTCCTGCGACTGCCCATCCATTAGGTTTAAGAATGTACGTCACTTGAATTATCCTTAGAAAAGAAACGAGAAATACTCAGTTAGCTAAGTCATTTCTAACCCTTTTTTCTCTCAGTTTCAATGCCCTTTTTATCCTCTCCCACCTGTAACACAGACACCTAAAGAAAACCACCCCCCGACTCCCAAAATAGCCACACAAAGATGGCAGGAAAGAAATCGAAGGAGAAGAGAGAGTGAGAGCAGGCGAAGTGGTGAGGGCCCCCTCTCTCCTCCAATGATGAATGCCACGCCCATGGGCGAGGCTGCACACGTCTGCCGCCCTCCAGAAAAGGATGGTTTACGGTAATGCCTATGTTTGAACAAGATTCCAACACAGCCCAGCGAGCGTCACGGCATGGCATTTCAGTACAAGGACTTTTTTTTTTTCCTTTTTCATTTTCTGTCCTCCAATGAGCACATCAAACCAATGCTTGGGTGGCATTTTTGAGGCTCTTCTGACCTGCTTGTGGCTCACAGTCTTATTGTACAAAGTCTGTTCTGAAAACTTAACCAGACGCTCTTCTCTCCTGACTCTCCTCCTCTGGGGAAGAGAGTGAACCTGCCCATCACTTGTGGCCCCATTTGTCCTTCCGCAGCTGGGATAGGACCCAGGAAGTGGACCCTGAGGACAATCAAGGCGAAGGACTCTCACCTTCTCTTGTTCTTTCTTACTTAAGACTTTCCGGAGACGCTGTTTTTCTTTGAGTGATGTACCAGAACGCCAAAGCCCCAGTACCGAATGGCAGGGGCATCGGCTGCAGTTTGGGGGTCATCTCTGCTACTCACTGACGTCGAGTTGTGCTCCTGGAGAGCTCACTAAGCCATCCGCTTTCTGCAGACAGTTTATCGCTGCACATCACTGTGCCCCGCAGTCCCCCATCAATGTTCAGTACATATTCCGGGAGGGAGGCAAGAACAGTTTCAAAGCTTCACCTACTGGAATACGGAGATGGCATCAAGAAGTCTCACCTGTCCCTAAAAAACGGACATTAGTTGCAGTACCTCGAACAACAGGAAAGCAGATCACAGAGTCTCCATGTGAAGCATGCCGTTAAGCCCAACGTGTGCAGGAAGGTGGGGCTGGTGGGCTGCTAGCTTCTGTCTTAACCTGGGGAGTCTTCTCCATAAGGTACAAAATAAATATCGAAGGGCACATTTGTATCTTTTCTGAAAGCAACACTCGTATCCACACAAAGTCACCGGCAGCATGTCCACCCAATCCAGAGCCTGGCTGTTTCTGGCTTTTTCCACGGGTGGGCACCAGATTACTTGGCCAGGGCCTCCTGCAGGAGGGGGAGTCTGAAGGTGGGGATCCCGTCAGACCACGCGGGAAGTTCGTGCTGCAGGGGAGTCCTCCTGGGGTAGAACGTGTGGCTGACATCGTAGTTCAGGAGGCAGCTCAGAGACGCCATGTAGATGTCAGCAAACCGTGACAGGCGCCTCAGGAAGTAGGTCGGGTTCTGGTCTGTGCGGAACAAGCTTCCAAACTGGGCGTTGAAGAAACTTTTGGTCATTTCTCTGAAGAAGAAAAGAAGGGCGTAACAGACAACGTTCAGAAAAAGTCTGCTTTTCAGGCACTAAATTCAAAATCACCTTTTCATTTTCAGAGGATTCATTTGAGAGGACAATTAGCCTAGAAGGGTGGCCCCGAATTCTAATCAGGAAAACAGTCTGTGCGTCCATCCGTCCAAATGACTCTGATCACATTTCCACTAAGGCCAGCGGGACGGAACACTGTAAAGCCCAGAGTGTATGCCCCTCTAGATCTGCGCACCACATTTCCCGAACAAAAACAGAGGAGGCTGGAGCTGCTTCTGAAGGTACAGAGAGATGCACAATGTTCTCAGTCCCCAAACTTCCCTCATCTACAGATTGGAACCAAGACCTCCTTATGATAAAGTTTTAGTAAAAACTCTAGTAAGAGAAGTAAAAGCATATTATAAACTCTAAAGTACTTTGATGTCTGAGAAATTAAAGATTCTTTTATAGAGATGAAAATAAATCTCCACTATCCATTACTTGGCTTCAAACACCCCACTGCCTCCTCAAAGTCTAGGTTACAAGAATTTTGCAAGGCTGTTCTTCCCACTCCAGAATCTAAGCCCCTGCAGGTGTGCATAAGTGCGTATGTGGGTAAATCAACACCTCTATCACATGTACACAGGATATGCACATCTCTGATGGCTAGAACATTCCAGCAAAATGGCTAAATACCATTTGACTATTAATAAATCAATCAGTTACAAATATAACAAACATTATAGTTACCTGTTGTCATATTGGTAACAGTAGATGTGATAACCAAAAAGTAGAATATTAAAAGAACTCAATTAGGTCCATGGGTGGAATGACATAAATGGTGTTTAAAATTTTACTGAAAAATTTCATAGAGATAGGAAGTTGTTAAAGACTCAAATTCAAAACCAAAATCTCTGATGGGTGAAACAGTTCCTTTATCTAACAATTTGCAGTCCCTGGAGTGTAGGACCCAGGTCTAGCCTTCAGGGGTGAGAGGCCCAGAGTCAAATCATAATATATGCCCATCACCCTCTTACCCGACATTTTTAGACCAACGTTAGAGTGATAATCAAGTTAGAATAAGCGACTGGCAGCCATGGAAAGGGAGGAGGAAGGATGAGTCAATACATCCACGGCTTCTGCAGCCCGAGGGATGGACTCTGTCCCTTCTCCATGCTCCCCACCAACCAGACTGTCCATTGCTCAGAGGCCAGAACCCAGGCAGTGACCGCGACCTCCAAACCTCAGAGACAGCTGTGCCTGGGGCAGGGGAGGCCAAGGACGAGAGCAGATATAATCGTGTAAATGGGTCCACACACCACCATCCTCTCAGGGAAGCACAACTGTCCACAAGGCCTATTTTGAACAACTGTTCCCTTAAAGGCACACCAGAAAAACTTTTCTGATAGCAGGGGGCATTCTTCACCAATAAACGTAACGATACTGAGTGCAGGCACATTCTTGAAACAGACGAGGTTACAAATAAGCACCAGGGCTGCAGGAGGCCCAAGAATTCATTGTGGTTCAGGGCCCATCTCCAGTACTGTCCCAGGAGCCACACTGGGTGGCTGGCATTATCAACTACAGGGCCACCGGCTGCCCAAATGGAAAAGTCAAGCAGGCAGGGAGTAGGGATGGGTAGGAAAAGCTCCTTCAAAACAGGAAGGGTCTGGCAGGGAATGTGGAATCAAAATAAGTTACGCCTGTGAGTTTAGGTGAGAGAAATAAGAGTACAGTCATTTTATTTTAAAAAAAAAGAGACAAATGACAAGGGTAGGAGGTGTGAGGGAGGTCACTGCTGCCTCAACGAAATGTCACACACCACTCGCTGACAGCAGATGGGTGGTTCTGGACACTGGCGGTGTCACATTCATACCTGGATGTTTGGGGCAGGTGTGTGGGCTGGGCATGTGCAGACAGAGTGACAGACTCCCTACATTGAAAACGGGCTGCTCTTACCTCATGTCTTTCCTCTCCTTTTTCCACTCCTGCAAAACCAGCTGCGACTCTGCATCTCTGTGAACCTGCAGGGCACAAGCCAATTACTGAGACCATTCTGGTAGCAAATAGACACATTAAGTAATGAGCATTTGTTAGTGGGCAGTTTTTCTTAAATTTATTCAGGTCTAAGAGATAAGCACTTCCACAAAATAATACATTTTTAGACTTCCCAGTTGCAATCCTCTCTCTTCACCAAAATAGTTTTAAATGTCCAAAAATGGATATATGGTTTAACAAATTAAATGGAATATTATGAAGGTATTAAACAAGGCTCCTATTAGAAATACTAAAGTACTGGGTGGCTGGTTAGCTCAGTTGGTTAGAGCGTGGTGCTAATAACACCAAGGTTGCCAGTTCAATCCCCGCATAGTTCACTGTGAGCTGCGCCCTCCTTAAAAATCATAATAATAATAAAAGAAATATGAAAATATTGATAAAGCCTATGTATAAATATAATACATATGTCTCCACATAAAACATATGTATATATGTGTATAATGTATCCATTACACATATGTATTACCTATATAAAAATATTAATAATACATACTACCTATTACATATATTTTATAGATATATGCATCAATATAAAAACGGCAGTTAAGTGGAAATAGCAGGTATAACAACAGTACATCCACTAATTGGACGCACGTAAAAATATATGCATACATTTGGAAATTAACATAGAAAATGTTCTTTGATGTGCAAGGATAGTAGAATTACAATTTGTTTAATTTTTTTTCCTTTATATTACCTTTTAAAGTATTTTTTTTAAAAAAATAACTGTTTCTGTAAAAAGCAAGAAGGTCAAGTACCTCAATGAGATGGAAAAACAAAGGATTTTCTGATTGGGCTGAAATATGAGCGCAAAGAGAATGACAGTTGCCCATAACCTACCAATGGAATCTCACAAGTCTCTCTACAAGGCTCCTGTGGCTAAAGAGAAACACTGGACCAGAGCCAGGGGCGCACATGATCCCAGAGGACAGATGGCTCCCTGCGACTCATGATCACAGGGCAGCCTTAGGACCCAGAGGAAAAGAACAAACATGCAAATCACCTGCTATTGACGTGGGAGCCAAGGCCCTTCTGTTTATCACATCTGCCCAGTTCAGCACCCGCTAAGGGCTCTTGTCACTTCAGACAAAACCCTGAGCTTGCAATTTGGGGCTCTTGCCCCACACCGCTGCCTCCACCACCAGGAAGCAGTGACCCTGAATGACCATTGCCTGTGTTACTGGAGCACCGGACGACTGGCCCGGCACTTCGAGGGGTATTGACGGTTCTGTGAGCACAGTTTTAATTAGCTTTCACTTTTTAATCAACAAATTACTCACTACACAATTTAGGCTGTATAAAGTATGTGATTAGATCAAAAATCTGTAGGGTGTCACAAGGAATTTTAAATATATATACACACACACACACATGCATACACATACCTATACACACACAAACATACATGCATCAACACATATACACATATCACATGCATCTACATACATATACACACACATACACACATATTCAGCACCTACTATGTGCTGTGCATTGTGCTTGATGCTAAAGATACAAGACAGGCCAAGATGGAGGCCCTTACGGGTGGGAGGGCGTTACCCAGGTAAGCAGATCATGACAAAACAATGTGATATGGCACAGAATGGGGGGTCAGTCTGTGGGAGGGAATTCCCGCCCACCTCTAACCACACACCTTTTTTCCCACACATCCTTTTTAGTCCACGAACGAGCCACCCGTGTCCAGTATGAAGGAGAAGCTTCTAGTCCCTCACTCTGCTCCATGCTTGCAGGAGGAGAGAATTCTATGGCTGGTGACCACAATAAGAATTGCCAAGGTTAACCTACTCTTTCCTTTTTGAAACTACCATGTTTCCCTGAAAATAAGACCTCACCGAAAAATAAGCCCTAGCATGATTTTTCAGGATGACATCCCCTGAACATAAGCCCTAATGCGTCTTTGGGAGCAAAAATTAACGTAAGACCCGGTCTTATTTTCGGGGAAACACGGTAGCTGCCGCAGAGCATGTGAATGCTCCTCTCTACTCCTGCCCCCAATCCCAGAGCTGGCTCTGCAAACGTGAAGAGCCAACGTGGGTGTCCAAGTTCAAGGCATGTTCTCCAGCCCAGCTTTTCCAGAATGGAGGGGCAGCCATGGATGATGGTTCACCTCCAGCAGAGCCCAAGGTTGCTGAAGGACATGCAAAGGTTGCAGGCCCCAGAGATCTAAGGTCAGGGGCAAACTCCCAGAGGAGGGTATTCTGAGCTCTGCTGGGTGCGTGCCTTCACCCAGCCTCCCCTCAGGGCCTCCTATCCAAAGCCCACCCCGCATCTGGCCGTGGCTGTCTCCCGCCTGCCCTCCCAAGAACCTTTGCCCATCACTTGTCATTTCTCCCATACAATCAGAGTCCTCACCTGGATCCTTCCCATCAGCATTTAAACATGCTAAAGTCTCTCCCATTAAAAAAACTATTTTCCCTTGAGTCACCCCTTCTCCAACCGCATTTCCCCTACAAGGCCAAACTTCAGAAAACAACCATCTCAGGTGTCTGAAATCTACTTTAAAATATTTCAAAGATTGTGTGTTAATTAGTTATAACTAATCTGTAATTGAAACCATATACCCCAATGTGGGTAGTTTGTACCGGGAAAGAGCAACCAGAAGCCCACGCCAGAGGTTACCTAGACACTTGAGCCATCTTTAGCCCCCGTCATTAAATAATGTACTCTGCTCTTCATGAGCAGAAATGTAGGCTGGCTTCATGTACTGGCCTTCCCACCCCTGTGTGGGCAGGATATTACAACGTAGCCAGCAGCCCAACAGCCTATCCCAGAGGAGGCCAAATCCAGCCCACCACCCATTTTTCTATCGGTCTATGAACTTAAGAATGGGTTTTCCTTTTTAAATGGCTGAAAACATATCAAAATGAGAATAATTTCATGATACAACAAAATGATGTGAAATTCAAATTTTAGGGTCCATCAGCAAAGTTACAGAGACACAGCGACTAGCAGCCACTTGCATACTAAGGCTGCAAAACAGGTGTGACAGAAGCTATATGGCCCAGAAGTCTGCCAACCTCGGGGCCAAATGAGGCTGTGATGTGGTTACCTGGGAAGACCCTACCACCATTAGCCACACCACTAACCAGCACTACCACCACTAACCACACCACTAACCAGCACTACCACCACTAGCCACACCACTAACCAGCACTACCACCACTAGCCACACCACTAACCAGCACTACCACCACTAGCCACACCACTAACCAGCACTACCACCACTGGCCACACCACTAACCAGCACTACCACCACTGGCCACACCACTAACCAGCACTACCACCACTGGCCACACCACTAACCAGCACTACCACCACTGGCCACACCACTAACCAGCACTACCACCACTAACCACACCATTTTGGGGGACCCTTTAAGGCTAGTTAACAAAATTGTGCTTTATAGCTACTTTTCTTAAAACCAAAAATTATATACTTGTAGTTAATGCATCAGACTTGGCTCTAAATGACACTCTGCTGTCCCCAAAAAATATCACACCCATGCTCAGAGGACAGATGTTTCTCCTCAGAAAACAGTTCAAATAACGTGCTAGGTGCTCTGAAAATAACCCCAAAGGCAGTTCTAGAAACATCTGACACGGGATCACTGGAATAATTTATAGCTTTCCAGTGGAAAGGGGACAGGGAGGACAGTGAGAAATGACATTCATTTGGATATTTTTTGACTAATCAGCCACACTTCTCTGTATCCTAGTGCTGTAAGAAGTGTCAGGACCCGAGGCGATAGAGCAGGGAGGTGAAAGCTCGAGTCCCAGCATCACCCCTTACTTGAGCGAGTTCTCTTCCCCTCTGAGCCTCAGGTTCTTCATCTATAAAAGGGGGTGATGTCAAGACCCACTTCAGAGTTGTGCGAATGAACCAGATGTAAAGCCCTTAGAGTCTGGAACATAGTACGTTCTCATTCCTAAACAGCTTGAGCCTACTGTTCACTAACCTGGTGATTCTGGAAAAGTTACTTATCTCTTAGCCTCTGTTTGCTTACATGTGAAATGGGGGTGGCAACATAAATGTCCATTTCCTCTTCTTCCTTCCCTAACCTTACACCTTGTATAATTAATTCTATAAATCACAGAAATATTCTCAGCACTTCCATTTTCTAATCACATACTCAGTCATCAAACTTTTTATATCGGTCAGAGAGAGAGAGGAAAGCAAAGAAACTGTCCTCAAAGCTAAAATGCAGGGACAGCATCTACGTGCAGGTCACGTTTGTGTATCTGACCGGCTGCCAGCATCACAGAGAGACCACACAGCAGGGAAGCACCGAGTGCAGGGCTCAAAAGCAGGAACCTGGGCATCACACAAGGTTCAAGTTCTTCCTTTCTCATCTTATGACCTCAGACATGTTACCTAACCTCTCAAATACCCAGTTTCCTTACTCTAAAGTGGAAAAACTGCTACCTACCTACACAGGACAACTGGGACTATTAAATGAATAATGCGTGCAGGGCAAGCCCTCAGCACAATGTCTGCCATACAAAGAGTAACTATTATTACTGTATGCCATACGCACAGACTCGAGGCTACACTAACCCAGAATCAATGCCTTTTATTGTTAGGAAATCATCTCACAGACAAGCATTGCAAGGAAACAGAACAAGTTTTTGTCAGAGGTGAGCCAAGAACCCATGTAGCTGGAGCACATGGAAGCAGGACCCGGGGGACATGCAAGGTCCGTGCTCTGGACTGTGTGTGCCCTGGAGTAACGAGCTGGCCTCCACCCTTCACAGCTCCGCCTGAGCTCACTGCCAGCTGCCTCCACACGGGCTGCCAGCTGGGCCAAGCAAGGCAGTTCCCTGGCCATTTCCAAAGCGGGTAGGCCATGTCAGAGGCTGCGGGTGCATGAGCCAAGAAAGCGGGCATCTGTGCCCCTTATCCTGAAAGAGTCAGCACTCGCACTGAGATGGCTGCAGGCTCGGCCCGCTGAACCAAGTGAGAAAGCAAGGAGCACCATGAGATTGGGAAGCAGGTCACAGCTGCCAGGGGGGAGCTTCACAGGCCGGGAAATCACCACTAAAAACAACACTGCTCACCAACTGTCCAAAACTGGCTATGTAACTTACAAAAAGAAGAAACTGGCACTGTACTCTAGTGAGCCAGCAAATTGTGGGTATTATCTTCAAAATCAAATGGAGGCTGCACACAGGACCTTCACTCTTGCTTTGAACATTTCCAGTAAGCCATGATGCCCAGCCTGAAGTGTTCATTCCATAGGACCCCTAATTTTATAGATGGGGAAACTGAGGCCCAGAATGGAGAGGATCACTGCAGGCTAAAAGCAGAGCAGAACTAGACCCAAACACTGGCCGTGGTTCTCGAAGCCTACTATCCCACAGGTCACCTCCCAGCGGGGCTTTAGTGGGAAAGTGAGGACGCTGGATTGTCACTCACAAGGGACGTAAACGAACACCTGTATTCATACAAGCTCCACAAAGCTCTTTCTCCAAATGAGGGCATTTTTAAAGATCTCTTCAAGGATATTGGCAAAACTCTCTTAGGGGCAAAATAACCCAGTAGTTATTCTGCAACATGGCTTACACCTCATACTTTATAACCACAATTAAACAGAAAATACCTACAGTAACTCTGACTAGTGGACTAACTTCAGGCTTAAATAAAAGGTAGGAGAGAAACAAAATTCCAAACCTGCATTTGCTCCAACAACCCGGTCAGGGTCTGCAGCCACGTCATGGTCTGAATGTACTGCTCCGTGTTCATGATTCTGAGCTCAGATCTTAACTCAGGGATAATTGCACCAGTTCGCCAGCCATGCTTCAGGGTCAAATCCTGATCACAAAGATCACAGAGAGCCAGTATCAATCTCAACAGAATGTAAATCATTGCATTACCTTACCCAGACACAACAGGCATTCATTGAATTACTTTTTAGTTGTAATGGTTAGTTAGTAACCAAGCCCAATTCCATGGATTATATTTAATTAAAACCTAGTTAGCCCAAGGCTTTGACCATTTTCCCCCAAGAAAGTTTCTATTCCAGAAGTAATGACTATGAGTCACAGCCCTTGCAGAAACACTGGGTGAGGAATCATTAACCATGGCCTGTAAAACAACAGTTAGGTCAGGGGCAGAAAGAGGCTCAGCCGAGATGCTGTTGAAGGTCTTCATTCAATTCATCCACAGCTGGCTGAGGAGCAGCACTGGGCACCATGCCTTGTGGGTTAGGGGAACCGTGGGATCTCAGGCTTGGACTCATCTCACAATGTAAACATACATGATCACATTTTTCATTCCAAATATTGTAACCCTATGATGTGACAACAGGCCAGACTACCTGATGCCAACTATGTCCTGGAAAATCTAAGATACACAATCACCATACTGAAGGGTCGTTCATTTCTCTCATTTGGCAAACATTTGTCAAGTACTACTACTATTTGCTGGGCCCTGTCCTAGACACAAGGATAAAACAATGAACAAAAACTGACAAATCCCTGCCCTCATGGGAAATACAGACAACAAATAAGCAAGTTTTATAATAAACACACCGTGTTAAGAGGTCTGAAAAATTTTGAAAGATTGAAATCATACAAAGTATCTTTTCTGCTCACGAGGTATGAATCTAGAAATCAACAGAAGAAAAAAACTGGAAAATTCACAAATATGTGGAAATTAAACAACACATTATTAACCACTGGGTCAAAGAAAAAAATCACAAAGGAAATTAGAAAATACCTTGAGACAAATCAAAATGCAAACACAACATACCCGAACTTATAGGGTGCTACAAAAGTAGAGCTAAGTGGAAGATTTATAACTATAAATACTGACATTAAAAAAGAAAGGTCTCAAATCAACTTCCTAACTTTATATCTTAAAGAACTAGAAAAAGAAGAACAATCTAGATCAGAGATAAATAAAATAAAAAATAGAAAAAAAAATCAACAAAACCAAGAGTTGGTTCTTCAAAAAGATCAACAAAATTGACAAACATTTAGCTTGACTTAGAAGAAAAGAGAGAAGACTCAATTTACTAAACTCAGAAATGGACGTGGTGACGTTACTACTGATTCTACAGAAGTAAAAAGGATTTAAAAGAGTACTATGAACTGCTGTATGCCAACAACTTGGACAACCTAGAGGAACTGGACAAATTACCAGAAACACACATCCTACCAAGACTGAGTCATGAAGAAATAGAAGATCTGAATGGACTTCTAACCAGTAAGGAGATTGAATTAGTAATGAAAAACCTTCCAACCATGATGGCTTCACTGATGAATTCTACTAAACATTTAAAGATGAATTAGTACCAATCCTTCTCAATCTCTTCAAAAACTGAAGAGGGGGGAACATTTCCTAACTCCTTCTATGAGACCAATTACCCTGATATCAAAGTTTAGTGTGGAAAGCTGGTTAAAACACAGATGGCTGGGCCCACCCCCAAAGCTGCTGACTCCATAGGTCTGGGGTGAGGCCTGAGAATTTGCATTTCTAACAAGTTCCCAGGTGATATTGATGTTTTGGGACCACAACTGAAGAACTATTGTGACCGTGTTTCCCCGAACATAAGACCTAGCCGGACCATCAGCTCTAATGCGTCTTAATTAATATAAGACCGGGTCTTATATTAATTTTTGCTCCAAAAGACGCAGCAGGCGCTGGAATCGACCCCCTCTACCTCCAGTTATATATTGCTCCAATTATACCATAGGTTAAACCATAATTCAAGTCCTGCCATACTCCTCTAGTTATTCCAAGGGGCATAAAAAGTCTCATTTTCACATAACAGCTTTCTTGGAAATGCCGGTTTTGTACTCTTTTGAAGTGACTGGCTGGCAAAAGAAGCCCTGGCTGATGTCTATAGACTTTTATGCTGCAGTTGTATATTTCTGACGCATTCATAAAAGGAAAAGGAAAGAACACTGGCATTTATTTTTTACCATTATTCAAATGGAAAGATTTTTCTGATAAACTCTGAGTAAATTGCTAATTTCCACCATTTCCAAAAAAATTTATCTTTCTCACAATTGATCCATCCTGTTCTGTAAAAAATGAGACATAAAGAAAAAAATTTAAAAAAAAATAAAAAAAAATAATAATAAAAAAATAAATAAATAAATAAAAAAGAAAGAAAGAAATTGTGGCCTACTCCTCATTTTTATGTAAGTATAACATGGTCTGAAGCAAAAGAGAAATTCCTTAATCACTGTGACTAATACGTCTGTCCCCCAACAAAGAAATAGGAAAACAGGCTCCTCACCGCCAGGTCACTGTATATATGGTCACCAAAATATAATACTTTGGATCCTCTCCATCCCGTAAGCTTCAAAAATTCATATAAATTGCCCTGCAATAAGGAAAAACACAGCTATTATATCATATGACAGATAGAGACCTGTGTATAACCCATGGTCCAAAATACCTGCTTTTTAAAAACTTCAAAAAGTTTTTGCTTTTATGATTTATATTAAGTATCAAAATATCAAAATAAAAGCATCTCAGTATGAAATTTTTTAAGCCTTTCTTCTAAGTCGAATACACTTTTCAAAAAGATTCATATTGTACATAATTCTTTGTAATGACCTTTTTACGTGTAACATGCTGTGACCATCTTTCCAAGTCAAATATCAACCAGCCTTGTAATTTCCGTTCCTGAGAAGTATTATACTTCATTTTACCAATTCCCTGATGTTGGACATTTATTCTGTATTATTTACTTTGTTGTGTATTTTGTAAGTAACTTCATGATAAACATTCTTATACCAGGGTTTTAGCTACATCTTAATCATTTTCTGAGGCTCACTTTCTAGAGGTGGAATGACTTTATCAATTTAGCTAATTGTTCATGGCCTAGAAAATTAACTTAATGTCAAATCTAGCAGGTTGTTACATACCGACCAGGAATGGATCAGTATGTTAAAAAATAAAACAAAACTAACTTCAGCAACACACTAATAGTCAACAATTAAAACATTTATTCAAACATTTGCAAGCCTTATATCATGCCAAAATATATTAAAACTATATATAAAACACAGCTTGTCAGAAATAATAATGTAGTATGTCATGGGATTAAATGCTTCTTAAAGAAAATTTTCCAAGCTTTGCTATTGACTTCTTAAATGTTACGTAATGCTTTAAATTTCATTTTTAAAAACTATTCAATTCTGAGTTTAGATACAACATATTGAAAATATATTGACTTAAGCTTAAATTTTGCCACCAACTTATAAACAGTCAGTTGGAGAAGAGTACTCAGAGCTGTGCCTGGCACACAGTAGGCCTAAGAATGTAGGCTGTTATCATTGTAACTGACCACACAAAGCAAAGCAACAAGAAGGATAAACTGGTCATGAGATACCTGCTTGTAAATCTGGCCTTTCTGCAACTTGTGGATTTTATCCCAGAGTAAGACACCTTTCTCATTCACCTTTCGGAAAGGTCTAAGAACAGAAATGGGAGACATGATGACACGTGGCAGTCGTGCAGGCTGTCTGCTGCGTGAAATACTACTCGGCTACTCACTGGGAACAGACAGGAGATCCACAAACCTGAGAAAGCCTGAAACCGAACGCCACCACATCCCCTGGCCCAGGGCAATACCTCCCAAACTGCGGACCCAGGGAATCCAAGGACGTGAAGTGGAGAAAGAACTCTAAGATCAAATACATTTGGAAAATACTATGCACTATGTATCTATATGTCCCTCTTAAAAAATTACCAGTGGCTATGAAAAGGCCTCCTGTAAAGAAACTGCCTTGAACTCAGATTTCCCAAATTTATTGAACCATAGGGAAAATATGTTTTTTTCAAAACAAACTCTATTTTACAAAAAAAAACATATTGAAATACTACTTTAGTGTACTTATCCAGCTTTGTACTTGAAATTCAGCCACTCTAGCTATAAAACCAATCAGAGGATCAGATGAACTATTTTGATAGAAAATGGGAAATAAGAATAAGGACTCATTCTTCACCCAGGGAGTGCTAGTCCAAAGAACGAGGGGCTTGTTAGCCTTTATTTTTTTAAGGTAACACCTATTTGGATTGTTCTTCTGAAACAATCCAAACATATATTACAAAAATATAAACTCACTTCAAAAACTCTGGAAAATGCAGAAGATATTATAATGGAGAAAAGGAAAATTACCCATAATTCCAGCACCTAGGTATAAACACTTAATATTTCAGTAAACGTCTTTCGGTCTTCATATGTCTGTTATCTTTCTTTTTTAATGAACATATAAAATGAGGATCATTTGTGTATGCTGATGATACCTTTTTTCTCTAATGTTGTGAGCAATTTCCCATGTGATTATTCTTCATACATCATGTTTTACAGTCATAATACATGCTCACTGCTTTTTTCCCCCAAAATCCACCATTTTTATGGCTGCATAATATCCCCTCATGGATGTTCCTTTAGGGTGTTTCTGACCTTCATCATTATACAATAACACAGGGATGAATACAGATGGCGAGTTATTCAGCTCTTACTCCAGCCATCCGGAACAAGGCAAAATAAATGGATGCCGTGTGGGAAGGCGCTGTGCTGGGACCTGACCACCAAAACCCACCCCGGGAAGCGTCCAAGACACGTTTCTGCCACTCTATGTACAAATGACAAGGGATAGGAGGGCCATGGTGAAAGGAGAGATGAGGTCCTTCTGACCACACCCCAGAATCTAATAAGAAAACATGGGAGAACGCTTCATTGGTGACAAAGCAGTAAGCCCGTGTGAATGGCTGTTTCTGACCAGCTTTCTAGTTTTTCCTTCATTCCCTTGAATTCTGTCTCTACATACGGTTCTTGGCTTTGCCTCTTCTGCTAGGAGTCACTGACACTTGGAAAGCTAGGAATTTAATCCATTCAACACTAACTACAGAGCCCCGCCTTAATGCACTTCAGATCACCTAGCAGATAAGGAAAAGGTTACCAAGTGCAAAATTGATTAATGTGGGTAAAAGCATTTCAAAATAGGCCATTATTATACAAATATGAGCTATTTTTATAACCCTTGCCACAGTAACATTCTACACTATTGACATTTGGGGGAGATAACTCTTGGTGAATAAGTATGTCTCACATATTAAAAGATATTTTAGTATCCCAGACCCCCACCCACTAAATCCTAAGAACAAACCCCAATCACTGTCACAACCCAAAACCCCAACTCCCCTATTTCCCAAGACTACAGGGATAGAAAGACATTCTGTAAGTCTTGGTAAAGATTTACTCCACTTGATGCAAAACCTGTATTGCAGAGTTTTGCAAAATCCAATTGCAATTTTAAAAGCATCATTTAGAGCTCTATTTAAAGACCTACCCACCCGGTGGTTTGCTATTGCTGTTGTTTTGTTACCCTTTACAATGCATCTGCTTCAAGAGAGCTAATTTACCATGTGGCATTGAGTTTGGGTTTTTCACTGTTGTCAATCGTTTTCTTAAATCCTGACTCATAGGACCAAAGCAGCCCGAGTTGAACTGAGAACCATTTCAAAACGTGTAAGGTGTCTGCTGTGAACTAATCTTACCCTCCTTCCAAGTACTTGTTCAAAGGGTTAAAAATCAAAAGCTATAATTTCAGATGCTTGTGCTTTTCCATCTGGATTTCACCAAGACACGTACTATGTAAGTATTCACAGCAGCAAATGAATAAAATCTAATCCCCTCAAGAGACACTCACCTCCGCTTATCGTTAAAGAAGTTTGGCTTCTCAGCCTGAACGATGACCACGTCAAACAGGTCCCTCCAGTCCTTTCCAACAATGTAGCTCATCCCTTTGTCCCTAGAACATGTCAGCCCAGTTAGTCCAACCTTAATTGGAATTCACTGCTTTAGCAACTTTTTCTTTCAAATTTCTAATTGTTAAATGCAATACGAGACGTGAGCCAAAAGCTAGCCAGGAAACAGAGAACAACTTACACAAAGCTACTGGGGCTATTGGTGATGAGAAACATCTTCTTGCCATGATCAGCCAGTTTGGCCAACACTGCCCGGGTCTGCTCAGAGTAGCAGATATACTTTTCTAAGAGCAAGAGAAAAATTCACACATGGATTCAGAATGAAGTCAACTCAATCTGTCAATTGCTTATTGAATGGAATCTACAGGTCCAGTGCTGTCCTGGGCACTTGGGGGAAGAGAAAGAAGCTTTAAGGATGCTTGATTCAGGGTGGTCTATCAGTCTCCAGTGCAGCAGTAGCCAAGACGCTGCCTCCTCGGTCTAAGGGGAAAACATGAAGCGGCTGCAAGCTGCTAGTGCTTCTCTGAGTCATGTCAAGTTCAGAGGCATAGGGCAGGGAGGCGGCTGAGATGCAAGGACACGGGGTCCTTACACAGCACTCAGAAAGGGGCTGCAGCTCCTGCTCAGCACTGGATGAAAGTAAAATGGCTGCGCTACTGCAGGGCAAAGGGCAAGGCTGAACCGATCTCCACGGTGATGCTGAGAACGTACCAATATCCGCTTCGATGGCTCTGTACATGATGCCTTTGATGTGCACGTCTCGAATTGAATCCTGTCAAAAGATACAACAGTACAAGTGAAATGGCATTCATGAAAGTGTCTGTCACTAAAAGCCAAGCACCAAATGAAATCTAAATTCTCATCCATCTATCACAGGTGGCCCCCCCTTGGAGAAAACTTCAGTTTCCATGGTGAGAGTGGCAGTTTCCAATGCAGTTTTTCAAAAGGTCACTTGGAGGAGGTAATTTGGGTAAATAATTCTGAATAAAGCCCCACCTGATAAACTGTAATTATATGCAGTATCATGAACAAATGATTCCAAGTCATCTGGGCAAAGGGCATTATTGTTCTTTTCATCTTTGAAACCTTCCTCTAGACCCCAAAAGCAGGTTCACTAATCTAGAAAAAGGCAGAGACGATGATGGGCTCCTTCTCTCTTCAGTGCTACCAGTGACGCGAGGAACTGCCAATGAGATGGTAACTCAGGCAGAGCTGTGGTCTAGCCTGCAGATACCAAGAGGAGGGGGCAGCAGCTAATCCCTTTGCAGGCCCCAGGATGTGGCAGCCTGATGCCTGGCGGGTGTCAGAGCACAGCGCCACTGGGTGGCACTGGGTAGGTCCTCTACACAGATGGTACTCCTGGAGGCGCATTGAAATTTTCTGGAGCCTGTGGCAGGGGACTGGGCTGCAGGTAAACTGGGCCATAAGCCTTAGAAAATTGGTACATATCTGCCAAGAATGAGCACCTATAGACTGTAAACTCAACCTCAATTGCCTTCTAGCACAGGCTTGTTTCAACTTCACATGGGCAGAAGGCAGTGGTTAAGGGTAAGCCAGAGCCAAATGTCCTGGCTTCAAATCCAGGCTCTGCTAGTTACTAACTGTGTACCCTTGGGTAAGTTACTCAACCACTCTGTGCCTCAATTTACCTAGAAAATGAAGGTGATAATAACAGTATCTAACTCAAAGCATCATTGTGAGGATTTAATTAGTTAATATGCATAAAGCAGCCAAATCAGTGCCTGGAATATAGTAAACTCTGCATATGGGTTCACTGAGACAGTAATACTTATAGTAAAAAGCTGAACTTTCCAATAAGTATCTCCTCATGAGTGCCAAGTGTTACGTAACTACAAGTGAGTCTCAAAGATTCTGAAAGATGAAGTATTAGTGCGCACAAAAAGGAGAAGAGAAACTAAATATTTAAATTCAGTTCAAATAACACCAGACTGAATTGAGAAAATAAAATTCATCTTTTGTCTTCCTAAAATCCACGATTTGGGGCAGTCAAAATTTTTAATTGAAAAAAAGAAATTTAAATTAGTCATAAACATATAATAAAAACATCATAGTATATGAATAGGGATCTTTAAAAAATACAAATATTTAAATAAATATGTAATTTAAATACTTAAAAAATATATATAAACATTTATAACACATGCTTAGAAGAATATATTAAATACATATATCAACATTAAGTACTAAAAAAGGTTCAGTTTAAAGAATGTATATAAACACAGGTGAAAGCGAATATGAATTAAAATACATAAATAAAAAGTTATATAAATGAGGTGTGTGTTATCTGTCTGTCTCCCTCTCTGACTGGATTTTTGCACAGCTTCTGCGGGGCATAGAACTTTTGTGTGCAAGAGAAAAAGGAGCCCCCTCTGGGCAACGTCTGCCCCCTCTGGGTCATCCCCCCCACCACCATCACCACCACATCACAGCCTGAGACACGCATGCCACCTCTTTGTGTGAAGAGTCACCCCTCCCTGCGGGCTGGCTGGGGGTGAGCTGGATACCTGGCCCTGGCCTTTGGTTGGTAAGAATTAGAAATCCAGGTGACAGTATAAGCACACCCTTCCTTTAACAATAAATCTGACTGATTTCCAATTCTCCGTAACGTGACATCTTTCCTACAATTTTCAGGGTTAAACTGCAAATACGAGAGCTCCCAGGCGAAGGACTATTTCAAACACCTCAGCTACAAAGGAAGCCTAAGGAGTCTGTTAACTTCGCTGAAAAGGACGCAGCATCATAATCTCTCACTGGCGACACAACCTTGACGTCTTTGTACAGGTGGACAGGTTCATAGTCGATGTTGTTCTTCAGAAAGTATTCGTTCACACAGGACAGGAGGGTCATCTCCGGCAGGGAGAAGATGTCCATGAACTGCTTCATGGTATTTCCATGGGAACTCTGCAGGCAGGGAGGACACTTTAGAAACGGAGGCCGACAGCTCAGCAGAGCTCACAACTCTACTGGTCAACACCTGGATCCCTCGTCACAAGAAAAGGAAAGTCTAACAATAAAACATGGAAATGTTCACCTCGTTTCTTACCGTTCACGGCACAGCTGACATCTTGCTCTAAGCAGAAGTGGCATATCCAAAGAAATGCCCTGATTTCCCCTCAAAAAGTCTAACCGTCCCCTCCCCCTTCCGCCCCGTCCCCCTTTCCTTTCCACTCGCCCATGTGCTCTGTCCACCACCCAGCTCACACTCTTTCAGCAAACACAGAGAAGAACCAGCAAACAGATCACTGCCCTTGGAATGGCAGAAAAAGGCCCTTAACGCTCTTGAATTTGAGTGTCTCACGACAGCCCATGTGTATGTTTAAACAGAGCCTTTCTGTGCTCGCTTCGGCAGCACATATACTAAAAAGAGCCTTTCTCTGAATGCCTGCAAATTATAATACTCAGTTTACCGGCTGACGGGACATCTCCCATTGCATTTTGACAATGCAAATAAGACAATGGCTCTCATTAGACAAGAAGCAAAAATTCAGAAGAAAGAGAACCACAGAAGTCAGAAAAGCAGAGGTTTCCTTTCAGGCATATGGTAACCTGCTGCCCTCAATCTCAGTGGAGGCAACAGCTGCTGCACTAAGAGCCCCCAGAGACTTAATCCAGAAAGTGGGGACACACCAGGGAGGTGGTGACAAAAAGGAGTAAGTACAACGAAAGTGTAAGGCTTTGTCAGGTAAGGAGGAATGGGCTAGAAAAGGAGAATCATGAACGAACCCAGGAAGCCTCTAACATACTTCTCTCTCTCAAACTGAGGGTCTCTGAACAAATTTTCTTGTCAATTCCTTATGAACAGAGAGTCTAGTAGTTCAGGCTACAAAATCTACCAGGCCATGTTTCGAGAAGGAAAAGGACAGGCTGTTTTGAATAAATAAAGCACTTCTCATTACCTTGCCATAAAAGTCGCTCATCTGCTCCAAAGGCACGTGGGACCCCTCGTACATTTCGATGACTTCTTCATCAGGGACAACACTGAGGCCTCTGGAAGAATGACAGGCAGTGCAGTTAAAGAGCTCGACTGGAGACAGCAATCATTATCAGATCTCTGGCAACTGCTGGGAGTTTCCCACCGAGGTGTAAGACGCTGTTCTCACAAAAAGGCAAGATGAGCCACCAGTGATTGCTGCAAATAACAGGCGAGATGCTACTACTATTACTACTAGTGGCATTCTGTTGGTAACAAGACAAAAATAACAGCTATTATTACAGGGCTCCTACTATATGCCAGATAGGAACTCCACACAGTCATTCGCTTAATTCTCAGCAAGCCTAGGAGGGAGGCACTATTATTCCTCCCATTTTCCAGCAGAAGCAACCAAGGTCAGGCACCTGCCCAAGGTCACCAAAGTAGAAAGTGGCAGGTCAGGATTGGATCCCAGGCTTTGTGGCTCTTTGTCACACTTCCTCCCTTAACAAGGTGCAAGGTAGATGACTTATTCGGGGGTGGGTGTTTTTGTTTTGTTTTGTTTTGAATGCTTGTATTACATTAGGGAGAGAAAGGCCAATTCTGTCTCCACCATCCTCACGCCCTCTGAGACTTTACCCTAAGAAGGTCAGTGCTGAGATGAAAAAAGTCATACATAAGGCTCAGGTGGACTAAACGCCATGACACTAGGCAGGAAGCCTGGGCCCCACCTCTGACTGTGGTGACCCAAAAACTATGTGACACTGAAGGCCAGTGTCCTCATCTGTAAAAAGCCAAGATAACACTTGCCTGCCTCCAGGAGCTGCAGGATAATCTGCAGATGAATTGAGCTCCTCCACAGAGGGAAACATAAATTCTGGAGTCAGAGTGGCTAGATTTTACCCCTGCCTCTGCCACCAGCACTGTGAACAGATTCTGTCACCTGGGACTCAATGGTCTCATATTTCTACACCTGGAATTGCCCACTCTAGAATGTTACGAAGGGAAATGTCTGCTCCGCTAGAAGAGACGGTGCTTGAGAAACAGACTCCATGATGAGGAAACCACAGAATGAGTTATGGAAACTCCACGCCGTGCTACAGCGGGAGTATAATTCAGTAAGAATTTTAGTTACTAATACAAATAGGTCGCTTAGCATACAAAATCACTTGGCCAATATTAAAATACACATACTGTAAAATATAACTTATGTTTGATATGTCACTTCAATGAAAATATAATTTCAGCCTCTTTCTTCCATTCTCTACCCTCATATTACTTTTTAAAATATATTGAGTGGATTCATTAGTATTTTGCCTCCGATCTTGATTAACTTTGAAAACAAAAGAGGTACTATATTTCCATTTATCTTTGCTCCAGAAATCAGATAAAACACTGACCCTGAGCCAGATCATTCTAGACAGTGACCTTGGGAAACAGTTCTGGCTAAAGCAGCAGCAGTCAGGCGTGCACACCCCTAAAACTCTAACACTTAGAAAGAAAATGGAAAAAGTCAAAGAGGTCTTCTGGGTGACATTTCTCTGTGTCTCCACGAGGCCCAGCAGCCTTTCAGAAGTCACTGCTACCTCTAACCAGTCACAGGCACCTGGACAGACAAGCTGCGTCCTTAAGGCCCAAGTAACCAAACGTCCACTCCAAAGAAGCGGAGAAATCAGTCTGCTACAGTCAGCTGAATTCCATGGGAGGCACCTCCCACAGACGGAGCACCGTGCAGAATGGCTGTTGACAGGCTCAGGCCAGCTATTGCTGCACTTGAATGAAGCCTAAACCAGCACTGAGATCAAAATGAAAACTACTTTACACGGCCCTGTATAGTTATGAGAAATATGAAGGTTAGGGGCACAGATCTGAACGAGTCTGCCCGGGGTTCAAATCCCAGCTCCCTAGTGACTAGAGGGTACTGCCTGGACAAGGAATCTGACTTCTTTGGGTCTCAGTGTCATGTTTAGAATGGAAACAGTAATAGCATCTACCTCCTGGTGTTACTGAGAAGATGAAATGAGTTACTGTATACAGAACAGTAACTGGGATATGGTAAGCGCTATCAGAGTTCTGCTGGTGGGGTGTGATGGGAACAATCACCCTAGTTTTTCTCAAGGTTCCAATTAAGAAACAAAAATGTGGGTACACAATGGGACTGCAGTGGAGAGGCAGTATGCCACCTCCTCTGCGCAGCAGCACCCACTCCCGCGGCACACAGCATAAAATTCAACCTGATAGAGGAATGGCAAGTCCCAGGCAGCGGGTCTCAGAAACAAGTGAGGCTGAGATAGAAACAGTCTTCCCAGCCATTCACTTATTCATTACCCTTTTGAGTGGAAAGGGAAGAGAAGTGACATTTACGCATGCCTATAATGTCACTGTTCCAAGTATGCAACACAAGCTGCCCTCAAGGTGGGCACTAGAATCAATCCCATTTTACAGAGGAGCAAAGGGAGGCTTTGAATGGTCAGGAGGTTGCTCAAGGCCTCATGCATGTAAGCAGTGGGGCCGGTGTTCACACTCAGGAAGTGTGACTCCAGAGCCCACACACGTACCCCTGCTACCTCAGCGCACCACACCCCATTCTCAGCGACCTTCCCAGGACTGAAAGCTGAACTCCATCCCTTCTAAATGCCCCAGCTGGCTCCTCCTGCCTAGCTCTGTCTATACACCTTAACACAATTCTCCTGTGAATTTATCTACAGGAGAGAGCAGACGATTAGAGGATCATGTGACTGTAGAAGAGGCTGAAGGGGGAGGAGAGGCCTCAGCATAAGTCAGCCCTGAAGGAGGGATGAATGAGATTTTGGGAAGCAGAGAGGAACGGAACCAACATGCTGGCAGAACGCCAGCATGAACAGATATTGAGCAGTGAGAGAGGAGAACTCACAGGAAAGGAATACATGTGCTGTTTGCACCTGCCCGACACCCACTCCCTCGGAGGTGGGTGGAAACTGCTGGAAAAGAAACTCCCCTTCCCAGGTCGACCTGGAGCTGGAGAGATGGAAACCTGGTATTACCACGGTCACCACAGGGAGGGGCCTGCCTGAGAGGGGGCTAACCCAGAAAGCAACAGAGCCAAGAGATGAAAAGAGTTCTGACAACAGCAATGTGGCTCCTGGAGCCAGCGGAACCTGCAACTGGCCTATCCTGGGAATGCACAGTTAGTGAGCCAATACTGTGGTTTTAAGCCAGTTCCAGTTGCAACCAAGAGTCTTAACCAATCCAGGAAGTGCAGAAGCTGTGGATGGAAGAAGAGGAAGCTAAAAGTTTAGAGAAAGGTGACAAAAGCTGAGGTTTGGGCTCTGTTCTCTAGACAGTGGGCAGCCACCCAGGATTTCAGAAGAGAGGAGGGGGTGGCTGAGGCCAGTGCTTTAGGTAAATCAGTAGAGCAACAAAGTCCAGGACAGACTACGCTGCAGAAAACTGTAAAAGCCCAGGAGAGAAGGGAGAAGTGTCTGAGTCAGGGAGCTGCCAGCAGGAACACAGAGGGAAGGATGGAATTGCAAGTCCATGAGGGACTTCCAGTGAACACTGAAGACATTCAGAAAGACCATATCGCACGAAGGCCAAAAGCACAGACTCTGGAGCCAGGCTGCTTGGGTCTGAATTCTACTTCTGTACGGCCTTGGGCAAGTTGCTTAACATCTCTGGGACTAATAAGTACCACTTCATTAGATACTTGTAAGGTTATTTTGAGGAGCCAAAGAGTTAACACAGATATGGCAGTGTCTGTCCCACAGCAAGACTCAATATTTATTCATTGCTATTTGTTAGTACTAATATTATTGTTATTCTCATCACCACCACCACCTCTCCTTTCTCCTGAAACACATTAAAATGACAATAAGAGTCAAGTATAAATCGCTCAAAAGGTCAAAGGAAATGAGGACAAAGACATCGGTAGAATAAGACATTTCAACATCAGTAGACAAGACAAATCATAGATGAAAAGGAGACACTTAGCAACATTGAGAACAGGGGCCTGCAATAGGAGACCAAAGAGAACAACTGATTAACCACCACAGATCCCCAGAAAGGCTCAGCCCTTGGAGGCACCAGGAAGCTACTCGAGGATGTGCTCCAGCAAAATGAGAAAGTAAAACTAGAAAGGGGAAAACACAAGTCCAAGGATGAGCAATCAGTGGAGACCAGAGGAGGCAGCTCTCCATTTTTTAAAAATGTGAATAATAGTGTTCAAAGTGTTTGAATTGTTGATAAATAAATACATGCTTGGTATTTGTGATGGAAAATTTAGAAAACTAGGGACACGTACACAGAAAATGAAGCAAATAAAAAGTGAGGTTATTATTAAATCTAAGAAAAACCTAACACTACCAGGAAGAAACAATCCCAGTGCACAACTTGGCTTAAGACCTGCAGAGTCATAATGCAAACAATGATGGTGAAATAACCAGATAACAAGGTTAGGAGAATGAGGACAGAGAAGGGGGCGCGTGAGCGAAAGCGCCAAATCCTTATCTGTCATAGCAGGGATGATGACCAGAATTAATACATTAGGAAACAGAAGTATCGGTATGAGCACACTTATTAGAAATAGGGAAAAAAAGGTTTTTTTAATCCAAAAAGAGTTTTTAAAGGGGTTGGGTGGGGGAAGGGAAGACAGAGGACTGCTGTTGTCTGCTATGACATTGTTAGTACTATTTGACTGTAACTGTGTCTGTGTTTCACTTGGATAAAAATATTCATTTTAACAAAGAACTTGTGAGAGAAGAAACTAAGATATGCACACCTCTTTTTTTTAAAATACAATATATGAATCTAAATATAAACCACACTCCTAAATCCCACCCCTGAATTTGAGAATTTTAGAAAAGATAAAACCCGTCATTTTCAAAGTTCCAAAGATTTCTGACTGAGCTACATGCTTCTACTAATTCTAATAAACAAGGAATAAAAACGTCTTACTATCCAAACTACTCAACTACCGTGGGGGTAATGAGAACCCACTCTCTCACCCTGACATCCCTCCCCAAGCAGACCTCCTCTTCAGGATACTAGCTCAGCTGGCCAGCAGCACCTCTGGGAGGAAAGCCAGTCCACCCTCTCAGCCTCCGGAGAGCCCCGCAGGTATCTTAGCACATGTCCACCATCCTCTTAGTTGCCCTGGGCTGCAGTCACTCATTTCCTTGGGTGACTTCCTACCTTCACCCCAAGCTCCTTGAGAACACCCTTCTGTGCCAAACTATTAGCATCTAGCATGGTAGTAGGCCCCAATGAATGTCTCTAATGAAGGATGAGGGAGGGAATGATTCACAAAGACACACACTGCAGCTCTCCTCATCACTGGACAGTCAGAGACCCAAAGCCACTTGGTTACTTCGGGTGAATTAAATTTGCCTCCTTGTACTCTTACCTGTAGACAGTTCCCAGCTGGATGTAATGAAATGCATCAATCTTCATCAATACTGCCTTCAAAAACAAAAACATAGGGACAGGTAAATAATACACAACAATTCACATATGTAATGAGGATTCTGGTGTCATTATAAATCATAGCAACATTAAGTTGTCATAACACGGAAGCACACTGTATGTTTCTGAAAGGTTTGGTTGCTGATTAAAGCACTGTGCTACTCATTAATAAGGAAATGGCCTATCTGCAAAAAAAAAATCTGACAACTGGCCCCTCCTCAAAACATCAAAAAGAACTACCAGAAATAAACAGTATCTCCCAAATTACTAAATGCATTCATTTCTAATACTGTGTATTAGAAAAGGACTTAATCCAAAGATGTTTTGAATAATTCAGTTCTGCATCCCCAAAGAATATAATTTAAAATTAATTTATGTGTTCAGCAAAGAAAAACACCAAGAGTACATTTTATTCCCAAACACCGTTAAACTGTAGAAAAACACGAGAATTAAACCTACCCGCTGCACATCATAATGAAGTCCACGAATTGCAAAATTTGGGTTGTAGTCATAATTCCTGATTTCCACAGGATACTAAAAAGGAAGAGACGAATCAGTCTTAGCGAACACTATACTGAGTTCAAGGTGGTGTCTAGATTTGGTCCTTGTCAAAGGCTGAGGTGGCTACTGCACTTTGGTGGGAAGGTGCGGTGACATGGGACAGACCACCGCACGTCCCTCTGCTTCCGGACCGAGAGGCCTCTGGCGCCAGAGCCCTCCCTCCTGCCCCACTCTGTTTATCTGCCCGGCACATGTTCCCCCAATTTCTCCTGTCTTAACTGCCTCTTCCCCTCCCGTCCCTCTGCCCCTGGACTCCCAGATCCCTGAGACCCCAGAAACGTTTCTGCTTCTACGTCCTTTTACACACTGTCAACCATCCATTCAGCTCATCTGTGAGCACCTCCATGTCACAGCTCCCCAAATGGCCCCATTACTAGGTTTCATAAAGACACCTAAGCTGAAACTTTCTCAAAAGGGTCCCTCCATATAGCTTTCATCACGTTCCTCGTCTGGGCAGCTGTCCGCTGCTCACCCTCCATGGGCTGGAGGGACCCCACAGCTGTCGGTGCAGCTCCCTCCCACTCAGGCCTGGAGAGGCCCTTTCGCAGCACGTGTTTCCCCGTTATTGCTCCAGCTCTGACTCAGAACATGTCCCACTTCTGAAGGCAGCTCGGCTCCCCTGGCATTTCCTGGTTACTACACCATTCCTCAAACGCTGTAAAGATCCCAGCTCCCTGCTTCTCCACTGCACCAGGCATCTGACTCCTTGCTGCCCTCTCCGGATCTCAGAAGTAGAACACCAGCTACCCCACAGGCAGCACCAATGCCCCGAGCACCCCAGGCCCTGCCGTTCCCATTTCATACATGGGACATCAGAGGCACTGGATGGAACAACCTGAGCTGGACCATGCTGGGGCGCAGTGGGCAGGGAGTCAGGCTTGGCCCTCTGCCCTTGCTCTCCCCCACACCCTCCACCCTCAGAGCACAGCCCTGCAGGACAGAATATCTAGTCCTGACTCTAGGGCAGGCGTGTCAAAACGTTTTTCAACGTTTTTTACCAAGGCCATATGCGGTAAAATACACAAACAGCCGGGCCACTCACTCGAGGTGAAGTACGTATTGCCTCACCTAGTTTATTTAAGTAAACTAAATATATTTTTGGAATTTGCTGCGGGCCAATTAACAATGGATTGCGGGCCGCAGTTCTGACACCCCTGCTCTAGGGAGACTGTGTCACCAGGATCTTCCAATCATGATGCAGACTGCTTAAGAAAAAACCTAGGCAACAGTCAGGAAGCACAAGAAACCTCTCTGCATGGCTGCACTGCTAATGTTTCGTGGCCAGGGTCACACTGGCATGAGACATTGCCCAGTACCACCAGGCTGAACCACATGCGGCAGGTTTTCAATTCAAGCTGCACAAAGTGCCGACTCAAATGTAACATTTGGGCTCATTTACCTGACACCTGCCACGCATCCCAAGAAATCACTACACAGTATTTCCGCCACGCGTGCCCAAGAATTCTGAACACTGGGCAATGTTCTGCATTTTTACTAACATACTTCTTACACACACACACTCCCAGAACCCAACACGGGGCACCACAGTCCTGCTTACGGAGGTGAGGCCAGGGGACACCGCCCCTCTGGAGCCTCCTTTAGACTCGGGAGTGACGAGTCAGGGAGGGAGCTATTAACAAGTTACTGAGAGAGGGGCTTTTACTGAGCACTGGCCATGTGCCACACTGTCCTAGCCACTTTCTGTGACTTCATTTTATTTACTCCTCACTCCCCAAGCATGAAGGAGGCAGGGCACCATATGTCTGGTTTACTGTTGAATAACCTGAGAAGGAGAGTCAAGGAGCCTGCCCAGGCGCACAGAGATAAATAGACGTTCGCGTACTGGCCGAACCCAGGTCCGCATCACGTCCACGTCCCCAGCTACTAACCTTGACATTACAACACTGCCGGCGAGCGCCTGAGGTTCAGATGCCTATAAATAGACCCGTTTCTCAGAGGTCCCAGTACGGTATTTAAAGTAGCCTAAATTATGAGTCTAGTTAGAGCCAGAGTAGAAGCAGCACCCTGCAATCAATTCTGAACCAACCTGAGCCACCGTACTAGCTGCTCACGGCCTGCCATGACAGCCGGTACTGCCGCTGAGAGGACTCAGTGAGTTCGCTGAGGACTCACCGTTTCCAGCTAGTTTAGCTGAGGCAGCACGTGAATGAGACAGCGAGCGCACAGATACTCTGTACATGGACTGCTGGAAAGTCTGGGCCTCCTTCCTTGAACAGGGCTTCCCTGGGCTCCCCAGTAGGACACGAATGTCCTAGTGAGACACGGCCCCACACCCACTCATGTTCCCCTGCCTGTGCTCTCGCTGTGTATTCTTAGAGAGCCACTCCTGCTAGATACACAGTGGTTTTCCAATGGTCCAGAGACCACAGCAGACGACCTGGAGAACTGACAGAAGCAGCTGAAAGAGCCCCTGTGGGACAATGTCGTCCTGATGAACACAGGCCCCCCAAATCCTAATCCTACTATGTGCTACCTGTGTGACCTTAGGCAAGGTCACCTGCCATTCTGAACCCCCGTTTTCTCATCACCAAGGTCAGAATAACAAGAGTCCTCCCCTATGTGAAAGCAGAGAAGATCAAGCCAAAAGATGCGTGCGGGCTGTGAGGGCAGTTTCCGGCACAGAGCGAGTGCTCAAGAAAACTGAGTTGCTTTGCTGAGCTGGGAATCGAGAGGCCTGGGCTCTTAGGCTGACGTTACTAGCCTCTGCTACTCTACTCTCCTGGAGGACTTCAGGCGAGTCACTTAACCTCTCCAGGCCTCCTTGATATGGAAAATGAAATGGTTGGATTGGGGTGATTTCTATGCTCCACTCCTGTCCCTAAACTGATTCCCCATACAAGCAGCCAAAGTCCAAAATGTCCTCATGATGGGCCCCTTTCCAACACACAACACACACACACACACACACACGCGCGCGCGCGCGCGCAACATCTCTAGGAATAACCAGCAAAAGTAATATCCGGTTGAGAAAGCCACAGCTGCTCACATCAGCCAGGTCTCCAATGGCCTATGACTAGATTTTCTGGACTCTTCACAGTTTAGAAACTTTCCACCTGCCTGAGAAACATGACTCACCCAATGTGTCATGAAGATTACAGGCATCCCTAAAAGCAGAAAGAAACATAAACAATAAAAGACTTTTACTTGGGATTTTTATTAAAAATTTTCTTTTTTGGACCCAGTCTGGTTTCCTTCAGTACCTGGATTTGCTCCAATTCCAGGAGACTCTGGGCAGGCTAGTGTGTGGGGGCAAATAAAGATGGAGGTTTCCCCCTGATAATGCTACAGAAATGTCCCTTACAGCTTCAAGGAAAGTTAAGACTGAAACACTGCAGAGAATCCATGTGTTAGTTCCCCATGTAATTCCCCCAGTTCTGCAGTTTGGCCATGAGCCCCTTTCCTTGCTAATTACAGAGCTCTGGCCACAGCTATGGAGCTCGGCATTACAACACTGCCTGTGAGCGCCTGAGGTTCAGATGCCTATAAATAGACCTGTTTTTCAGAGGTCCCAGTATAGTATTTAAAGTAGCCTAAATTATGAGTCTAGTTAGAGACAGGGTAGAAGAACATAAAAACAAAGCTCTCCAAATCCACACAAAATATGAAGCAAAGGCAAAATGACCTGCATCAGAGTGGCGGTTCCACGCCGAGCACAACACTGTCACTTAACTGGAATTCAACAAAGAAATCAAATATTTGTCGAGCACATACTTTGTGCATTAGGAATATGGCCATGAACGAAACTGACACAGTCTCTGCCACCCAGAAGTTTCCATTCTACTGAGGAGAGGCAGACCATAAGCAAATAAACACACAATGCAGTGATAAGTACTACAAAGAAAATTTAGTGTAAGGGTTCCGAGACCTCAAACAAGAAAAATGAGGAGCAAGGACTCGGGCAAGAAAATGTGTTCCAAAACAGAGGAAACGGCAAGTGCAACGTGCAAAGGCCCAAAGGTAGGAACGTGTCTGGCAGTTCAAGGAGGAGCAAGTAGGCTGGTGTGGCTGGAGCAGAGTGAGAGCAGGTGGGAAGGGAGCTCGGGAGGAAGCTGGGGCCGGGGAGCGTGGGATGCCTTCCGGCATTCTGAGTGTGATGGGGGGCTCCAGAAACACTGAGCCCACGGGTGAAGTGATTAACATTTAAAGGTTCCCTCTTGCTCCCAAATAGAGCAGACTAAGGGGGAACAGCGGAAGCAGGGAGATCAGTCAGGAGGCTAGGGCACTGTCAGATGGGAGGTGATGGTGGCTTACACCGGGGTGATGGCCGTGGGGGAGGTGAGGAGTGGATGGGGTCAGGACACCTTTGGAGTGAGTGAAAAGAGAGTTCACAGCTGCAGAGTGACTTCCACCCATATAGTACAGCATGGGGAGGCGGAAGAGAGTAACTGTACAGTGGAGAGACCTCTGCCACACGATCAAGGCCAACATGACCAGTGATAAATCATGTTGACGAAATGGAGCCTGGGAAAGACGTGAGGACCACGGCACTTGACCGCTGTGGTCCTCCTCCTTCAAACTCTGTGCGGACAGAGCCAGGAGTACAGTTTCCAGGCTCTCGGCCTCACATGGAAAGGTGCTGGCTCAGGTAGTAAATAGCCATCAACTGTGATTGGATGGCCATCAGCTGTGGCTAGTTGGCCGTCAGCTGTAACCGGTGAGCCATTGGCCACTAATATTACTGCCATGGCTTTAATAGCAGAAAAAAAATGGGAGCTAGCAAGAAGATGGTGGCTAAGCTAGCAAGCGTGGATTGCAGTTAGCATGGCGGACTGTAGCTAGCGAGGGGAGTCGGTCAGTTGGCAGAAAAGCGGACAGCAGGTCGCACGTCGTGTGAATCCAGCCTCCAGCAAGCCTATAGTGGTATGATTCCCCTACCTATGGCTCCGTGGGTGTTCCTTTTTGGCCTCACCATATCCTGCGTTCTTATGTGCGGAGTGGGACCAGAGACCCCACAGGCCGCCCCACACGACAAACGCATAACCCCAGTCTAACCATGAGAAAACCGTCAGACAAATCCCAAGAGATGAGCATCCTAAAAAATACCCAACTAGTATTCTTCAAAACTGTCAAGGTCATCAAAAAAAAGGCAAGTCTGAGAAACTGTCAAAGCCAAGAGGAGCCTAAGGAGACATGACAACTAAATGCAATGGAGAGTCCTGCATGGGATTCCTGGATCAGGAAAAGGACATTAGACAAAAACTAAGGAAATCTGAATCAAGTATAGACTTTAGTTAATAATTAATACTGGGTCTTACATTATGATAAATGTACCACAGTAATGTAACATGTCAACATTAGGGGAAACCAGGCAGGGTACATAGACAGGAGCTCTCTGTATTACCTTTGCAACTTTTCTGTAAACCTAAAACTCTTCTAAAATTAAAAGTTTGTTTATAAAGAGAAAGAGAAAGGACCCACAGAATTTGCAGAGAGACCAGACGTGGAATACAAGAAAATGTGGGGGTCACAGCTAATGTTAAGTTTGGACTGAACAACCATGTGAAAACCTGGTGATTGATGATCAGGAACACTGACGAGGGTGCAAATTTGGGAAATGAAATCAAGAACTCTTCAAACACTCTCTTTTTATCCTTTGGCGGACATGTGAAATGATGAAACAGGTGCAGTTATCACCCGATATTTTTCATTTCTATTTTTGTAAAATCTTGTTCTTATAAAAAAGAAAAAGGGTAATTAAGAAGGAGCTGGAACTTTTACACTTGCTTTTTGGGAAGATGCTAAATTGCAAACTTACTGTTCTATTACTGTGCATCTCAAAAGCAGATGCATTCCCATTTCTAGGACATTTAGTCTTTGGCAGGAAAAACAGCACTAAACTCAGTGCTTTCAACAGCATCTTAGAAGAATTTTTTCAAATCCAAAGCAAGAGAAAAATCTGCACAAGCTTAATTGACTCTATTAATATGCCTGATATAATTACTGTTATGATATACTTCTTTTACCAAAGCAACAAACAGACATAATGGGAATGAAATTTAACTGGCCCTAAATCCAGAAGCTTTTCTAATCATAATGATTGCACTTTTTTTTCTATCTATGTCATCTCTCTTTCCCCCCAAATTTCATAAATTTTTTATCTTCAGAAATTTTTAATCTTCATGAATATTTTATTTTCTTATGAACAATAGACCCGTAAGGTAGCAACGAAAGGTGTTAATTCCACAAGGGGAAATGTGGAATAAAGGAGAGAGCATTTGTGTCCTGGAAACAAACCGATCTAAGCTCAAATCCTGGTTCTGCCTCCTACCGGTCTCCAAAAGCCTCAGTTTCCTCAGCTATAAAACAGAGACAATATCTATTTGCAGGGCTGTCATATGGATTAGAAATGATAGTAATAATAGCAAACATTTATTGAGTGTTTTCTATGTGCTATGTTCTTTACATAAATTAACCCATGTAATTACCAAAATAACATTGTGAAGAAAGTACTGTTACTGTACCTGCTTCACAGAGGAGGAAACCGAGGCCCAAAGAAATCAGGTGAATTTCTCAAGATTACCTACGAAATAAGTGGTAGAAGCAAGAACTTGAACCCCAGCCGTCAGGCTCTAGAACCTGTGCTTTTGGCACCTAGCAGACAATCAACAGACGGTGCTGTAGTAACAATGACCTTCATTTTATACATGATATTAGAGTCACAGCAAATGCTGCAGACGACCTGGGACTAGATGCCAGCACCAATGTACCCCTCCGGCTCGATCTCCCAGTGAGGTGGTTCAGAGGTGGTGTAGTTTGGCAGACAGGAGAGCAAGGGTAGGACCACCTGGTTCTTATCCTGCTTCCACCCTCACAGTGGAGAAAAAAGGACCGTGGGTTAGACAGAAGAGCATCTCTTGCACGAATGGAGAAATGCATCTACATGGCAAGTGGCCAGATAGGTTTATATCTGGTAAAGTGGCCATAACTAAAGAAGGCTGGCTGTTGGCTAAAGGAAATGTTATTTTTTGGCAAACGCCATTCATTTCTGCATTCTGAATGACATAATGAGTTGTTTATTAAAACCACTAATAACCAAAAGCTGAGGGGATCAGGAAATATACCACATCAAATGGTGAAGATCCAAAACTAATGGAAACTGGCGGCATTAATAAAGGCATGGTATCCAGAACCAGAGAAGTGACAGCCTCCCCCTATTCCACACTCGTCAGACCCTACCTGTAGTAACCTCTCCAGTTCAGGGCTTCACATATAAGAGGGAACAACCAGAGCAGACACAAAGGAGGGTGACCAAGATGATGAAAAGACTAGAAAAGAGGCCAAATGAGAATGGTTAAAAGAACTAAGAATGGGGGTGGCCGGTTAGCTCAGTTGGTTAGAGCGTGGTGCTGCTAACACCAGGGTTGCCGGTTCGATCCGCACATGGGCCACTGTGAGCAGCACCTTCCTTTCAAAGAAAAGAAAAACAAAACTAACAATGACCAGTCTGGGAAAGAGGAAAGGAGAAGTCTTGGAGGACCGGTCTGTATATATGACACCCAGCCTATTACTCAGTCAAGTTTTAAGTTTCTACTCACACCCACCCAGCCCAGCTTTGTTGAGAAACTCCTTCCAGACTCCACAGAAATATCACCTTCTTTGTTGGTTTCCCAGTTCCCGCAGGCAGAAAAAGTTGTTCCAGCCATCCTCCACACATCCCTCGCTCTCTGTTCAGATGTCTGTAGAGACCTCCACCAGGTGGCTTTATAATCCATCTGTCTACCTGACCGACTCCCCCACTACACTGTTGGGTCTCCAAGGGCAGTACCTGGGTCCTTCTCATCTTCATCCTCCCTGCTTCTGGTACAGGGCTTGGCATAGAAAAGGCACTTAGTAAAGGTTTAAGGAATGCGTGAAGGAATGAAGAAAAGCGATGGTGAAAAGCGGTATGAGGCAGAATTGTTCAACCCATGGAAGAATCCCCCAAATCACAACTGCCTCCTGGAGTAAGGCACTCTGGTCTGAGACGGAGGTTTGAGCTGCACCATTTGGGATACTGTGGGGGTTCTCCAAGGGCATGAATCCAACTGACCTCTGAGGATGCTTCTCATCCTGGTTCCTGAAATGTGTACTCAAACTAGAGGACAGCAAGCTAGGTTTTGAATGTTTCTCTTTTTCTTTCCTTATTCAAAGCTCTCAACAATACTATGCATCAGAGGACATTCAAATGTTCTTCATAAAAGAACACAATTCAAATCAGTGATGAGGATAAAACAGCGTGTAGGATAAGCCCTGACATTTCTTTTTCTTTCTTATAATGCAAGTGCCTGACTTAAGATTTGATTTCCGAAGCATCCATTTCAAAGAAGCATTCTCTTCAAATCTAGAATAAATACACCGCTAAGCACAGGACTAGACAGAGTCAGGCCACCTCCTCCTTTAGAGATCTTGGTTGATTTTAACAAATGACCATTTGGGCTACTGGTTTTCTCTTCCTGTGCTTTAAATTCCTGCTTGTATGTTTTAAATTCACCGATAAAGAGTGAGCCCCCACCCTCAACCCCACTAAAAACGGAACCCCAGGCCCACACATGGCACTGTCTGGGGCGGTCTGTCTCCTGCTCTCTCTCTCTCCACCCACGACCTCACTGTGTGACCCCAGACGTGCTGTGCAATTTCCAGGCCTTGTAAATAATAAACCTGACTCTTTTCCAAGTCTCCTGATGGTTATTGCTAAAGGGCATCTTGCAATCATAATAAAAACCACAAGGATTGGTCCTGCCACAACACTGGTTATTGATAGGCTGAGATTAGTACAAAATATATTGCGTATCATTTGAAGAATTCTTCTAACCAGAATTCAGCAGGCTGCCACTCCCTCCGACTTTGGGAGAAACTATGTCACTGCTCTGTGAGAAATGACTGCACAAATATCTGTAGGTGGATCTGCGCTAATGCATAACTTGGCAAAGTCTTTTGTCAGAGAGACACCTAAAGACTTAAAAAAAAAAAAAAACACTATCTTCTGAGTACAAAGTTTCAGTTAGGCAAGATAAGTAAGTTCTGGAAATCTATTGTACAGCATGGTACCTATAGAGAACAATATTGTACTGTATACTTAAGGTTTGCTAAGAGGGTAAATCTTATATGAAGTGCTCTTAACACACACGCGTGCACACACAAACACACAGGGATGGGGGGAGGGGGAAAACAAGGGAGGGAGAGGGGGACAATAATACCAAAGGGGGCAGGGAGGAAACTTTGGAAGGTGATGGCCTTGATATGGTGGTGATGGTTTTCCAGGTGTATACTGATCCCAAAACTCATCAAGTTATATACATTAAATACGTACAGCTGTTTACTTGTCAATCATACCTCAATAAAGTAGGGGGGGAAAATCTTTCAGGTAGAGTCATTGGAAGGGAACAAACTGCTCACTGATTCAGCCACAATTTACTAAATGGCATCTACGTGCAGGCACCATGAGGCCAGGTCCACTCAGCTCACGGCTATTCTTTCAATGTCTAAGAGACCGGTGAAGAAGACTGCAATGTCCCTGGGCTCTTACCCGGTGTTCATTGATGAGAAGGTCCCGAGCGGCATTAAATATCAGTGTGTGGAGGTGCTTTGAATAAAACACCAAGGTGTAGTCATAATCGAAGCCATAGATCTCTATGTCCGACAGGCTCATCTCGTTGTTTGAGAAAATGGCATCTGGATTCAACAAGTTGTTCATAATAGAAGGAACCAGCTCTAGGAGTAAAGAAAAAAAAATACATTATACCATATGATAAATAAGGGTTAGTATGTTTCTAAATAAAATGAGCCAACTAAAGTGCAAGAGTGATTTGCTTTTCTTTGAAAACATGCGGAGTGAAAGAAGGCAGTCACAGAGGATTACAAGTTGTATGGTTCCATTTCTATGAAGTGTCTAGAACAGGCAAATCTATACAGATAGAGAGATTAGTGGTTGTTAGGGCTGGGGGGGGATGGGGAGAAGTGGAATGACTGCTAACGGGTATAGAATTTCTTTTTGGAGTGATGAAAATGTTCTAAAATTGATTATGGTGATGGTTGAAGAGTTGTTGTGACTATACTAAAAAACCTGAATGGAAGACTTTATGTGGGTGAATTATACGGTATGTCAATCTCTTAACAAAACTGCTAATAAAAAAAGAATAGTTGCTTCAACTTCACAAAAAGATTTACACTGTTCATAAAATAATACAGGTTACAGACTTTAGAAGATAAACAGATAATAAAATTTAAATGTCAAAAATCATGACATCACCCAGAAAAAAACTATTAACATTTTATGTATTTGCTGCCACTATTGTTCCATGTATATATTTTACATTGTTGACCTCACACTGTATATACAACTTTGTATTATGCTCTCTAAATTTAATTTTCTATCATGATTGTATTCTCCAATCATTACAGACTTTCTCAGACTATAACTTTTAAACCATTACATAAGATTTGGGTACCCTGTGCCAAATCGGCCTATTACTCTATGTTACACATTTAGGTTTCTTTTTAATAAAAAAAAAAAAAAAAAAAAACTCCAATAAGTATCTTCATACATTAACTTTTACCCTTCTGATTATTTCCTTCAGATGGTTTATTAGAAGTGTGATTAACCCACAGCAAACCATCAGGGTTCCCTGGATCCAATAATATTAAGTTGGTGCAAAAGTAATTGCCATTTAAAAGGTTAAAAATAATTATAAAAACCACAGTTACTTTTGCACCGACCTGAATAGTTTAGAGTTTCTTTTTGAGTACTTCTGACTATGTGTAAGCATAGCTATTTCATAATTTTTATTCTTTCTTGGAGGTTTTCCAAAAACTCCTTCTACCTTACATTTCCCATGAGTTCACTGGACACTTTTAAAAATGTCCATCCCATAAAAATATGGGATGTCCGTGATCTTATTCTTCCAACATCTTGAAACATTTTGCTATTTTACCATTGCAGGAATTATTTCATCATTACCCATCAATTATTTCCACCTATGATAAAAAATAAAATAAAAAAGACTAAATTAAGAAAACGGGAGAATGACAGAAGGTTGCCTGAGATAGTACAATAGTAAAATAAATCCTCACTATGACATCGTCCTTCAGTTTCCTCACTGCACGGCCCAAAGTACTGTATCATTTTCAAGAAGGTATAAAAGAAGTCTGAAGAGACCATCTTTGCAATCATTTTCTTAGGTTTCATGGAACACAGTTGAAAATTCAGTTTTCCGTTTTCCACCCGTAATGGCGAAAAGAATAAAATTGACAGAAGAAGACATTTCACAATTATTAGATGAGTCAGAAGATGAATGTAAAGAGATAGAAAGCGGCTCTCTAGTCTAATGATGATGGAGAAATTGATCGTATCAGTGAAATCTCAAGACTACGAGTCTTCAGCGACCATATCCCAGATGAAATTTCAGGTCAAAGGCTGCAGAGTATACTTCTCAAGACAAAAAGGACATCTGATATTCTCATCCAGTTTTCACAGGTAATCATTTAACAGTAAGAACCTCATCATGTAACATTTTGTGACAGGAACACAAACCATCCTATTTTGCTAAAAGGATATGTGAAAGCATTCTTTCATCTTTTATGATGTTAGTCGACCATAATTTACTCGAAACAGCTCGTAAGTAGACAAATGCTGGAGGCAGGTGATTTTTGGGAGACAGGAATAAAACCACCAACAGGCACACAGAAACTGACCTGTCCATATCTTACTACTAAAATGGAACTGTCTGTACTTTACTACTCTTTATGTTACTAAGGACTGGCTCCACTATAATAGCGAATATTTATTTACTAAGCATTTACCACGTACTACATGAGTCGTGAGCACTCTATATTACCTCATTTAGTCCTTACAACAACCTTATGAGGTAAATACTATCCCCATTTTATGTATGAGGACACTAGAGGCACACAGAAATTATATAATTTGCTAAAGGACACACACCCACTGAATGGCAGAGCTGGGCTTTGAACTGAGGAAATCTGACTTCAGAATCTTTGCTGTTAGCTCCCTTCCCCAGGATTATAGGAATCAACAAGCATTTGAGGAGGGCACACTTTTTTCAAAAATAAAATGGACTCAATCCTCAGTCGTTTCAGTGTTTATCATAGAGTCTACCGTGCTTCCTCTTTCCCTTTTGTTCACTTCTTTCGGGCTCGCAAAGGCCTAGTTATCCTCTTCCGTTCTAAGGGCCACCTTAAGTACTCAGAAGGTACTACTCTAGCAGTATGACAGCTGCAATCAGGGGACAGTCCCAGCCACTGGGACTATCTTACATTCTGTAAGCGGGATGGCTTACAGAATGACTAAAATGAATTATTTTCTTAGCATTTCAGAACGCTCTTTACAGCTTTGGGGCTTGGATCCTTTTGAAAACCTAACACAAGCTATATAGAGAATCCTCTCCCTAGAAATATGCACATATAGATTTTGCACGAAATTTCAAGGAGGTTGACCCCTGAAGCTTACTCATGTCTCCAGTTAAGTTGCTATGTAACACTAACTTAAAACCACGCCTTCACATCTCCACACAGAACTTCCAGGTCAGTGAAGGCAAATGGACAGAGATGGATGGACAGATGGATGGATTTCCCTCCCCTGACAATCTAGATATGGCTGAGTCTACTGAAAACTCAAATAGTCAAGATTCACCAATTCCACTTCTTCAATAGTTTCTTTTGTCAAAATCAATGAGATGATAACCATGGCTTTTTTTTTCTTTTGCAAATAAGACCAATCCAAGGACAGAAAACAGTAACATTTTAAGAAACCCGAAGGCACACAAGAACTAGCTGTGAGGAGGGGAGAAGCGGGTAGTCCCAAGCTGTTCAGCATGAAACACCAAAGACCTTCCGGCCTTACAAAATCAATGGGCCACCACAGATGACGCTATTTTCTAAATCTGACCACACAGCATTGTCGGGAGAAGGTAAGTGAAGCGGCATGGCTTACAGAATGACTAACAGCTCTACTTTCACAAATGAACTTTCCAAGGGAAGTTCTAACAGCCTGTTTAAAGTAGAAGTTTATATTTAGAAATGGTGTTGGCAATGAAGTCTCTCTCCCTTTCTACCACCTGAGAAGACTATGTGACGCACTCAGGAAACACTATTAAGAGGAATATCACTAGCAGCCAAAAGGTGCCCTGAAACCCCTCACTGGACTGAAAGCACTGGGCATATTAATCACATGACCATCACCAGAAGGCTTGGAGGTTTAATTTGTCATCACTAAAAATAAACAGGAAGAACATCAGAAGCTTAAAAGGGATCTCAACACCCCCTGCAACCACTTCAAAAAGTGCTAAGAATAAAACAAATACTTACAAAGCAAAAGAAAGAAATGTCAACCACTCACCAAGAGAGAAACAGTCTGTATAAATTGTAGACTCTAAAATATAAATGGAGGGGACCTGACTACTAGTCAGTTACATACTTTCCCAAAGCAGAACAAAAGTGGGTACGAATTTAGAAAGTGAGTTCCCTTTGTCTCTATCTAATGGATGATGACAGCAAGACTATACATACAATTAGTACAAGGAAATGGAGAGACAGTTCTGCTGCTCTGGCCAATGCTCTGACCAGAGCCGGGTTCCAATGCAGCCACCCTGAGCTGGAAGCCAAGGGCAAGGGCCCTTCAGGGGACAATGTAGCAGATGGGGCACCCAACGGCCCACTCAGCAGCTTCCAGTTTCTTGTCTGCTAATCTCATGGAGTACTGGAAAATGTGGTGAGCAACCTATAGGAAAAGATGTAAGCTTCGCGGTGAAGTGGGGGCAAATCTTTTTGTAGTAAAATATACATAACACAAAATTTACCACCTTAACCTTTTTTAAGTGTATGGTTCAGTGGCATTAAGTTCATTCGTATTGCTGTGCAACCATCAACACCACCCCCTCCAAAACTCTTTTCATCTTGCAAAACTGCAACTCTGTGCTCATTAAACTATGTAATGCCCTGTTCTCCTCCCCCGCCCCAGGCCCTGGACACCACTCCACTTTCTGTCTAAATTTGACTGTTCTAGGTACCTCAGATAAGGGGGAATGATATGGCATCTGTCTTCTTATGACGGGCTTATTTTATTTAGCACACTGTCCTCACGGTTACTCCATGTCATAGCATGCGTCAGAATTCCTTTCCTTTTGAGGGCTGAATAATATTCCATGGTGTGTATGTACCACATTCTGCATATCCACTCATTCATCGATGGACACTTGGATTGCTTCCACCTTCTGGCTATTGCAAATGCTGCTGCTATGAACGTGGGTGTACAAGTATCTCTTTGATCCCCTGCTTTTCACTTCTTCAGGATATATATCCAGAAGTGTAAGAGCTGGATCACACGGTAATTCAATTTTTCATTTTTTGAGGATCTGCCATACTGCTTTCCATAGCCACTGTATCATTTTCTGTTTTCTTTTTTTTTTTAAGACTGCCACAGAAGAATTCCTTCCTTGCCTAAATTTTACTTTTATTCATGACAGAGAAATGAATGAAGTCAGAACTTAGGTACAGGAGTCAGACATTTCCCATCTAGTCAAGGAAACATTTCTAAACTGTAAAGACCTGAGACTGGGAAATACAATCTTTGCCAAGGACTTCGTCCCCTTCAATGTTCAGAAATGCTAAACGACATCTCCCTCAATAACGGCCTCCAGTCTAAAAGAGCAGTGTGTGGGATAGTGCTGAGGAGAAATCCAGGGCGTGAGTCATGACAAGAAATATTCCTAATGTCCTCAGAAAGGCAGCGTGATGACTACTCAGTCCTTGGGCACACGGCACTGAAAAGCTCTAAACGTTTACCAAATACATTACTTGCTCTCAGCATTATCCCAAGAATGAGTCAGATCAAGACAGGAGGGGTACGAGGGATGGGCCTGAGAAAATGAGGTCCTACAGGCACCCTGTGGAAAGCAGTGGTTGTGCTCGCCCAGTGTGGCTGCACCATCTCCTGCTCACGCCCATTCTGTTCATCTCTCCTTCCAGGCACATGGGGAGGCTTACAGTCCTCTCTCCAAGCCCCACCCCTGGCTCTGGCCAGCTCTGGTCAAAACAGAAGTGACAGGTGCCACTTCCAGACCACTGCACACTCCCTTTCCCTGCTGTACCTATCCTGGCAATATGTGCTATGGAGACACCACAAGATGGAAGAAGCTGGGAAGGCTAAGCCACCACATGGAGGGCACCTGTCCTAGAGAGGTGCCAGCAGACTTTGCGTGAGTGAGAAATAAACTTTAGTTATAGTTGTCTGTACGAAGCCACTGAGATTTTGGTGTTGCTTGTCACTGCAGCAAAACCCAGCCTCAGCTGACTGATGCACTTTCCATTCGTCCAGTATGCTGCATTTCTTTGGGAAAATACCCCTCTCCAACATTCAGACTACATGGTGTCCTTGAGGTTCCTGACTCCAGGAGGAGAGCAGGTGACCAGGCTGGCCAAAGAGAGCCCTTGAATTCCCTCCCTAACCAGCACTGATTAGTTTGGGGCAAGCATAGGACACCCTCTAGCACATCATCATTATACTTTTCCTGCAGCCAAAGTGAACCAACAAGTCCAAAATAAGGAAATTTCTGGATTTGTAGGGGAATTTCAAAGAACAGTCATTCTATTCTTCTAAACTTGGACCTCAGAGGATGTAAATCTGAAGATGGGAGGCGCCACTACTAGGAACCTGAAAAGTCCAACGGAGAAGAGAGCACGATTGAGAGAGAGAAGCAACCCAGTGAGAGTCATCTCAACTTAGCCAAGTCATAATAAGTATGACTTGAGGTGGTTAGTGCTGCCTCTGCATTTTTCAGTTATACCAACCCATAAATCTTTTTAATTTTTTTTACACTTAAATTCAAATCAGTTTGAGTTTTCTATTGCTTGCAACTGAAGGAGTCCCAAGTTAAACTTAATTTCAAGGATATTCAGCCACACAAAACTCTTACTACCTAGAAATTTTTCAACTTTTTAACCTGGCTTCAAAGGCATTTCCCATTTATACTTTAATCTACCTTTTCAATCTTAAATTCTCCTTCATACGCCCCATTTTCAATAAGATGAGTAGTCTACTACTCTGTGCTCTCCAGAATACCCTGTAGTTGGGTACTGACTTAAATTAAATTCACCTGAAGTATTCTGTCTCTTTGTCTAACTAAATAGTGATTAGCTACATGGAAAAAACGTCAAGTAAGATTTTCCTTCACACTGTCTCAAAACAAACACCAGGTGAATCAAACAGTTAATTATTTTAAACATTAAAAAGGTGAAAAATGTATGTTACAATTTACTTCATCTCTTAATAAAACATAACTTTCCAAACATAAAAGCAATAGAATAAATCACAAAAGGAAAACATTGACCGATCTACAACATAAAATTTTCTGTGTATCCAAAAATATCAAAAACAGTAATTTGGGGGAGAAGGGATATACTCAACAAAGAAATTAAAACATAAACAGCAAAGCATTAATATCCTTAGTATTAAAAATTCCATACAAATCTGTAACAAAAGGAGACTCCAACAAGTGAAAAGATAAAGAATGTATCTCATAAGAGAGGAAATTAAATGGCTAATAAATACAAATGCTCAACCACCCTAATTATTTTTAAAAAGCAAATGAAAACAATTAGACATTTAACAGTACTAGCTCTCTCCTAAAGATGGAATTACACATGGTTTCATTGTCTTTATTTCACTCACATTTTTTTCCCCTATAATAAGCATGTGTTCCTTGGCTAAGAAATCAAGATGCCATCTTCCTCCTATCAGATTACAGCAGTATTTCTGTTGTTATAGTTGTTGTTATTTGTAAGTGTTGGCTGGGAGGGGAGGGGGGTTCTATTCTTATTTTGTTTTTAATGACAGAACACAGAGTTGGTGCAGGGACTGGGCCGCCCCATTCCTTGCCATTTAGAGTACAAATCAATTCGAGCTTCCTGGAAAGCAAGTTCATAATAAGTACCAGGAGTCTTAAAAATATTCATACCCTTCGACCTAGTAATTCTCCTTCTAGGAATCTATGCTAAAGCAATATTCAGAAATATGGATAAATGTTTATATACAAAGATTTGGTTATAGTGATATTAATAAAGCAAAACTGGTAGAAAACATGCCCCATGTGGAGGCCCAAATATACATCTCAGGTATTTGAACTCAGGGACCAAAACGAGCTCACGAGAATATGATCAAACAGAAAAGCTGAAATACCCTTGAAAAATCCTTGAAGTTCAATTTTTTTGGTAAGGCAAACCACAATCCCAGAGACAGGAAGATAACATTTTTCTTTATTAATGAAAGATTATTAATTATGACTAATTAATTAAACTACGATTTTTTTCTTTTTGATATATGCCCTAGACTTCATACTGTTCTCCTAGAAAAAAGAACATACAGACCTGAACTCCCCGAAGAAAGGAGAGGAAAAAGGGAGAAAGAAACAACTTTTCTTCCTAGAGAATTTTAGTGGTTACGAAAATTCTCCCAAGTACAACACCTGCCTCATGCTGGACCACTCCTAGTGTCCCACCTCCTGGGTACCTGCCTCGGGCCAGGCAAAGACACAGTCCTCCCCTTACTGCTTTGTCTTTATAGCTTTACTGAGGACCAATGATGTATAATACATCACACATGAAATGTACAGTTTGATAAGGTCTGACATATGTATCATCCCAATAAAGAAAACGAGCACATCTAACACCCCCAAACATTCCCTCACACCTCTCTGAGGTCCACCCTTCTCCCACACCCTTACCCATCCCCAGGCAACTGCTGTTCTTTGGGTCAGATTTGTTTGCATTTTCTAGCGTTTTATACAAATGAAGTCATTCAGCATGTAGCATTTTGGTAAATTACTACCAAATATCCCACTACTAAACTCTCAGGAATTTTTTCAATAAGCATGTACTGCACACCTTCTATGTGTTAGATATTGTAGGGGACACTGTGCAGAGATTATACATAAAAATAATAAAGCACAAACTGTAATGAGCAACATCACAGGCAGTGAGGAAGACTAAGAAATGGCTCTCTGACAGATGGAGATAAGAGGAACTTTACACAGGGCTGGCTGTGCCCCCGAGGAGGGGGCAATTCAAAGCCATTTTTATTGCATCTATTCATCTAAAAAGAAGCTTTCATTTTTTTCACTAGTTTATATAGTTTGTATTATCTCCAGGAAAAATCAATCCATGACAAATAGAATTACTCATCTGAATAATTAATAATGCATATGACATTTATACCTCTCCCACCAAAAGTTAAAATTAATCTCTCATTACTCTGTAAGTGTATGTGTAGTTCTAACTGCTCCATAGAAATCCATCATGCTTCCCAAAGTTCCAAAAATGAAACTACATGCAACTATATTTGATATCAAATTATATATCGTAATGGTTCAATGACATCCTAATCTTAAAATAAGTCACTTAATAAAAAAGAAATTTAACTGCTCAAAAGAAAGGGGAAAAAAGAAAATGTAGCCATATCAAAAGATCACACCCTAGGCAAACTATCAAGAATTTTTCATCAAAGTATACAGGACATAGAAAAGGAATGAATATCAACATCTTCCATATGCCATGCATTGGGAACGTGTCATTCATTATCTCAATTAACGTCCCAAAAACTCCATAAGGTAAATACTGCTGTCCCCAATTAGTAGATGAAAAAACAAGGCTGAGAAGTTAAGTAACTGGCCCAAGGTTGCAGTTACTGAACATTGAAAATGTAGGTAGCATGTCTGGCATAGTACTCGGCACACAGGTGGTGCTTCATAAATGTCAGTCCCGTTTCCTTTTCTCTGCTCATCCATTCATTCAGCTAACATTGTTCCTAGATCAGCATAACCCAGGATCCTCGCCCCATCCCTTTCAGGAGATCTTTGAGGTCAAAGCTATTTTTATAATAATAATACCAAAACGTGGTAGGCAGAATAATGGTTCTCCAAAGACATCCACATATAATCCCTTGAACCTGTGATACGTTACCTTTCGTGGCAAGGGTGGGTGGGGGTGGATTAAGGTTGCAGATGGAATTACGGCTGCTTCTCAGCTGTCTTTAGAAAGTAGCCTGCATTATCCAGATGGGTTCAATGTAGTCACAAGGGTCCTTACGTGTGGAAAAGGACAGCACAGGATTCAGTGTCAGAATGATGTGAAATCAGAAAGACCAACTTGCCATTGCTGGCTTTGAAAATGGAAGGGGCCATAAAGCAAAGAATGCAGAAAGCCTCTGGAAACTGGAAAGGCAAGGAAACGTTCTCCACCAGAGGGTCCAGAAAGGGCGCAGTGCTGCCAACACCTTGATTTTAGCCCAGTGAGACCCATTTCGGGCTGCTGATCTCCAGAACTATTAACATAAGGTAACAAACTCGTGTTGTTTTAAGTCACTACATTTGTGGTAATTTGTTACAGGAGTGATAAGAATTTAAGGCAGAGATTAACTGCCTTTTTCACTCCTGTTCTCTCACTAACATGCAATGGAGTTTTCCAGAGGCTACATGAAGTCTGATACTGCGATAGGCTGAAGCAGAATCGGATCCAAGAAACTGTCTCCTGTTAATCCAGACTTTTTATAGACATTTGCAAAAATGTGAATGATTTTCTAAGGTTCTTAGAAAAAGTTTAGGCATTCTTCTAAAGTTCTTGTATTTTGGAAAACAGTCACTTGTCATAAAAAGTGTACCATTTATGTTAACAGGTTTATGTGAACAGATTTATTATTGTTTTAAATAAATGAATACTTATTTTTAAAAATCGCCGCTTTAATTTCTAATACAGTCACTACTTTGGTTATAACCTATACAAACAAAAACTTTGGGATCTTCAATAATTTTAAATGTGCAAAAAAGTCCTGAGAGCTACAAGGTAGAAAATTCAGACCCTAGCTATAGCTATGCCTGCCTTGTTCACTATTATAGCTAAATACACAGAGGCTATACAGAAAAAGCGTATTTCCGGTTGTACAGTTAAACATCTCTGGGCATTAATAATGTATATTCTTGTTATGCATATTATTAGAACTTTCCCAAAAATGTTCTTTAGAACCTCTTATTGAGCCATTATCCAAATAAGGAGGGATCCATGGTCAAATTTATTTTACATCCTACCTCTGGGCGAGTCCTGCATTTTAAAGGCTCTGATTCACTAGCTCTGATAAGCTTATCTGTAAAGACTCTTAACATATATTCTCCACATTCCATTAACCACATCTCTCAGAAGACGGTAGAACACAGGTCTAATTTTTAAATTATGTCACAAGTATCTAAGGGTTGCACTTTATGTTCATTCTACACAAGTCAAACTTAACTCATTGTGCTACACACAGTCCAAAATTTTTTATTAAGTACTCAATGCTCTCCACCAAGCACTCTGAATAAATCCTTCAACAGCCTGTAAAGCTTCTAACACTTCATATTAATCCCCGTATTTTTTTTCCACAATATACTTTATAGCTCCAGCCACGTAGCCAAACCTTCTAAAAAAGACCAGGCTCTGAGATGACTTTAGAGGGGGGGAACCCAGCAAGCTCTCCAAATGTGCATACAGTTAGAGCAGCTCTTCTTGGAGGAGAGGAATGCTCCCAGTCTGGACCTACAGGGACAGGCTAATTATCTGATGAGCACATAAGGAAGGCCGGGGGTTAAGTTCAAAGACACACACAGTATGCAACGTAACAGGAAATAACAGAACACAGACACATACATCTGCCCCTTTACATTATAATCGCACGATAATTTCTTAGAATTCACCATTTTAGGAAAAGACTTCTCAGTCTTGACACCATTGACGTTTGGGGCTGGATTATTCTTTGTGGTGGGTGGGTGGCCGGGCTATGCATTGTAGGATGTTTAGCAGTGTCCCTGGCCTGCACCAACTAGAGGCCAGCAGCACCCCCTGCCCCCAAAGGGTGACGATCAAAAAGGTCTCCAGATATTGCCGGAAGTCCCTTGGGGAGCAAGATTCGCCCCACTCTGGTTGAGAACCACAGTTCTACGGGAAACTTTTGCTACAGGTTACAAACCAATATTTCTGTTTCTGCAAATACAAAAACAACTTTTGTTTGAGCTGAGTTCGATACAGGACGCATAAATATTACGCTTCAAAAAAAAAATCTTCAGTTAAAAAAAGGAAGAAATTCCAATTGAGGGACATTCTACAAAGCATGCGACCAGTACTCCTCAAAACTGTCAAGGTCGTCAAAAACAGAGAAACTGAGAAACTGTCACAGCCAAGAGGAGTCCAAGGAGACACGACAACTAAACGTGGTGTGCTGTTCCAGATGGGACACTGGAGTAGAAAAGAACACTCGGTCAAACACTAAGGAATTCTGAAGTATGGACCTCAGCTAAGACTGACACATACTGACAATGTATCAATATTGGTTCATTCATTGTGACAAAAGTACCATACTCATGTCACGTGAGAGGTTAATAGGGGAAACTGCGTATAGGATTTATAAAAACATGTAATTTTTCTCTAAATCTAAAACTGATCTTTAAAGTTTAAAAAATAAACTTTATAAAACAAATTTAATTAAAGTTGAAAAACAAAAGGAAGAAGGATGGGAGGGAAAGGGTAAAACAAAGTGAAAATCATGTATTCCCTGAGCTGGCTTCATCCTGGGAGCCCCTTCGAAGGGAAGATCCTGAACAGGTTGGATTACAGCAAGAGATCAAGTAGCCAGAAAGAAACAATCAGGAAGTGAGAAGACAGAATTATTTCGTCTTCTTGTAAACGGAAACCAACAACCACAAAAACCATATGTTTTTGTATGAACCATCAGTATTTCTTCTGACCTCTCACTCCTACAGACACAGTTCAAGTGTCAGCCTAGGCAAACATTTCCTGCATCCCCCAGCAATGATCTGCTCTGGTTTCAGAGTCCTTGGAGCTGTTGTTTATCTCCCCAAGCTGAACTGTCACTTATCTGTTTACCAGTCTCCCCATCCCGGCAGCATGAGTCCCACGCTTGGAACTGGCAGGGGCTCAGCCACTGTGGGTCCCTCCCTCTCAGACTCATCCACCTGTGAATCAACGACCTTTGAGCCCACTGCTAGGTGCTTAATAAATGCTTAGTGAATGAGCGCAGGCTGGGCACATATACTCATACAGACTTCAGCTTAACAGGTAGGGATGGTACAACCCCCAACAGGGCAGAAAAGGAAAAGTCAAACTAAAGTCCCTGTGTTCCAGGGGGTGACAGAGAGACCATGTGCTGGGGTATGAAGATGGGATGAGGCACACGAATACCTGATTCATAGACCTGTTACACTTGAAAAGATTTACTCATGATTTAGTCCAGCAGCCTCACGCTACAAAGGGAGAAACCAAAGCTTGCTCAAGGCCACATAGCTAGTTATGGTGCTGCCCTCGGTGAAGGAGACCTAAACTCCAGAGCTAACTAACCTACCTCCACCCCTTACTAAGTGTGTCTAAAGCTGAATTATTTAATAGCTAATAACAATAGCTGCTATCTACTGAGCATCTGCTGAGCCCCAAGCCCACATTAAAAATCCTCACATTATCCCCAGATTACAGTTGAGAAAACTGAGATCAGAGAGGAAAACAACTTTCCACCAATGTCACAGAACTAATAAATCTCAAAATCTCCCTCCAGCTGTCATACTCCCAAATCCCCCTGAGACTGTCACACATCAAAGCCCAAACTCTGGCCCATGGCAATCTTTATTACCCAACACTTCAGCTGTCCCATTCACAGACACTGCTCCAAACCCCTTTCATGGATGGATTCACTCATTCCTCACCACAACCCTATGATGTCGGTACTATCAGCATCCCACTTTACAGATGAGGAAACTGAGGCTTCCTGACATCCCCAGGATCTCAAAGCCTGCAAGCGGCACACCTCGTCCACAAAATAAGAATGGCCAAAATGTTGTCTGCAGTTTCTTATAAAACTAAACATGTAATTGTCATTCCATCAAGCAATGGCATGGCATTTAGAGAAAGGAAAACTTAATGTTCACACAAAAACCTGTACACAAATGTTTAGGGCAGCTGTATTGTAATAGTCAAAAACTGGGAGCAACCCAGATGTCAGAGGGAACCGTGGTTAAACAAGGTTAAGCTGTGATACATCCACACCATGGAATGCCTCCTACTCGGCAATGAAAAGAATACATTCAACAACTTGGGTGAATTTCCAGGAAAGAGTATTCAGTGCAAAAGCCAATTCCAAAATGTCACATACTATGTGATTCCATCTACATAACATTTTTGAAATGACAAAATTTTAGAAATGGAGAACGGATAATGCCCCAGGGATTAGAGCGAGCACAAGGAAGGGGGGTGTGTTATAAAGACAAGACGAGGGATCCTCTTAGTTAACTGTTCTGTATCTTGACGGTGGTGCTGCATACAAGAAAAAACTGTACCGAACTAAATGTACATGCATATAAGTACAAGTAAAACTAGAGAACTATGAATAAAAGCTGTGAAACGCATCAATATCAATATACTGGTTTTTATACTGTACTATCGTTTTGCTAATATGTTACTATTAGGAGAAACTGGGTAAAGGGTATGCCAGATCTCCCTGTATTAATTCTTACAACTGCACGTAAATATACAATTATCTCAATGAAAAATTTCAATTAAAAAAAGTAGTCTGCCCCAAAGCTGGGGTAGATGACCTAGATTTCTTTCACCAAAGCTCTGCAATTCCCAACGTTTCCAAAGCCACTCTTCTTTCCACTTTCTTTCCACTTCTCCACTTCTCCAAAGCCACTCTTCTTTCCACTTCTTTCCACTTCTTTTCCACACAACCACTTCAAAAACCATTGCAAAATTAACTCTGAGCAAAAGAAAACTAAGCAAATAAGCCCCATTTAATTAGCATTCTGCATTACTAGCCACATTGACTTCCCTCAGAAAAGTACCCCAATTGCTTTCTTTCACTAAACTGACTTCTGGCCAAAAGATGGAAAATGTGATCCTACAAAATGTTCTCTCCCAACAAATAATCTCTATCTGTGTGTGCCACCTGCACCATCACCCCAAATAAATCAGTTTAAAATTTTCTATTCTGAATTTTCCTTGAAAGAAGCAGCACCAGCGGATTATCACTGGCTCTTTACACCAGTTCACAAATGGTCAGTTGCTACTGGAAAGCAGAGCAGCCCAGAGGAAATAAGAAAGTGAGTTAGGGGCTGAGACAGACCTCAGTCAAGGTGTGACCCTGGCGAGGTTCCTTACACTTGAGTCTCACCTTTCCCACCTATAGAATGGGGATGTGGCACCTTCCTCATTGGTATGGGAAGAATTCAGGAAGACTGTGCGCCTGGCACTAGTATTTTACCTGTCCTCTTGCTGTCTCTTCCCATTCCTCTTAGTGACCACCGAGCCAAGCTAATTTTATGGTTCACCTGGACACAAAGTAGTCACTCCCTGGTCTTCCCTCCTCACTGGGGTTAGTAGATAGACCAAAACATTCCCAACCTGGACCCCTCCAATTTCAAACACAGCAAATCCTCCCCTTAAATAAAGAAGAAAAATAGATCAGCCTCTGTTCACTGCCACCTGCCCAGCAGCCCTGCTCCCGAGTGATCCGCCGCCTGCAGGATTCCGGCTGTTACTATTGTTACTGCGCGTTAATAACAACGTCTCCCGGTGCATTGGGGTGACCGTCTCCCAAGCGATGTCGGTGGAATCCCCGGGACAGCCCCAAGCGCTTCCAAGGCAGATTTCTAGTTAAAAATCCCAAGAACTTATAAAACATCTTTCCCAACTGGACAAACGCAAAAGTTGTAAAGTTTCTGGAAGTGCGTTTTTCCGCGTTTCCCCAAATTGCGCTGCAGGAGCGACGTCGCCCGCGATAAGGGTTGGGGGCGACCGAGGGTCACGCCCCGGGGCCCTGGAGGTCAGCGGCCGGACCTGCGCGGGGCTGCGGGTGCCCGCTTCCCTGCTGGCCGCGTGGGAGGGACCCTGGCGCCCCGGGCCGGCGGGAGCCCCCACCCACAGGTCCTGGGGGGTCGGGGGCGCCGCCGCGCTCACCGTCCGTGCTCCTCTTCGCCTCCCGGTAGCGCTCCCAGAGGTAACGTTTCATGTCCGGGGCAGTCCCAGGTGCCGTGCACAAGTGCCGTGGGGGGCCCGCGCGCGGCCAGCCCCGGGCCGCAGTCCCGCAGCCGCCCCGCAGAGCCGCCGCCGCCGCCTTCGCCCCGGCCCCACGAGTCGCCGCCGCGGCCATCCTCCCCGCCGCCCAGCTGCGAGTGGCGCCGCGGGGCCAGAGCTCTGCCCCGGGATCGGCCCCGCTGCGGGCGGCTCCCTGCGTCGGAGCACGTGGTGGCGCGGCCCCCTCCTTCGGCCGCCTCGGGGGCGGGGCCTGGGTGGGGCGGGGCCTGGGTGGGGGCGGGGCCGTGCGCCGGGTGGGCGGAGGCTGGTCCTACCGGCGGGGGCGGGGCCGGGGCCGGGGCGGCCGGGGCCACGAGCCGAGTTGGCTGCAATCACAATTTGATTCTGAGGCGCACCTGGGTGGCTGAGCGTTTGGGCGGACGCCGGGTCAGGCCGAGGCCACGTGGAAAGGGATGACTCGTGGCTGGCCCTGGGCCACTAAACGTGACTCTCGCGCTGCCAGCCGAGCTCCGCATCATCTTCCTCCCACGGTCTGTGGCTGTCCCCTGACTCTGGCTGCACAGGCAGTGCCTCAGGCCCCGACTTCAGGAGGTGACCTCTCTATATACATTAGTGGCCTCTGAATTCTGGATCTCCCCTGGATCGCGGGGGCGGTTCTGGGATGTCCCCGGATGCCCGGCTTGTATTCTTAGAATGCCCACCGGCCGGGAGGGGGCAGTTGGGCCACGGCCCCATACGTGGGCTGATGTGTTTGAAGGGCACACACCACTGTACAGCCTGGAAGGTCAGTGCCCCTCCTGAGATTTCTGCCTCTCTAGGGAGGCCCTCAGGACACCGCCACCCAGCCTCCGCTCCTGCCCACATTCACCCGCGCCGTGCACCTGTCTTCTCTCAGACCTATAGGCTGCACCTGTTCTGTGCATTGTGGTTCCGCCAAAGCCAAAGCAACAGCCCCCCCACCATGTGACTGAGTCAGACTCAGCTCCTGCAGGAAACACTGACGTGGCCCACCCAGGACCTGGCTGAGAATCACTGAACTGCGAGGACTTGCCAGGCTGTTGGTTACTGCGGTTACCGCCGAGCAGGGTGCTGCGCGGAGTACAGGGTACTCGCAAGGCTGGCACTCTGCCCTGGAGACCATACAGCCACGTGTGAAAGAGGTGGGGCACGATTTAAGACAAATAACACTAAGTATTAGTGCAGGCTTAACTTGTGAGCTGGAGGGATCCGGAGATGCTTCATGGAAAAACGTGGACTCTGGGTTAGACGGTGGCAGCTAATGACTATTATACTATGTATTGAAGAATGTGCTGTGTGTACTGACTCATGCAATCCTCTCGGGAATCCTGAATAATTTCTCCCATTTTGCAAACTAGTGATTGCCAGCTAAGAGCAGGTTTGGGGTGGGTGAAAAAGGTAAAGGGATTAAGAAGTACAGGTTAGCAGTTACAAAATAGTCAAGGAGATGTAAAGTACAGATTACAGAATATATTCAATAATATTGTAATGACTATGTATGGTGTCGGATGGGTACTAGACTCATAGGGGGAATCACCTTGTCTGTTATCTAAATGTCTAACCAATATGTTGTACACCTGAAATTAACATAATATTGAATGTCAACTGTAATTGAAAAATTTTTTTTTACTTTTTATTTTAAAAAATTCTCCCTTGGGGTCGGCCCGGTGACTCAGGCGGTTGGAGCTCCGTGCTCCTAACTCCGAAAGCTGCCAGTTCGATTCCCATATGAGCCAGTGGGCTCTCAACCACAAGGTTGCCAGTTCAACTCCTTGACTCCCGCAAAGGATGGCGGGGCTCCACCCCCTGCAACTAAGATTGAACACAGCAGGTTGAGCTGAGCTGCCTCCCAGATGGCTCAGTTGGTTGGAGCGCGAGTTCTCAAACACAAGGTTGCCAGTTCCATTCCTCAAATCCCACAATGGTTGGTGGGCAGTGCCTGCAACTAACAATGGCAACTGGACCTGGAGCTGAGCTGTGCCTTCCACAACTAAGACTGAAAGGACAACAACTTGACTTAGAAAAAACAGTCCTGGAAGTACACACTGTTCCCCAATAAAGTCCTGTTCCCCTTCCCCAATAAAATCTTTAAAAAAAAATTGTCTCCCATTTTATAAATAATGAAACTGAGGCTAAGAGAACTGAAATAACTTTCCAAAGTTCACACAGCTTAGCCCATTCTTCCATTTAGCTTCCTAACATACTAGGTAAGATTTAGTTGGGTGATAAGGAAGAAGGCAGCCAATAAATAATCCTTAACAGGTAATATCTCACAAATCATTGATAAAATGAGAGGCAATTAAAATGTTTAAATCATATATGATATCAAGTCCATGGACTCTGATGCTTTAAACTGACTTTTTGGTTTTAGTTTATTCCAATTTATATCTTTTCTTATTCATGTTTCATAGAAAATGTTTTGGTGATTGAAACTGTAAATTTTATTTACATGGAGAATTAATTCATAAATTCAAGATAGATAAATGTTGTCATGCAGCTGCCTGCCAGTCTGTCCCCTCGTGTCTACCCCTAAAAAGAAAGAATACTCTGTGAGCTAATTCTTTCAGGGACTTTGCTTCACCTTTGTGCTTACACCACATGTCTAGCTGTTTGGCCCCCAAAAGATGGCTGGCTAGCCAATGACGGGTAAGATTCCTCAAGAGAGGAACGACCTAAGACAGGCACAGTCACGTGGGGACCACCAGGAGAACTCACTGGGTTGATAGAGGTGGGCATAGACCCCTGCCTCCCCCATCTAAGGAGAGCCTCTGCCTCTGTGGCTGTATTCCTTCCCACAACCTGCTTGGGAAGTGATTCCAGATGTGATAACATCAGTTCTCCATCTATTCTTATCAGTAAGTTTCAGCATAAAGGTTTTGTCCCCTGGGGAGGTACAAACAACAATTAATAATACATCATGGGACTTTCGGCAGGCAAGGGTGGTTGGTTTGAACCAGTTTTCTGGTATGGTGTATGAGACTCACAGACCCTAGAAAAAACAATGCTGCTTCCTTGTATGTGCATCAATAAAAGCCACAAGGTGGCCTGATTCGGGGCTCTCAGTCCTTTGAGGCTGTGAGACCCTTGGCCCCTGTTTTAAAACTTTCTTGATTTCTGTTTCTTTCTTAACCCTTCGCCGTCCCTTCTCGTTCTCTCGCTGCCCATGTTGCGCTGGGTGCGACAGATAAACTATAGCAATGTAAAAGTAACACAATTAGAACTTTTATAACATTGCTTCAGTATACTTTTAGATATGGAGCCCTGTGAGGTCAACATTCATATACCTACCATAAAAATGTGAATCACATAAAAATTATTCTTCTTAGCGAAAACCTGTTACAGTATTTTAAGGGGCTAAAAAAACCAAATCCCTAGACCTTGATTAACATCACTCCTAGGAGTTATAAAAGAAAATATCTCGTCAAAGAGTTCTAAATAAAGTAGAAAAAAATTACAGATGCAGAAGAGTCTGTGATAATTTTTATTCTTTATTAGCATCATTTGAGGTCTTCAACCATTTTCTTTCAAACTGAGATCTCTGCAAAAACACTTCTGAGGAATTGAACTGTTATCTGGGCTATGAAAAAGCCACTTTTCTAAAGTGAGGTCAGATATGGATTCCCAGGGATTATTTGTGCTAAGAAGCCATAGTAGGGGATGCTGGTAAATTGTAGTTATTTGGACTTTTCCACTCTTCACTTCAGCTGACAAAATCCGTTACTGTGAAAGCTTTACTACACTACCCATTTTACCCACAGATAAAGTCTTAGAGGAATAATCTTTCTTTTTCTTTGCTGCTTCTTTTTCTGGGCCATTCCACATTTCAACATTATTTTGTGTCTTCTGTTGGGTCTTCTCCTCAGCAGAAATGGAAATAATGGGTCTCAAGACTTTTTTCCCTTTTCTGGAAGCACCTTTTGACTTCCCTGAAATTGCACGAGGTGCCAAGTCCGTGCTTTTAGCCCTCTGTAACTTACCTGTATTCATGCACACAGCAGAACTCACACTATCTTAGAACTCTGGGCACTATGGTAGTTTAATTTCAGCAAGTTCTCCCATAATGTGCCATTCCTAGAACCCTCAGAACACCGCTAGCTCATCCCTTGAGACCAACATCTCCTCCCCCAAATCTGCTCAATTTCCCTAAGAAGGCTGCAAAAGATCAAAAGTTGTCAAGATGTCCTACATAGAACACGAGTAACAGAAGCATATATCTTTCTGAGATTTAACACAGAAACTCACGGCAGGATTCCATGGATTGATGACTCAGAAGATCCCAGGTAGGTCACCCTGAAGTCAGATGATCTGTACAAATAGCCCAGTGCCTCAATCACGACCTGATGACAAGAGTCACTGATCAGTAACTGACCCGCTGGATATTTGAAAATAAGAATATGAGCATTTTTAAAAATTACTCCTGACTTCACACATTTAAGAGAGAAAGATAAAAGACATGTAGAGAAGATGGCACTGGAACATCACCTATTGCCGTATCCCTGCCAAAAACATTTAACTTGAATCTACTTATAAAGAAACAATCAGACAGCTACAAATTGAAGAACATCAGGGCAGGGAGGGTAGGATAGAACCTGACCTCGACTCTTCAAAAATGTCAATGTCACGAAGGACAAAACAAGCCTACTTAAACGGTCTAGACTAAAGGAGACAATCTAATGCAAGGAAAGATCTTACATAGCATTCCGAATCAAAAAATAAACAGCTAGGACACTTGGGGACACTTGAAGATACTTGAACATGGACTGTACATTAGAGAATATCAGTAATGGTTCAATGTCCTTGGTTTGATAATTCTAGTGTGGTTACGAGGGGAATGTCCTTGTACTCAGAATACACACATGGAAGTAGAGGTAAAAGTGTCATAGTTGCAACTTTCAAATGATTCAGAGAAAACTGTATGTGTCTCTGTGTAGATAAAAGAAAAATAAGGCAAATGTGGAAACGTGTTAACAATTGGTGAATGTAGGTGAAGATTATTTAGGTGTTCATTATACATTGCCAGGTGCCATTACCATTAATTTAACATAATTCTCTATAATGTGTTAAAAGGAAAAAAAGCTGGAGGTATCATGCTACCTGATATCAAATTATACAAGGCCATAGTAATAAAAACAGAATGGTATTGGCATAAAAACAAACATATAGATCAATGGAACAGAATAGAGAGCCCAGAAATAAATCCATCCCTATATGGTCATTTGTGACAAAAGAAGCAAGAATATACATTGGGGTAAAGACCGTCTATTCAATGAACGGTGCTGAAAAACCTGGATAGATAGATACATGCAAAAAAAATGAAACTGGACCACCTTCTTATGCCATATACAAAAATAAACTCAAAATGGATTAAAGACATAAATGTAAAGCCCAAAACCATAAAACTCCTAGAAGAAAATATAGGAAATAAACTCTCAGACATTACTCTTAGTAATATTTTCACTGATACATCCCCTCGGGCAAGAGAAACAAAAGAAAAAATAAACAAATGGGTCTATGTCAAACTAAAAAGATTTTTCACCCATCAAAATCCCAATGGCGATTTTTAAAGAAATAGAACAAAAAATCATCAGATTTGTATAGAACCACAAAAGACCCCAAATAGCCAAAGCAATCCTAAGAAAAAAGAACAATGCTGGAAGTATCACACCCCTTAACTTCAGCTTGTACTACAGGGCAACAATAATCAAAACAGTATGGTACTGGCAGAAAAAGACACAGACCAATGAAACAGAATTGAGAATCCAGAAATAAACACACATAAATATGGACAGATAATTTTTGACAAAGAGCCAAAAATATACAATGGATAAAAGACAGCCTCTTCAATAAATGGTACAGGGAGAATTGGAAAGCCATATGCAAAAGAATGAAATTAGACTGCTATCTGTCACCGTGTACCAAAATTAACTCAAAGTGGATCAAAGACCTAAACATAAGACCTGAAACAATAAACTGCATAGAAGAAAACATAGGTACTAAACTTATGGACCTTAGGCTCAAAGAGCATTTTATGAATTTGACTCCAAAGGCAAGGGAAGCAAAAGCTAAAATGAATGAATGGGAATATAGAAAACTTAAAAGCTTCTGCACAGCAAAAGAAACCATCAACAAAATAAAGAGGCAACCAACTGAATGGGAGAAGATTTTTGCAAACAACGCCTCTGATAAGAGATTAATATCCAAAATATATTATAAGGAACTCATACAACTAAACAACAACAACAAAAAAAACAATCCAATTGAAAAATGGGCAGAGGACCTGAAGAAACATTTCTCCAAAGAGGACATACAAATGGCCAACAGACATATAAAAAAATGCTCAACATCATTGATCATCAGAGAAATGCAGATAAAAACCACAATGAGATATCACCTCACCCAAGTTAGAATGGCTATCATCAACAAGAAAAATGGTAACAAATGTTGGAGAGCCTGTGGAAAAAAAGGAACCTTCATACACTGTTGGTGGGAATACAGATTGGTGCAGCCGCTATGGAAGGCAGTGTGGAGGTTCCTCAAAAAATTAAGAATAGAATTACCATATGACCCAGCAATCCCTCTCCTGGGTATCTACCCAAAAAATCTGAAAACATTTATCCATAAAGACATATGTGCTCCAATATTTATTGCAGCTTTATTTACAGTGGCCAAGATATGGAAACAACCAAAGTGTCCTTCGATAGATGAATGGATAAAGAAGTTGTGGTGTATATACACAATGGAATACTATTCTGCCATAAGAAAAGATGAAATAGTACCATTTGTAACAACATGGATGGATCCTGAGATTATAATGCTAAGCGAAATAAGTCAGAGTCAAGAACTATATGATTTCACTGCTTTGTGGTATATAAAACTGAAAACAACAAAAGAACAAGACAAACAAATGAAAAACCAAAAACTCACAGACACAGACAATAGTTTAGTGGTTACCAGAAGGTAAGGGGGGAGGGAAGTGGTAGATGAGGGTAAGGGGGATCAAATATATGGTGATGGAAAGAAAACTGACTCTGGGTGGTGAACACACAATGTGATATATAGATAATGTATTACAGAATCATACAGCTGAAATCTATGTAACTTTACTAACAATTATCATCCCAATAAACTTAAAATTAAAAAAAAAAAGTTATTTCACAGCAAAGGAAACCATCTACAAAATGAGAAGACATCCTACTGAGAGGGAGACAATATTTGCCAATAATATCCAAAATTTATTTTTTAAAAAACTCATACAATTGAACATCAAAAAAAAAAACAATCCACTTAAAAAAATGGGCAGAGAACATGAAGAGACATTTCTCCAAAGAGGAAGTACAGATGGTCAATAGACATATGAAAAGATGTTCAACGTTACTAATCATCAGAGAAATGCAAATAAAAACCACAATGAGATACCACCTCACTCCTGTCAGAATGGCCATCATCAATAAATCAACAAACAACAAGTGCTGGCAAGGATGTAGAGAAAAGGGACCCCTTGTGCACTGTTGGTGGGATTGAAAATTGGTGCAGCCACTATGGAAATCAGTATGGAGCTTCCTCAAAAACTTAAAAATAGAACCACCTTATGACCCAGAAATTCCACTCCTGGGTATTTAGCCAAAGAAATCCAAAATACTAATTCAAAAAAATATGTTTACTGCAGCACTTGTTTACCCTATGTTTACTGCAGCACTATTCATAATAGCCAAGGCAAACAACCGAAATGCCAATAGATCCAATAGATGATTGGATAAAGCAACTGTGGTACATTTACACAATGGAGTATTACTGGGCCATAAAAAAGAATGAAATCTTACCATTTGTGACAACATGAATGGACCTAGAGGGTAGTATGTTAAGTGAAATAAGTCAGACTGAGAAAGACAAATAACATGATCTCACTTACATGTGTAATCTAAAAAACAGAATAAACAAACAAACAAAGCAGAAATAGATTCATAGATACAGATGAACAAACTGACAGTTGCTTGATGGCAGGGGTTGGGGGGCTGGGTGAGAAACGTGAAGGGATTAGGAAGTACAAATTGGTAGTCACAAAATAGTCATGGGGGTGTGAAATACAGTATGGGGAATATAGTCAATAATGTTGTAAAGACTATGTATAATGTCAGATGGGTACTGAACTTACCAGGGGAAATCACTTCATAAATTATATAAATGCCTAACCACTGTGCTGTACACCTGAAACTAATATAAAATAATATTGTCAACTATAATTTAAATATATATACATATATACACACACACATATATGTATCTTGTATATGTAATGTATGTCATTGTAATGACTAGGTACGATGTCAGATAGGTAGTAGACTTGGGGTTACCACTTTGTGAGGGGTATAAATGTGTAATCATTATGTTGTCTTGTACACCTGAAACTAATATTTAAAAAGTTAAAAAAATACATTTACAATCTAATTTGCAAGTGTACTTATTCATTCATTTTACCCATTTACAAGACTGCTTTTTAGGGGCTGACTTTGTACCATTGATTATAAGCATAATGTAAGGCCAGTGCATAAAGGGCATCGATCTGGGCATGTACAGAGACTTCTAAGCATTGAAGGGCAAAAAGCACTGACAGATGACCCAGCCAGCGTCCCTGTACTTAACAATAACAGTCACAGAAAATTTATGTAATTACCATCCGTCAGGCCTGTATACTCCTGTGAGGTGTAAACTATCCTCACTTGTCTTATTTTTTTCATTTACTCTTTTTAATAGGACCTATATCCACATGGTTCAAAATGAAAACATATAAAGATATAAAGAGAAAAGTGTCTCTCCCATCTCAGTCCCCATTCTGTGCAGTCTTTTCCTAAAGCATGCGTCATGCGTCCTCCCAGAGAATTTTTAGTGCCTGTTTGCTATCTTTTAAAGATGAGAAAACTGAAAGAAGTTCAAAGTAATTCGCTCCCGTTCACAGTCGAACAACCCCAGGTCTCCCTCACCCCCAAGCCCCTGCCCTTGACTGCTCCCCTAGGCTGCCTCTGACCCCATGGCCTTCTGCGCATCAGCTGTGGCTTCTGTTTGCAGAGATGTTCTCGCTGTAGCTCTGCTTCCTGGGTCATAGCCCGGGTCACATACTGCCTGTAGCTTCTGCTGGAAATCTGACAGAGACTTTCAGCTGTTGTCTCTGCTTAGCAATCTGTGGTTATTCTTCTTTTTGGATTATTTTCATGTCTCCCTAGTATGTTCCCAGGTGCCCCAATTTGGCTCGGCAGAATGCACTTGTGAAGGACCCTGCTCAGGACAGCCACATTGCACTGGCCTTCACTGGCCTTCAAAGGTCACGTGGAGAAGAACAGAACCAGAATGTCTCATGTGGTGGCCGAGCGAGAACTTATTCTCAGAGACCCTCTGGGTGGCAATAACCAGGTCCCTCAGATGGCTCGTTCCACCCTGTAGAGGCTCTGACTCGCTGGGGACTGAGACTGTCACGCCGACCGGCTGCTGGTGCCCGTGGCACACACTGTTTCAGGCTTATGCTCCCCAAATTCTCTCTTGGTCACACCCCTTAGCTCCTCGGGCTCCTTTGCCCTCAGGACCCACTCTGGACCTGTACCTACAGCGCTGACTTCAGAACTTTTTGGGGACACAATCTGACTATACTTTCTGGCACAAGCATGGTAAGTAGCTGCCAGGAAAGGACATTCTTGCCTCTGCCCAACCCCGGTCCACCCACCCTCCCTCGGGGCCGGTACAGTGACTCTCATCTGGCTTCCAATCTTTGCTCTGGCTGGATGGGGAAGGAAGCTAACATTTAACTGCTTACTCTGTTGGTTGTCTTGCATGTATTATCTCATTAAATCTTCAGAACAACCCTATAAGCAGACATTTTTATCCCCTTTGGCTGGTAAAAAAAATCAAGACTCAGAAAGGTTGTGTCCATAAACCCAGAAAAGAGCCAAACTGGGATTTAAATGCAGGTCCCTGGGATCCAAGGACTATACCTTCCAGAAGTGGGAACAGAGAACACTATTCTCCCTGTCACATTGGTTCCTTAGGAGATTCTCCCAAAAAATACAGCCAAGAAGGAACCATCAGTTACCACTTCCATTTTGTGCTTGTCGACAGAGCCACATCCACCTTAGTTTCAACAGAGCATGAACTGGGGTTGGGAAGAGCGGGGAAGGTCCACTAACTTCCTTGAAAATCTGTTTTCATATTTTAAATGCTAAGATTTCCTAGCCCCACCCCACCCCCTTTTCCTTCAGTGTTTAAAAAGTAAAGTGGTATCTTTATTATTTCCTGGGGAAAAAGAAACCACCCTAATTCACCCTCCCTCACCAACCTTTATTCACGATGACCCTTCTTGCTTGAAATGCTCTCCCTCACCTTCTTCACTCTGCAAACACCTCACAGCCAAGTCACTTCCTCTGAAAAGTCTTTCTTGTTGGGGCAGCCGATGGTTCAGTTGGTTAAAGCATGAGCTCTCAACAACAAGGTTGCTGGTTCGATTCCCACATGGGATGGTGGGCTGTGCCCCCTGCAACTAAGATTGAAAACGGCGACTGGACTTGGAGCTGAGCTGCGCCCTCCACAACTAGATTGAAGGACAACGACTTGGGCCAATGGGCCCTGGAGAAACACACTGTCCCCCAATATTCCCCAATAAAGTAAAATTTTTAAAAAGTCTTCCTTGTTGCTTCTTATATGTGCTTCCCCATACCCTCTAGCAATGTCTGTCACCGCACATATCACATTGGATTTCAGTTATCTCTTATGTGCTTATCTCCGCAACAATACCACAACCTCCAAGAGCTCACAAACAGTGGGTCAGAGGACTGGGTTCCAAGTTCTGAGTCTACTATGCACCACCTTCAAGATTTCGGAAAGCCCCTTGGTCTTTCTGAGACTCAATAATTTTAATATCTAATTCATAGGATTCTCTGATCAGTTGCAGTGGGGTAGGTCATATGACATATCTGCTATTTCTTCAGCTTTAAAATTAGCTGAGGAATCTCTAGCGTCCCTTCCAGGTTTAAAAGTTTTCTCAGTTTATGAGGACTATTTGATGTATTCCTGCAAACAGGAGCATTTACAAATGTTATCACCCATTAAAGAACGATTAAACCTACACAACAAGTAAAAAGGAAGCTCTGTTAATAGTTGTAAACTGGATTGCTGGATTAACCAGGGCCCTCTACTTCCTCTACAAAACATGCCACCTGATTGATGCCCAGGGCACACTAAATGCCTGCAGCTAGTAGGCTCATTACTACCCTGCTGGCAGATTTCTGTCCCTAACTGCTGGGTCCTAGATGACCAGGAGTCAGTTGGGTTTGTTAGTCTAATACTGGTGACTGAATGAAGTATGGTATAAGCTAATAAGGTATCAGCGGGAAATGAAAGAGAGTTGTTTTCTATGAAAAGCAGGCTGAATGCTTTGAAATTCTTTCAAATTATGAGAGGGCAAGACGACCATAAAAGACTGAGGGAGGCAAGAGGTGTCAACTAAAAAGGATCCTGCACACACTGCATCACAATTGTGGAAGTTCTCACCCTACAGGAGCCAAAACTAGAAATTGTGTGTGATGCGTTTTGAGAAAGATGACATCTAATAATCAGAGGATCTATTAAAAAAAAATTTTAAGACCTTGATTCTAAATTTAAAATTGGGGAAAGGAATTACATGTATATGTTTAAGTTAAAATTAAAATGCAAATTTTGTCTTGATATAACTTACCAGACATTTTAGATTAAGGGACCTATAGAGAAGAGGTTTCTGGCTGACCCAAGTATTTTAAAATCAAACGAGGAGAAAAGGACTGACTCACCCCACTAAAAGTCAACCACTAGAGCCTTTGTTTAATTTCTTCCTTCCACGTTTGACTGAGTTCTTTTAATAAAAGAACTCCAGGGAGGGGGAAGTCACATAATGTTCATCTACCATACTTCATTCAAAATAAACAATTCAATACAGAACACTCAGCTTGATATAATGGCATATAAAAAGCCACATGTCTGGTGTGTTTTTTTTCTCAATAGGCAGATTGAAACCACTTATCAGAGAAGAAGAAGAAGAAGATGCCTCTGTGTGAGTGGTAGCCTGGATCATAAATCATAAAAGCCCACTTCTTATAGTCAGGATTTGTACTAAAATCTCTAGAATTGAGAGTTTTATTAGATTTTTTCTTGAAACTGGATTGAAGCTGAGATGAGATGAGCTGTAAAGGATCTATTAAACAGAAAGATTTCATTTTTGGATTTAGCACCCTCTCGCAAATCCATCATTTTAATTGGTGTTTACTATAATCTCATGCATAAAAATGTGATGAGTATAATTAAAATCTGAATTATCATTTCTGGAAGCTCACTAGTTTCAGACCCTGTGGATGATTACACTGTATTCTACAGGTTGATCGAATGTAATCATAAAAGACTCAGGAAGGTGCCAAGACTTTCAAGTTAGCAATTACCATCGTTAATCTATAATCCACACTGAAATCGGAAAAGTCAACTAACGATTATTGTTTTCAATAGTTTGAAATACAATCTACGCCATTTCTTCCACTGGTGTGAGCTGGAGCACAGCCAGCACTTCTGCTGAATACCCAGGCCAACGGTGTAATTACCCAGAGAGAACATGTTTACCCACTTCCCACCCTTCCCGCCTTGGCAGAGCCCTTCTGTACAGTTAGCACCGTCTCTGAGGCTTGGAAGATAGGAAGAATAAATCAGAAGACCCTTGTTCACAGTCTGTTTGAGAGGTCAAAATACATTGGAAAGATACAGGAAAAGAGTGTCCAAAAGAGTCCTTCAAGCTCCTTTGTGACTCTGGAGTCACAACACTGTTTAAGCATATTATATTAAAAATCCCTTGTGATGACGATTGTGGGGGTTCAGAATGAGTCACTCCGTGTGTCTCTGTGGTATGGGGCTTATTTTAAGCTAAAGGTAACTGAGACCTGCATAGAAGTGCCCCTTCTCTGCCAATTCACATCCTCTACTTCCTTAAGGGTCCCTCCCAAGAGACACGCCTGAAAAACTTCCCACTACTGATTACTGCATTCCTTTATATGTAAGCATATAACTCTGCAGAGAATCTCCAAGCACTCAACACCCAGATTTTACAGATGGGCCCAGAGATAGACCGGGGCCAGGTTGCTTATGTGACAGTGAAATTCTCTCTCTCTCTCTCTCTCTCTCTCTCTCTCTCTCTCTCTCTCTCTCTCTCTCTCTCTCTCTAACTGTCATAAAGACTCTCTCTCTCTCTCTAAATGTCATAGCCTGCATTTCTCCCATAGGCTTCAGGCTAATAGCTCTTGCTACAGAAATGCTCATTAACTAGAAGAATTCTGCTTGAGACTTGAGTATTTTGCAAAAACAGCCCCTGGTCAAAAGGTGCCTCTCCTGAAGAAGTGGGGAAATATGTACAAAACGATAACTGTTTATCAAAGATTTACAGGAGTCTCAAGACGACTCAGACCAGCGGGGGGTCAACAGACCAACAAGGGACAAAGAGATTTAGAAATGTCATGCTCTTCCTTGGAGCCCTGTCACTGCCTACCTCTCTGCGGTCCTTACTCACTGCCACCCCTTCTCCTGTGACATAAAAGACAGCTGAATTTGGGGCGCTCTTAAGATGGATTTGCTGAAGTATTTAAGACCTCCATCCTCTCACACTTGTGTCTTCTCAATCAATAAACCTCTCCTTATTCCAAACTCGGACATTTCAAATGCTGGACTTTTGAAGCATGGGGCACAGAAACCTTGAATCAGTAACAGTTGTGACTTGCCAAAGGTCACATGGCTGATTATGGCAGAGCTCAAACTAAACCCCAGCGCAGGCCCCGCCAACCAGGTTATGCTTTAAACTGTATGTATGTGTTGCATTTTTTATTATAGATTTGTAATCTATAATAAAGACCTTCCTTCAAGGCGGGAGTTTATCGTCTTTTGCTTTTATATCCCCCAGAACATGAAGGACATTCCTAGTTTCCATCTATTTCTCTTTTCCTGTTACTGCATCCAGAAAAGGCCACGACACTATTACCAAATTTAGAATTTAGGATGATCTGAATTGAAATACAGGCCATGTGGCATTCATAAAATCCGCAGTGGGAGACCTAGGGGACCACTTCAATGTGATAACCAGCTCCCTGCAGAACACCAAAGGGAGACAGGCTACAGAGAAAGGAAACAAACATTAGCTTCATACACGAGACTTCAAACTAAAATCACAAAGGCAGATGTAAGCAATGTCTTACAACTGAGCTGCTGTTCACATGGGCAGATTCCTGATGAATTCTCCAAGGCAGGCTTACTTATCTTTATAGGGTGAATGATTCTCCCAAACTACCCCAGATCTACCCACTAGTCAGGGGAAATGACACACCCTCACAACTCCACCATGGATGACAATGTATAAAGCACTTAAAATAAATACTTGCTGAATAAATACAGTGTAATCCCCAGTATACCACAGTTGTTCTTCCTCAATGCAAAAATACATCGTCGACTTTAAGGAGGAATGCTTTGATGACTAATGCTTGGTTACACTTTTACAGAGGGCCTAAGACTTCTTTAAAAATACCTAATGGTGATGAGTCCCAACCGTATGTGGCTCTGGCTTACTTCTTATTTTACGGAGTCCACTCGGGCACATTCCATTTAGACAGACATTTTCCATTAAAGGTAGGTAAAGAGGATGTGGGTATGCCACCCCAAAGTATGCCACATTGATCTAAGAATTATTCTGAGCTGAAGGCATTTGAATTCCTAAACTCCCATACATGCCTAAAAGCAGAGCCTCCCAACAGGACTCAAGTGTCATAAAACCCCACCCAAGAGCAACTCGGAAACTTCTCCTCCAGGACACAAAAAAACTGGCACCACACCCAGGCAGGCATTGTTACAAAAACATATCATCTGGTCTACTCAGGGCCCACTTATCTTCCCCTCAAATCCCTAGCTTTTCTATAAGTGCCTTTTCTCCCCCTCCCTCACCCTTGTTAGGTACACAGACCCCATGTTCTAACCATGCCCTGGAGTCAGTTACATCACTAAATAATAAGCGTGATGCATTTGCTAGGGAACTTCAGCCTTATGTTCCCCTGTTAATCTGTCTTTTGTTTGTCTAATTTTACAGGACCCCAGTGGGAGAACCTAGGAAGGGGAAAGGGAAAAACAATCCCCTACAGTTTTGGTGATGAAATTCCATCATTGAGATACCTCCCTCCGTCTGGAAGCTGAAGTTAAGAGATCCTGAACCTCAGACAAAAGCTGCAGAAGATTCAACTTCCTACCAAAGTCGGCCTCCCAGATTCCTGTCCCCAGGGTCCAGTGGAACAAGGGTGGTAAAGTCTGTCTTTTCAGTTTAATTTTCAGGCCCACCCAGAGACCCTGAGACAGTTAAGGAAAATTTTTTCCTCCTCTATGTCGGAAATCTAAAAATACTTCTTACATGTTGAAAGACAACTGATTCAAAAGTCTCTATAAACAGTCTACTTTTCCTCCCAACACTGTCACCTTGTGTGCGGAAGATACTGGTCTGTTCTCACGGTCACGGATTGAAACAGAAGTACAAGAATCCCACACGAACAGCTGGATTAACCATCTACAATACTCCTGTGAGCCACAAGTAGGCTTTATATTAAATAAATCAACAGCAGGAGAGAAAAACAATAAGATGGTGGCAAAAAAAGGGCTTCTTACAGAAAAAAATACTTGATCATAACCATATGGAAAATTGACTGCAAAATTGAAACATATTGGAAAGACTTACTTAAGAAGTCACAAAAACACTGCAATTTTGATTCTGTACGCCTTCTTATCTGAACGTATATGAATGTATTATATTTCCATCAGAGACCAGACACCAAAACTGGTAACAGGATACTACTACACGAAGCAACGAGATTAGATATCCTAGTTCCTTTTCCATAAATTTTCTCTAGATTCACATCTGCATTTTCTGGTTGTAAACAAAATCCTTCATGCACTCAGCCTGGAAACCTTATTGGAAAAAAAAAAAATGCACGCACGCACACATACCCCTTCCTAAATCTATAGATTGAAAATATTCTTTTCCTACAGATATCAGGTATTTTAAGCCTTCCTCCACCCCCACCGTCACCCCCCACAACCCCCACAGCAAATGACAAGGCTGAAAACAATAATGTTTGATTGTAAAATGGATGGTAAACATACATCCTGGGGGAAATGGTTGGTTTAAGTCAGGGCTTCTCAATCTCAGCACTCTGGACATTTGGGGCTGGATAACTTTATGTTGTGGGGGGCTGTCCTGCACATTGTAAGATGTTTGGCAGCATCCCAGCTCTCCACCTACTGAGTGACAGCAGTACCCCCACCCCCACTCCTGACCGTCAAAGTGTCTCCAGACTTTTGTTCTGAAGAAGATTGTGCCCTGTGGCACTCCGAAAGTATAGTCCCAGCACTTATAGAAAATGAGATTTCAGGGCCAGCCCAGTGGCTCAGGCGGTTAGAGCTCCATGCTCCTAACTCCGAAGGCTGTCGGTTGGATTCCCACATGGGCCAGTGGGCTCTCAAGCACAAGGTTGCCCGTTCAACATCTCGAATCCCGCAAGGGATGGTGGGCAGCGCCCCCTGCAACTAAGATTGAACACGGCACCTTGAGCTGAGCTGCTGCTGAGCTCCCGGATGGCTCAGTTGGTTGGAGCGCATCCTTTCAACCACAAGGTTACCAGTTTGACTCCCGCAAGGGATGGTGGGCTGCGCCCCCCGCAACTAGTAACTGGCAACTGGACCTGGAGCTGAGCTGTGCCCTCCACAACTAAGACTGAAAGGACAAGTTGAAGCTGAATGGCACCCTCCACAACTGAGATTGAAAGGACAACAACTTGACTTGAAAAAAAGTCCTGGAAGTACACACTGTTCCCCAATAAAGTCCTGTTCCCCTTCCCCGATAAAATCTTTAAAAAAAAAAAAAAAAGAAAAGAAAATGAGATTTCTTTATAGCCTATTAGAAGAAATAAACAAAGCTGTCCAAGGCTGAGAAGTCTCTACTTGGCACACCGGAAACCCACTCATCAGACGCACAAAAGGTGGGAGGCACTGCCCTGTGGGACTCATGTGCCTGACTACCCCCACCCCACCCCACCCTCCAGCTGTGGCGTGTCTCCAACTTTCTGTCCAAGCATTACTTGCAACTTCCAATTCAATTTTCCACTCTCCTCAACTACCAAGTTTGGCAGCAACATTCCAGGCAAATGACAGAAACCACTGAGTGGCTACTATTTACAGAACAAGCTAATGGCTTACTGGGCCAACTAAGTACTGAGACAGTAAAAGGTAAAGTCCTGCCATTCTGGTCCCCGGCAAGAGCCTGGAGAGTGGGCCCCATCTCTTGTGAGGCCTCTGAGGAGTTCTCCAAGAGTGACCATGGAAGACCACCCTCAACATGTGAATAAATTCCACCTAACTGAGCTGACACCAGTGTAGAAGAAACCGAACATTCACTATAAACCACAGGTAAGAAGATCAACATTCTGATGGAAGAAATTTAAAGAAAAAAATGGAAACTCCTCCCATGAAGGGGAACAAAACAGTAATAATAGAAGCAACAAGTAGCAAGAGGAGCAAATGAACTCAACTGCCCTCCTAGGAAGATTTAAGGCCAAATTTTTATTGCAATTTTTAACTTTCATTTTAAAATTTTTATTTTGGCCTTCAATCAGAGTGTGCCTTCAGATCTCTGGGCCAGCTCTGAGGTCTATGTTCTATAAGTAACGTCAAAGGTAGGCCCATGTAAACAGCCATTTTATTATTTCCAGTCATGTGTTGCTTTAGTGTCACAGGAAGAAGTATGAAAGGCTATTCCTACAAAACAGTGTCTTAAAACCAAATTTGAGAAAGAAGGGAACCCATACTGACTAAAGAAGGGAGGGTATGGTTGGGCATGGTAGTCTGCCTACAGAGGAATGAGAAATGGGATGGAAAAATCTTTTAAAAGGTATCTTTCTGGGGTCGACGGGTGGCTCAGTTGGTTAGAGCGTGAGCTCTGAGCAACGGGGCTGCTGGTTTGATTCCCACATGGGCCAGCGAGCTGAGCCTTCCACAATTAGATTGAAGTCAATGAGCTGCCGCTGAGCTGCTGGGTGGCCAGATGGCTCAGTTGGTTGGAGCGTGGGTTCTCAACCACAAGGTTGCCGGTTCAACTTCTCAACTCCCAGAAGGGATGGTGGGCTGCACCCCCCGTAACTAACAACGGGCAACTGGACCTGGAGCTGGGCTGCGCCCTCCACAACTAAGATTAAAAGGACAACAACTTGACTTGGAAAAAAAAACGTCCTAGAAGTACACACTGTTCCCCCAATAAAGTCCTGTTCCCCTTATCCAAAAAATAATAAAATAAAAAATAAAAATAAAAAGATATCTTTCTGTTATGGACTCAATGTGTACTCCCCTTCCCCCACAAATTCTTATATTGCAATCCTAGCCTCCAAGAAGACTGTATTGGGAGATGATTAGGACATAAGGGTAGAGCCCTCATGAATGGGATTAGTGCCCTTATAGAAGGGACCCCAGAGCACTCTCAGCCCCTTCCTTCCACCATATGAGAACACAGCAAGAAAATGGCTGTGTAGGAACCAGGAAGTGTGTGGGTCCTAACCAGACACTGAATCTGCTGGTGCCTTTATTTTGAACGTCTCAGCCTCTGGAACTATGAGAAATAAATTCCTGTTTTTTAAGCCATCCAGTCTGTGGTACTCTGTTATATGGTAGTAGCCCAAACAGACTAAGACACTTCCTAATGAGGGAAAGTACGTGCAAAAAAAAGGTTGAATGTGGAACAGGAGTTGCTCACTTCAAAAATGAAGACATTTTTAATAAGCAAAGTATGCAGGTAAAACAAAGGGAAAAGTCACCAGCTCCTAATGGAACCAGATCAGAGCAATTTACCTGATTTGCACAAAGTATGACTTAGGCTGCTGCTCAGCTGCTTCCTGAGGAGTGAAGAGTTGGCCAGAGTGCCTGCATTTTCCTTCATTTTTATTACTCGTTCATAATACTCAATTGCTTGCTTTCTTTGGTTCTAGAAAAGAGAAATTTAGTTAGTTTTGCATTGAAAAAGCATTGCAGTCATTCATTCATTCATTCATTCATTCATTCATTCATTCAACATACATTTACTGAATGCTGGCGCTAGGGCTGTGATGCAAAGATGAGTAAGACTAATCCTTGTCCTCAGAGAATTTCCTGAGGTAGGAGGAGAGATTGGAGACGGAAACCGAAGACCGACTGCTCATGATGGGCATTGAGTGTAAATCTAAGGATTTGGGACTTTAATATCAAACAGTGTTTATTAAAAGAATGATGGGACCCTATTTGCATTTTAGAAAATTCTCCTGAGTGGACGTGTGGAGGATAAACTGAAGCAGGTGAGGCTACAGGCAGGGAGACCAGTTAGTCCAGAGGAAGAATGCTGATGTGAAAGGAGACCTGCTAAGGTTTGGTGTCACATTGAATGCTGTGGCCCTAGCGCTGGGAGCACTGGGCATCTCCACGAGCAGTAAAATGACGTGGTTAGGATCCTGAGCTGTAAAGTCAGGCAGGCCTGGACGGGACAGCACAGCTGGGCACAGAGGCTCCGCAATCCAACTTCCCAGGTGCTAATCCTGGCTCTGCCATCTCAAAGCTGGGCAAGTGTCTTCATCTCCTAAACTTCAGTGTTCTCATGTTCAAAATGAAGATGATAGCATTATTGTGAGGATTAAATGAGAAAATGTGTAATGAATTTAGCATAGTGACTGATGATAAATATCCTGAAGATGTACCATTAAGATAACACTATATTTTCGGCACTGGGTAAGATGGGAAAAGCCTTTTGTCAGGAGAAGGGGATGGATGTGTTCTGTCTTCAGAATGGAGACTCTGGATCGCCCAAATACTCTGGAATCCCCAAATGGAGATGTCCCATAGGCAGATGGTTGCACATATGTGCAGCTGATGATAGAGGTCTGAGAAGATGGCGACAAGAAGCCATCACCACCTAGAATGATGGCTGAAGCCCTACACAGGTGTGGTGAAGGTGCTAAGACCGAGTGTCGTGCGGGGGACCCTGCTCGCTGAGCCATTTGTCGTGCAGGGCGTCCGACGGGGTCTCTGGTCCCGCTCCCCACATAAGAACGCAGGACATGGTGAGGCCAAAAAGGAACACCCACGGAGCCATAAGTAGGGGAGTCATATCACTATATTCTCACCAGCGGCATCCACCTCTCAGCAATTCGCTCTTGCTAGCCCCCATTTTTTCTGCTAGCGTAGCCACAGCAGTTATATTAGTGGCCAATGGCTTACGGGTTACAGCTGACGGCCAACTAGCCACAGCTGATGGCCATCTGATCACAGTTGATGGCCATTTACTACCCAAGCCAGCACCTTTCTATGTGAGGCCGAGAGCCTGGAAACTGCTTTGGGGGGCTTTCTCCCCACACCGAGATAAGCGTAGAGTCCGAGAACTGAACCCAAGAGAACACCACCATTGGACAAGAGTCAGGAGAGAAAGAGGAAACCCACAAACGAAACCAAGAGGGCATAACCAGAAGATAGCCATGGGGGCGGGGCCATCTCAGAAGCCAAGGGAATGTTGCTTCAGGAAGGGAGCGTCTGAAACTGTCAAACACTGACGCAGGTGAGGACCAACAAGATCAAAGTGCAGACACGCATTTAGGATGTCCCTGGTGACTTCCACAGGAGAGGAAGACGGGGTCAGTGGGGGTAGAAGTCAAACAACAGTAAATGAGAAGCGAGGAAGAAAAGAACCTTGTCTGTGAAGTGGCAGCTGCTAATGCATGCACACAAAATTGAGAAAGAGTAGATGACATTTATTTCCCTGAAAACGTACCACTGTTCCTCTTACAACAGTTTGTTCATTCTCTGTCCTGAACATTTTTTACTTTCAATTTTTTTACCTCATTTATCCATCCCCCATCTACGAGTTAAGTAGGAAAACAATGGTGTCCAACCCAGACCTATCTCCCAAGCCCTGCTCTGTACATTTTTTCTAGACAAGTGAGCCTCTACTGTATAAACAGAGGACCCTTCACAAATGTATCCTTTGATTTCACAAATAGCTGCCTGGGGCACTCATTGTGAAATAGTAGTGGGGAGCGTAATGAGACCTACTTTTTAAACCAACATGCCATTTAAAACAGGGTTTCTCAACCTGAACAGTAGCAACCCCCATCAAGTTGTGACCAAAAAGGTCTCCAGCACTGTCCAATATTCCCTGGGGGACAAAACTGCCTCCCAGTTGAAAAGCACTATATTAAAATTTTAAAACAACCTAAGCTGAAGAAATGATAAATGTGGTTGAGTCCAGAATGCATGCGTCACAAATAATAAGATCTTTCCCCTAAAGATGGGAGGCACATGTTTCAAAGAAGTCATTATTGCCTTACGAAATCTTTTTAGAACCTCTCTTTTGGAAGCGCCCTCAGAGCCCCAAGAAAATTCGTTTAGCAGGCTCTGTGGTGGCCAGTCTCAAGGAATTGTTGCAAAACTACTTTGAGAATAGAATCATAAGATTGGTGCCTCCAAAAGGAGTGCTCCAAAGTGGGACATTCTTTTGGAATGTCTAAGCTTTGGCACGCCTCCTACAAAGCCAGCTTCCTCCCTTCACAACCAGCGTATTTCACAAGCCACGCTTCCTGACGCACTGGTTGCTATGTGGGGGCAGAATCTGTACCCACCTTGCTTGTCACTTCCACCCCAACCCCTTTCATCGTGTTCGGGCTGGGCCAGGCCCTCAGTAAATCTGAGCTAAGTGAATGAATGAGTAAATGGTGGCAATCATTTGGAAACTCAACACCTCATAAAATAATTGGTGCTTCCAGACAGACACGAGTCAGTGATGGAAATCGAGACCTCATGAGGGAAAAAAACATGTGGTGCAGGGCGAAATTTCAGTCATAATAAGACAGCAGAGAATCACTGGACTCTACTCTCCGAAAGATGAAGAGTGGTCAACATGGCTTAAATCAAACTCTCTTATGATTTCTAAGCTAGGCCTCAGTTACTTTGTAACACATAGGTGGTAATAACAAAATAGCTACCAGTTCTTAACGTCTCACTATGTGCCACACTTTGTGTGAAGCGCTTTGTTCACTTTTGCACTTAACCCTGCTCACAGGCCCAGGAGATAGTTACTAGAATCCTCAGCAAGTAGAACTCACTGAATCAGAGGTTAACGTTCTTGCCAAGGTCACACAGTGGTCAGTGCCAAAGAACTTTAAATCTGGGTCAGCCTGAAAACAGCCATGCTCAGTTCACTACTCCATGCTACCTTCTGAGGACATGAAATACCTGCAAATTCAAATTGATGCATTTGTCACATTTATTATGCACCTGTGGGTTGTAATATGCCATGGAGGATACAAAAGTTGGTACATAAGCATAGTCTCTGCCATAAAGGGACTTGCAATATTGAATCTTAACAAGTCTCTTTACATAGAATTCCTTCTATAGAGAGAGATGTGTGCCAATGGGTTGGAGGCAGTGTTTTATGAAAATTTGAAAGTCTTTGCTTGAAAAGAAAGGTGGTTTTGTCTTGGGTTATGCTATCCTTGGTCCACAAATTATACTACAATTAGTGAAAATGTATAATTTTCTTAAAGGGCAGTTAAATGTCATCCTAGGTATCATCCTACACATAGTTAGTAGTTATAGGTTATGAGTAAAACTTTCATTGCATTCAACAAAGTGAAACGTTCATAGTTCAGGAAAAATAAATTAATATAAAGACAAAACAATCAATCAACCTTCCCTAACATCTTTATGAAAATTATAGCCAACTTTTTAACCAGTCTTTAATTAATTCACTCCAATCCACTACTCAACTTCCCCTTTTGCTTTATGAACTTTCCTTTTTCTCCCCAAATGATACCAATTAGTATTCATTCATTCTACAGTGACTCCCATCTATTTACTGCTTCTCGTCATTAATATCCAGTGTGAGGCATGAATTAAAATCATCACTTCTTCACTGATGAATATAATTAATTGATTCCTTGATTTGTGAACTAAATTGTAAAGGAACAAATGTAAAGGATATTTGAAACTATCCAATGTCGCGTCCTACGCAACAAGGGCAGTGAGGATGCGAGAAGGGGCAGTTTGGGTTAAGTTTTTAAGAAAGAAAGAAACAGAGACTTAATGCTGTTAAATCTCTCAGAAGGCCAGGGGTCTCTCTGTCTCAGAGGACTGGAGCCCAGAATAAGGCCGCCTGAAGGTTTTTATTGATAGGTGTACCAATACAAGAAAATAACATTGTTTCTTACAAGGTCTGTGAGACTCATACATCATAGTAGAAAAATGTCTATTCCAATCTCCCTTTGTCTGTAAACAGCCGAAGTATAAGGTCCCATGATGTCTTACCTAAGGTATGTACCTTCTCAGGGTCAAGTCTCTCATATTGTAACAGCTCCATTGAGATAAGTGGAGAGAACTGATCTTTATTGTCTTCATGACTTCTCTCACAAACAGGTGCAAGGGAAAAGCCAGGGCCCATAACAGACTTTCCCAGGCAGGGGGAAGGGGAGGCAAGGCCCCTTCCCATATTCTTCTAAGGCAGCTCATTGGGGGTCCCCACTGGGTTCCGCCTGGCTTAGGGTGTATTTCCCATGAGATATCTTACCCGTCTTTGGCTGCAAACCATCTTTTGGGGACCAGACAGAGAGACATAAAGTGTAAACACAAGGATGGAACAGAGTCCCAGAAAGGCACAATCTCACAAACTCTTCTTTCCTTAAGGAAAGACATGGAGGGACAGTGGGCTAGGCTGTTGTGCGACTACAATCCAACACAAAGGGAATATCATTTGAAGGATTTAAAATTATTACCCACCTTATCTGCCCTAACACGTTCTCAACACTCAAAAACAACTCTTCAGTTTCATTGGTCTTGCCCATAAGTTTCAAAAATCTTCCAGTGAAGAACACTAAATGGCATTTGTCTCTGGCAGTAACCTCCGAAAACCTGCATTCCAGCACTAGAATGGGCAGAACAGCAAATAATCCTGAAGCATATTTGGAAAGGAACAAAGAGCTCCGATTACATACAAGAGTTAAATACATTATCTGTATTTCAGTGTTTCTCTCTCAAGGGATCAGCATTTTGCTTTTTGTTCAGGTTTACATATATTACCAAGTATTTTAAACTACAACATGAAAAATAACTCTAGAGGTTTTAAATAATCTTGGTATGTAAATTTTGAAAACCAGAGAGTCAAAGAGCAGTATTTCTATAACTCAATCCGTATAGTGCTATAATTTGTATTTGGGGGTGATTTTCAGGCAAGAGGAAAAAGGTGTTTAAATTCCTTACACAACTCTGCCCTCTGTTGCCAACTATCTTGAATTACTGAACAGAAAGAACAGAATGTTATAACAAAGTAAGGAGCATGCCGTGTGTGTGTGTTTGTGTGTGTAGTTACACCTTACTAGACACAAATGAAAATATACAGAAATTATTTAAACTTGAAGACCGAATTTAATACATGGTATTGCAGTCATTATTTTCAGAATTTCTCTTTCCAAACATGCCAATATCTACACTTCTACATTTGTCCATCTGTTACATTTCAAATTATTGTGCCCAATGTGTTTGACCCAAATATGTTCCTTGCTCCTCACCCGCTCCTTTGCACATGCTGTAGGCCCTCCAGACCTTAACTACCCCCCTGCTTTCTTTCTGCCGACCTTTCTGAGGGTCACCATTCAGGCACAGAGTAAACAGTGATCGAGCATCTATGTGTTGGGCAGCATTCTAGGCTCTGAACGCCAAGCATAGCACGTGGACTTGCAGCCCTCAGCACTGCAAGGAGGCCTGGTGGCTTTGCACCACAGCTATTGTGCCTCAAGTGGGAGAGCAAACACTAAATCAGAGCCAAGGGAGAGAGAGCGCTGAGGACCAGAGTCCAAGCCGTTTGTCCACAGGCGCCGTCGGAGCAAAGGGGCCTGAGGTGGGTACAAGAACTGAGGGACCAAGCCACACAGACAGGGAACCTAGGAACTATAAGCAGCTGCTTGGAGAAGGCAGACAAAGGTGGTCTGGACAAACAGCCGGGGGATGGGTTCCTGCCCAGGGAGAGACCTTTGCACATTCCAGGAGGGTTACTGGGTTCAGATTCCTGTCAGGGTCTCAGGTTGGAATGGACTATGTCCATCACCGTGTTTAATGATCAATTCAGCAGTCTATGTGCTTCAAGAAATATTCATCCATGAATTCTGCCTCCCACTGACTACACCCTCGTGTTCACTCAGCACCAACACATAGTTGGAATAGACAAGAAAGTAAACTTTCTCATTATAAAATAACATGTGTACGTTACAGAAAAATTGAAAAATGCAGAAAAGTACAAAGAAAAATCCCTCATAATTTCTTCATTCAAAGATAGTCTCTGTTAACATACTGCTGTATGTGCTTCTGATCTTTCGTGTGTCCCCACAGTCATTTTTTTTAACTTAAAATTGGTATCATCCATAAGTTTAATATGTTTTTTACTTCCATATTCAACAAATATTTATGTCGGTACTGTGTTACATGTTGAATACATATTGAATATAATATTCGTGCTTCCAGACCTCATAGAGCTTATAGCCTATTGGGAAACATTGTATTGTAAATATTTTTCCATATCCTTAAGAATTGTTTGAGAATGTACATATTTATGACTGGATTGTATCCCATTTTACAGATTATCATAAGTCAATTTTTCAGTATTATAAAATGTCATCCAGTGAGAATTATTGGCAGAAATCTTTTTAAACATCCCTAATTATTTCCTTAGAAAAATTGTTAGAAATTGAATGACCTACAGGATATTAATATTTTTAAGATTTTAGATCAGGGGTGTCCAAACTTTTTTCACCGTTTTTCACCAAGGGCCATATGCGGTAAAATATACAAACAGCTGAGCCACTCACCCGAGGTGAAGTATGTATTGCCTTATCTGGTTTATTTAAGTAAAGTAAATATATTTTTGGAATTTGCTGCGGGCCACTTAAAAATGGATTGCGGGCCGCAGTTGGCCCACGGGCTGCAGTTTGGACACCCCTGCTTTAGATATACATTGCCAAATTGCAGATGTAAAGACTATCTTATCTTATCTGGTAAAGACTATGCAGATAGAAAGACTATCTCAATGTAAACTCTTACTGTAGCATGAAAAAGTATTAATATCTATTTCCTCACACCTTTGCCAATATTATTGTTTTTAAAACTCATTATACAAAAAAAATCGTCAGTTTGGTAACTGAAAAACAGCATCTCGTTATTTTAATTTCCATTTATTTGATTACAAGTGAAACAGAATAGTGTATTGATTAACAATTTATATGTTCTTCATCAACTCTGAATGCCACCAACTGCAAGTGCATCTCTATTTCAGAAATGGGACGTTTTGAGAAAGCCTGCTCCTTAGAACCAATGAAATCCAGTATTTATTCTTTAATGAATTCATTCCTGCACCAACCATTTACTGAGCACCTTGAGTACCTGCTGTGGGGCCAGGCACTGTCCTGGGCACAGTACATAAAGGATGAACCCAAACAGACCTGGGCTCTGCCAGCCAGGCTGTCAGAATGGTTGGGGAGACAGGCCATCGTATAATCACACAAATAAATATAAATTCATACTATGAAAAGAACCATGAAAGCGGTGGTGCTATGAACTGAGGAAAGTTTTTCGAGGAAATGACAATTGATTTGAGAGTTTTAAGAAAAGAATAGAAGGTTTTGTGGCAAAATGAGGGTGGGAGGGTGCTGCCAGTGAAAAGATGAGGCTAGGATGTCCCCACTCACCCCTCCTGTTCAACATCATACTGGGAGTCCGAACTAGTGCACAAAGACAGGAAATGGAAATAAAAGATATATTGGGAAAGGAAAAATAAAACAATCTTTGTCCACAAACAATGTGATTGTCAAGGTAGAAAAAAAAAATTAAAAATCAACAAAAAACTCCTGGAACTAATAAGCAATCACAGCAAGGTTACAAGGTTAATACATGAAAGCTAATTGCTCTCCTATGTACCAGCAATGAATAATTGGAATTAGAAATTTAAAACACAATATAATTTATCATAGCACCCAAAAAATAAAATACTTAGGTATAAGTCTAACAAAATATATACAGTATCTGCATGCAAAATCTATAAAACTCTGATGAAAGATATCAAAGAAGATTTGAAGAAATAGAAGGATATTCCATGTTGATAGATGGAAGAGTCAACATTGCTAAAATACTTGAGCTATAGATTCAAGGCACTCTCAATAAAAATCCTCCACAGATGTTCAGCTGATCTTTGACAGAATGGCAATGACAATTCAACGGACATAGTCTAATTAACAAATGGTCCTGGAACAATTAGACATCCATAAGCAAAAAAAAATTTTAAAGAACCTGGATTTACTCAAAATGGATCATAAATCCAAATATAAAATGAAATACTATAAAACTTTTAGAAGAAAAAAGAAAAAAAGCTATGTGATCTTGGATTTGGCAATGAGTTATCGAATACATCAAAAGCATAATCCATGAAAGAAAATATTGATTAAGTTGGACATTTTTGAAATTAAAAATGTCTGCTCTGGGGGCAGCTGGATGGCTCAGTTGGTTAGAGAGCAAGCTGTCAACAACATGCTTGCCGGTTCAATTCCTACATGGGCCAGTGAGCTGTGCCCTCCGCAACTAGATTGAAGACAACAACTTGGAGCTGATGGGCCCTGGAAAAACACACTGTTCCCCAATATTTCTCAATTAAAAAAAAAATGTCTGCTCTGTGAAAAGCACTATTATGAGAATGAAAAGACAAACCACATTTTGGGAGAAAATGTTTGTAAAATATATGTCTAATGAACAATTTCTATCAAAATATACAAAGAAATTTTAAAAATCAACAATTGGATGTGTAAAGATGCTCAACTTTGTCATTATGGAATTGCAAATTAAAAGAACAATAAGATACCATTTCACACCTATTACAAAGGCTAAAAAAAACAAACACTGACACCACCAAATGCTAGTGAGGGTGCAGAACAACAGGAACTCTCATTCATTGCTGGTGGGATTGCAAAATGGTACGGCCCTTCGAAGACAGTCTTACCATACGATCCAGCAATCATGCTCCTAGGTATTTCCCCACTGATTTAAAAATTTATGTACAAACAACAACAACAAAAAGCAAAAAAAAAAAAAAACCACTTATGTACACATAAAAATTTGCATGCAAACATTTATAGCACCTTTATTCATAATCACCAAAAACTGGAAGCAACCAAAACGTCCTTCAATAGGTGAATAGATAAACTGTGATACATTCACACAATGGAATATTATTCAGCAATAAAAAGAAATAAGGTATCAGGCCATGAAAAGACACAGAAGAATCTTAAATGCTTATTAGTAATCTTCACAACTGTATACAACAGTCCTGACAGCTTAGAGAAGGCCAGTGGTAGTAGAAGTGGACAAGTTTGAGAAAAAATGTCAGGGCTCAGTGATGAAATGGGGAGGGAGTAAAGGAGAGAAAAGTGTCAAGGATTACTTCAAGGTAGTAAATTGAGAGACGGTCCCTGGAAGAGAATCCGATTGTGGAGGAATGTCCATGAGTTCAATTTTACACGTGTTGGGTTTGAGATGCTTTGGAGACATCATCCAAGTGGAGAGTTAAGTATGCAGTTGGATATATGGTTCTGTGGCTGGAGAAATAAATGTGACTCACGTGCACATGGACAATTACTACAGCCAGAGACATAGGCTTATGGTAAAATTAAACCATGAGAGGAGAAGAGTCTTAAGGAAGCCAGGTAGAAAAGGAGGAACTAACAAAATAGACAGAAAAGGAGCAGCCGGAAAGATGCAAGATGAACAGGGGAGTGTGTATCAGCAAAGCCAAGAGACCACAGTGTTTGGAAGGAGAGGGCATGGTCAAAAATATCCATTGATGCTAAGAAGTAGAGTCAGGCAAAGACAGAAAATGTTTTTTGGATGGCCTGCTCATGATCTTGCTTGTTTTTACGGAAGTGTTCATCATTTTCTTATTGATTTTTAAGAGCATTTTATATATTAGAAATATTAATCCTTCGTCAGTTATATACATTACAAATATTTTACTTATTCACTTGTCTTTTGTTTCTGGTTTTTCTCATTTTTTGTGTTATTTTGTTTTACATATAGAAATTCCATGTTTATTTAGACACATTTATCAATTATCTTCTCCTTCATGATTTACACTTTTGTTTTCTTGCTTAGACTCATCTACATGTTCTTATAATTTTTTAATATAAAATTTCATTATCTTGTATTTAACTCTTATCCTTCTGGATTTTGGTATAATGTTTCTGGTAACTTTTTTTTTTACCAAATAGTGGGCCATTATCACAACAGTACTTATTTATTTATTCCATAATCCATTTGATTTGAAAATCGTTTATCACTAATTTTTTATATCTATACCTAAGTCTGTGTCTGAGCTTTCTACTTTGTTCCACTGAGCTATCTACTTTTGTTCCTAGTAATGTTTTTAAAATTATTATAGCTTCATAATAGGCTTAAATAACTCGATATTCAAATTTCCCTCATTATTTTAAATTGTTATTCTCACATATATTTTTCTCTAAGAACTTTAGAATCACTTTGAAAATTTAGAAGTATTTTAATTCCATTGGAATATCAATTAGAATTGTCTTATGTCCATAAATCAATTGGGGAAGAATAGTTAGCTTGACGACATTGAGTTGCCCCATCCAAGAATATTGTTTGTCTTTCTACATATTGAAAGCTTATTTTCTGTAATTCTGAAAATTTTATAAAACTAAATATCCTACACACTTCTTGTTAAATTTATTCTTAAAAAAAAAAAACTTATTCTTAAGTATTTCATATTTTCTGTGGCCATTGTGAATGTATCTTTTTATTTTTCTGTAGAGCTTTAAAATTTAATAAACCATTTTGTTCCATTTACCAAAAATATTTAGAGGTTTCTGAAGGTATCAAGGGCAAAGCTTCATTACATTAGTCATGAAAAGTTGGTATTGTCGCATTTACTAGAACCTCCTGACGAGATTCCATAATGCAATGCATTTTGTCCTTTGCCCTAATAAGCCTGCCCCTTAAAGACAAGATGATTCTCCCTACACCACATCCGCGATCTGGAGGGCAGCCAGCCATCTGCCAAGATGGAGCTACGCTGGGACCTATCCTTCTGCCACATCTGTTCTTAGTCTGTCTCTTCACATCTTCGACATTGTCCAAAAAAAAAAAAATGAGTGTAGCCAGAAATGGGTTTTCCTCACTTTCACGTGACCCAGGGCTCTAGCCAAACACAGGAGTATCATGTCGCAGATAATCTACAAAAACTGATTTGGCCACAGAAGTTGTCCTCTAGGCTCAAAGATCTCTCTGCTGGCCATCAATCAGAAATGCAGCTTCCCCAGATGTTTCCCGCAAGGAGGGGCAAGCTCCAGCGCCAGGAAGCACCGGGAGAAGCGAGTTCCAGACTTGGCACTGGGCCTCCTTCCATCACCGTAACCAGTTAGGCTGCTTGTTCCCGTCGCAGCCACCAAGGGGAGCCAAACCACACAGTCCGCAGGGAGGAGCCGAGAGGCTGGGCGTGCGCTGCATCCTGGACCCACAGCCTCCAGCAGGCGGCGCTGCATCAGACTCTTCCACTGCGCGGTCAGACTAAACAGACTGGGTCCCCCGGGAAACTCTCACTACCTTTCCAGTAGCAGGCAGTGGTCAAAAGTGGAAGTGGTCCGTTTACCTTTCAGAACAGAATGGGGCTGATGAAGCATGAGCCTCAGAAGGAAATTCTTAGTCATCCCGTGTGGGGAGGGAGGCTGGGCACTGCTGTGGGGAGGACGCTGTCACCGTCCCCATGCATTGGGGCTTCCTTTCTGCTTTGAAGCACGCCTGCCCGAAAAGCAGCTCTGCACCCGACAGCGCGGTCTGGCCCTCCCCTCCTCAAAACTCTTTCCACTGGTGGATTTGGGGAAAGGAATTTGTCCATCATCCACTTCCCTGGCCAGGCTAGCCGTGCTTCCGGGGATGCTGGCTCTGCTGTGCTCTCCGCCCTAAACCTGCTGCTCCCACCTGCGCCCCTTGTCCCTCCTGGGCTTGCGCTTCCGGTGCGGCTTCGTGAGGCGATTTCCTGTCCCCTCTCTGATTCATACTGCCTTAAATATGGAACTCTGTGGATTCTCCTTCATGCTCCCAAACAATTTATAACAGAATTTTGCTTAAAATGTAGGGTTGTCAGAGAGGGGTTTCAACACAACACAAATTAGAGAATCATTTAAAATGGAATAGTAGACAGTTAATTAAATACATTTAATTGACACCCATCCTCACTTTGGGAATTTCTAACTCCTTGGTCTCCTGGTTTTCCTCCCACCTGTCTAACCCCTCCTCCTTCTCCTCTTGCTTCCCGATCCTCTGCTCACCCCTTGGAGCACTCTCCTAAGCCCACCTCTCTTCTTCCTGTTCCTAAACGCTCTCATTTCCTCTCCTGGCTTCAGGCCCCACAGTATGTATGGGTCCCTGACCCAGCTGTCTTTCTCTGAACCCAGAGAGTATCTCCCCCTCACATTCTACAGTCACTCCAGACTCAACGTGGCTTCCATCCCCTAAACCTGCTCCTTTGTTAGATGGCAATAGGTAACATGCTTACAGAATCACCAGAAAGGCCCTATGGATATCTCCAGCCTAATTCAAAGGGACATATTCTGAACTAGGCTCATGTATACCAGAAACCCCTGAGATTTTACACCCTGAAACAGCTGATTTCCTCCCACTTTCAACCCCCAGCCCCCAGCCCCTTCCATCATGTTATGACATACCCATGTTATGACAAGCAGTTGTGGCATTATCAGGAAGGACACTTACCCCACCTTGGAGATCTAATCTTCCTCTGGTTAGCTATCAGCTTCCTCTGACATACGGAACTCCCCTCACCCCATCTCTTACCCCCTATCTCCTTCCTCTGCCCTATGTCCCTAAGCATTGACAAATCTCCAGATGGATCCGGTCTTTATTCAACACACTGGTATCCTTAGAAGTATCGCTTGGGTACTTTCCCATGGAGGTTTAGAGGATCAGACAAATTCCAAAATTACATAAGTAATGCATGGTAATAAGAATAAAGGTAAAAGCTACATGGTTAAGTTACCAAAAGGGATGGAGGTATGTAGAGCCCGAATCCATTCCTAACTATCTGGGAGACCTTGGGCAACTCACCTCACCTCTCTGAGACTCAGTTCCCTTAATTTCCATCAAGATAGTAGTAGTATTATAGAGGTTTTATAAGAATTAAACAAAATAATACGTATAAAGTACTTGACTTAGAGCCTGGCATATGACAAATGCTCAAAAATCTGTTATTATGGTCACCAGACTGTAAGCCCCATGAGGTCGGGGATTCTGTTGGCCTAGTTTACTGCTACGTCAGCAGTGTTGGTGAGTCCATGGCCAAGGAAGGTGCACAGTTTCTATTTGTTGGAAAAATGAATGAAGGTTATTACTGTTTAATAAGCCAGGAAATACAGGATGAAAGAGACAGACAGAGAGACAGAGAGACAGAGAGAGAGGTCTCTTCAGTCCTAGCCCATCTTAACCCTAATATGGCCAATCCTAAACAACTCTACCCACAATATTGGACCCCAGATCTTGGATTCAGGGAGAATTAAGCTGTGAACCAGCAAAGGGTAAAAGAAGTAATTTGAGAGGATCAACTTTCAAACTGTGATTAAGTGACATGGTAGAAGCAACCCAAAATTACAAGGACAATCAACTACCTCGTATTCTAAAAGCATTTTACAACATACAACTCTGTCTTGCTTTTCATTTTTCAAAAGCAATATTTTCTATAGAAATGTATGCATATTAGAACCTAGAAAATCAAGTTATGCAAAGAAGCTTTAATGGATTAAGTCTCTCAAGTGCATTAAGATTCTGTTAGAATCATTTGGAGTAATTATGTTTATCAAATACAGAGGGTGCCAAAAAAAAAAGTATACACATTTTAAGAAAGGAAAAAACTGTATTAAAATTGTAATACTCAATATATACCAATAAAAAAAGATGAACACAAGGCACATTTGACTTCTCCAATTACAAGAGGTGCTCACGGTGGTGAGCATCAGCGTGATTTTAATACAGTTTTTCCTTTTCTTAAAACGTGTATACATTTGTTTGGCACCCTCTGCACGTATCGGCTGCAAATCATGTGAAAGGTTCTGTGCTGGATCCCTTGGAGATAGAGGAGATAAAATGATCCGTAATATAAAGTCAAGGCATTAAGGGAAATGGAAATGGGTTCTGTATACAAATAACCCCTTTCCAAGGCAGAATATGAGTCTAAAGGCTACTGGAGTTTGATGCAGACCCATCACAATGAAGAACAGCTTCATGCAGAAGATGTCTGAGATGAGCCTTGAAGAATGCACAGGTGGAGATAAGGGCAAGGCTGTCTCAAACTAGAGCGGGCATAGGTGCAGCCCTGGCAGTAGGGAAGTACAGAAGCATTCGGAAACAGGAAGTGGTTCACAGCGGTGGAAGTCACCAGGAGCACTCCAGGAATTCTGGACATGGTACAACACAGGACAGTCCCACACAATGAAGCTCTGTCCCGGGGAGGGGGGGGGGCTATCTGACTTCAAATGTTCTGTCACTCACATAGTGGGGGGTGGGGCGGGGGAGACTTTGTAATTACCTAGCCTAGACACCAACTCCATTTTACATGTAAACACAAAGGTTTTTTGGGTTTTTTGCACGGGTTAAAAACACATTGAATTTTCTAGGAATGCAACTGCCATATGAACTGATAGAAGATTATTATTTCATCTTAAATGGTACCAAGTTTTGCTCACCATTTCATAAAATCACAACCCTGATGGTAATATTTCTCAATGTTTGAGCCTTGAATACAGAATGCCCACACCAGTCTATACTCCTAGCTATCGCTTTCATGGTCGTTTTCCATATAGAAGCAGGCACATGCCTACTCCACTGCATCTTCTAATTGAATCGTGTCTGAGCAATTACATGTTAAAATACATATTATTTTATAATAAATTACTTTTCTATCTTCATCTGTTATATAATATTAAAGTGTTATATTGACATGTACAGATATTTTTATATCAGAAAATGACCATAAAATCAATGGCTTGAAAGTTATATATGAATGTGAGACATAGAGGAGGAGAAGGTATCAAAAAAAATAGTCTGAGCTTGGTCACGCAATAAAAAATATGTTTCAAGAATGGAGAGAGACACACTCCTTGACTTCAGCTTGTACTACAGGGCAACAAGAATCAAAACAGCCAGGTCCAGGGTGCAAGGCTTGGCACACTCTGCCAAGGATTCCTGCTATTACTTCTGCCCATTCCATGTCACTGACGTGAATGCAGACTCTCCTGAGAGCCAGTGCTGGTGAAGGACGGAAACCATCCAAAAGAGCGAAATGTCCCTCTGTTGGCTCAAGGGGGCAAGACAGTGCAGCAATGGGGACGAGGGACTTAGCTCCACAGAGCCCTGAGCTTGAACTCCCTGCCATGCCTATGTGTAGCTGTATGACCCATCTCCTTATCTAGGGCAGCAATGCATTGAATGACACACTGATAAAGCCTTTAGCATAGTACCTGGCACCAGAAAGCCAGTTCAATACATGGAACTCAGTTATTCGGGGCTGCCACCTGGTTACAGGGGGCAACAGGGCAAGGAAACATGTGTCGCATCCAGCGCAACAAGGGCAGTGAGGGTGCGAGAAGGGGCAGTTTGGGTTAAGTTTTTAAGAAAGGAACAAACAGAGACTTAATGCAGTTAAATCTCTCAGAAGGCCAGGGATCTCTCAGTCTCAGAGGACTGGAGCCCAGAATAAGGCCGCCTGAAGGTTTTTATTGATAGGTATACAAATACAAGAAAGTAACATTGTTTCTTACAAGGTCTGTGAGACTCATACATCATAGCAGAAAAATGTCTATTCCAATCACCCTTTGTCTGTAAACAGCCGAAGTACAAGGTCCCATGATGTCTTACCTAAGGTATGTACCTTCTCAGGGTCAAGCCTCTCATATTGTAACAGCTCCGTTAAGATAAGTGGAGAGAACTGATCTTTATTGTCTTCATGACTTCTCTCACAAACAGGTGCAAGGGAAAAGCCAGAGCCGGCAACAGACTTTCCCAGGCAGGGGGAAAGGGAGGCACGGCCCCTTCTCATATTTTCTAAGGCAGCTTATTGGGGGTCCCCACTGGGTTCCGCCTGGCTTAGGTTGTATCTCCCATGAGATATCTTACCCGTCTTTGGCTGCAAACCATCTTTTGCAGACCAGACAGAGAGACATAAGGTGTAAACACAAGGATGGAACAGAGTCCCAGAAAGGCACAGTCTTACAGACTCTTCTTTCCTTAAGGAAGGACATCGAGGGACAGTGGGCTAGGCTGTTGTGTGACTACAAACGTGTAAGTGAGAAAGTCAGTTGTTCTACTCAGACCTTCTGAAACATGTCGCAGAAGGGACACCAGCTGCCTGCAAGGCAGGCGACGGTCATGAGGAGTCAGGAGAGCTGGCTGTGGGCAGTTCTCATGGGCAAGATCCCTTGACCCTGGGCAGCAGGGATGAGGAGAGGGGAGCAGAAATGTGAGCTACACAGGGACATCCCGGCATCCCCACTAGGAAGCCCCACCCCACCCAGGGCTCACAGCCCACGCAGGAGCAGCAGCTGCTGACAGCTGAGGCAACCACAGGAAAATGCTCTCTGCAAAGACTCTGAGAGCTCCATGGACTGGACCTCTCAGGCCCCGCTGATCTCAGCAGCAGCTCTTCCTCCCCTGCCCACATCCACCTCGCCCGCCCCCCAAAAACTCAGCTTCCCTGCAAAGACAGCTGTGCTCACCAACCCTGGGCCCAGCCTGCCGAGCCCCCCTCAGCCTGCCAGGGCCCCCCTCAGCTTCCTCTTCGGGTTGCAGGGGGTTGCAGGGGTGACAGCTACCAACTCTCTTGCTTTGCCGTCCTCGTCTCCCTAGTGTAGCTGATGAATAAGACTCTCGTCCTCGTCTCCCTAGTGTAGCTGATGAATAAGACTCTCTTGTTTCCATTAGCAGTGCCCCACTCCCTACCTCTTTCTCCAGCTCAGTGAGGAATAGCAATAACACTGTTAATGGCAACCGCATGCCAGCTCCTCCTTTAAATTCTTTATGTGTATGATCTCTTAATCCCCACACAGCTTCCTATAGGTACTGCTAGTCCCATTCCCATTTTACAGATGAGAAATTGAGGCACAGATTGCTTAGGTAAACTGCCCAAGATCGCACAGCTAGTAAGTAAGTAGCGGAACCAGAACTGCATGTGCAGGAGGGCCAAATCCAGAACCACAGCCCTTCCGCTCGGCCTCCTGTCCCCCGGCTGCCAAGTATTCCTCGGTTGTTCCTGAATTTATTCTACTTTGTCAGCCTACAGATCTGTTTGTTTGAAAGATAGCAGCTGTTTTTATTAGGCGCTTTCAGCACCTAAAAACACATCATTAAAATAACAATTCTCTTTGGGAATAAAATCATAATTGGGCGTGTATGATTCAGTTGACGTCATCAGTCTGGCCAGACTGAACACCTCTGGATGTGCGTGAGGAGCATTCGTCACCTTGGTAGAAAGTCAGTCACACCTGCTGCTAGCGACTCTGCTTTCATCCACTTCACACACACAGAAAAATGCTCCCAGAGAGAACTCATGCCCACGTGTTCACCCTACTTACTCGCACACCCTCACCACACACGCAGAAAGAACCTCACATATCTGTCCCCTTATCCAGAGATCATCCGCATCCATCAAACTCGCTCAGTACCCAGGGGCACACCTGGGTTCAAGCCCCAGGCGAGAACAGTTGAATTCTGAAAAGCAGGCACAGTCAGACACATACAAACGTGTGCATACACAGCAAAGCACCTAACAATAATAGCTAATTTATCAGTGCTTACTGTATGCCAACCACTGTGCTAAGTGTCTTTGTTTTCCATGCTTTATCTTATTATTCTCTCAGCTACCTATAAGACACTTTTCTTTTTATTATCCACATTTTATAAATGCGAAAATGGAGCCAGAGTTAAAATAACGCGTTCAAGGTCACGCAGCTAAGTAGCAGTTGGGCTCCCCAGCTGCTCCTAGAACAGGGTAGATCTCACACAGTTACCATCACCCCCTGTACATACCTTGTATCGTAAATATCTCACGTCCAAAACAGAACTCTTAATTCCCCTCAAAACCTGCTGGCCCGTCCCCCGGCCCCATCTCAGTGAACAGCCCTCACCATCCTTCTGGCTTCCTAAAGCCCAAAACTAGGAGTCATCCTCAGTGCCCACCTGTCCTTCAACCCCCACATTCAATTCCTCAGCAAGTTCTCCATCCGTCCAAAGCCCACACTTCCACCGCTACCGGCCCCCTCCACGCCACCGCCCCCCCCACCACACCCCCGCGCCACCGCCCCCTTCACGCCCCCCCCATGCCACCGCCCCCACCACGCCACCTCCATCTCTTGCTTGGGACATCGCAATAGCCTCTAACAAGTGCCCTGCCCCCATGCCAGCTCCCCTACATCCTTTTTCCACACACCAAGCTGATTTTGATCGTTCAAAAATATCCATGATACCATGTCCCTCCGCTGGCCTCCCAATGCACTGTAAACAAAATAAATAAATAAACGGAGCCACTGCAAGCTGGGAGTCGGAGCCGCCATCCCAGAGGAACTGCCTTGCCTGTCTTATGCCTCAAACCCTTGGAATATTAAAACAGGGCATAATAACCGTTGGTCCAGGCCTGAAGCAACATTGTGTCCCAAAGAACTGTTTGCAAGGATAACGAGAAAGCAGATATGACTATCAGACTGATGACTACCTGACCGAAAATTAAAAACATTGTTTAGAATCAGTGTCACTGTGTTAGCTTATCACCACCCACCCTGTTTCCCCGAAAATAAGACCTAGCCGGACAATCAGCTCTAATGCGTCTTCTGGAGCAAAAATTAATACGAGACCTGGTCTTATGTTACTATAATATGAGACCAGGTCTTATGTAATATAACATAATATATAACATAATACCAGGTATTAATTTTTGCTCCAAAAGACACATTAGAGCTGATTGTCCGGCTAGGTCTTATTTTCAGGGAAACACGGTAATAGAAATGCCTTCCTTGTACTAATGTAATTGTTCCCGTTCCCTTTCTCATAAATACCCCTTGTCTTTGCCTCCTAATCAGAACACTATTTGGGCCTCAGCCTGAATCAGTGCTTCCCAAATAGCTATTCTTTTTGATCTCCAGTAAATGCTGTCGCCTTTCATTTGGTCCTCTTATTTTCAGGTTAGTAGCACTCAATAGAAGCCCAAGCTAACGTTCTGTCCTATGGAGCCCAGATACGAAGTGGCCCGGCCTTCACCTTCTGCTCCGTCTCGTACGACTCCCCCTGCAGCCCGCTGGTCTTCCTTCCCTTCCATACTCACTCAACTTTGTTCCCGGCTTACAACCTGTATTACCTCAGCAGTTCCCTCGGCCTGGAATGTTTTTTTCTGATCTCCACATGGCTGGCTCCTCCTGGGAGTGTCTTGTGGAGATGGCCACCTGTCCTGCAAGTTCATGCTCCCCCTTCCGGAGCAGGGGTTGGCTTTCTATCCCCACCTGATTCCCAGTGTGACCATGCGGGCTCATGGTGGCCAAGTTCTTGCCAAAAGAAGAGAGTGGAAGTGCTATGTATCACTGTCAGGCCCAAACTTTAAAAGAACACGTGTGCCTTTTCCACCCTTTTTCCTCTTCCTCTTGCCAAAAGCAAAGAATTCTGAGGCCATAGGGGAAGACACAACCTCAAGATGAAAGGAGCCTGTATCCCCAAATCACCATAGGGAGGAAAGCCACTTGTTACCTAACTAAGAACCCGTATTCATACTGGGCTGTTCCATGAGTGAGAAGTAAACTGCGTTTAATGGGATTTCTTTGTTACGGCAGCTAGAGTTACTCTAACTAATACAGAGTCCCTGACCACTCAACCTAAAGAGCCACACTGTCACCTTATCACATCGTTCTGCATGACATTTATTACTGTTCCACGTGTTTCTTGTTTATTTATCTACCTTTCTCGACTGGAACATCATATCTATGGGAGCCATGACCTTATTTGCCTGACTCACTCCTATACCCCCAGGACAGTGCCCGGCATGGAACAGGCAACCTATAAACATACTGTAATGAATGTGCTCAGTAAGTGGTTGTTGAATTGAGTAGGAGGAGCAAGAGTTGAGAGGCACAGGCTGCCTTAGAGGCCTTGTACTTATTTTTCTTCGACTGGAATACTTCCCCTCGGACATCGGCCTCGCTCCCTCCTTCAGGGATTTATACAAATGTTCCTTTCTCAGGGCAGCTTTCCCAGACTACAATTTTTAAATCCTAACAGTTCTTACACACATACACACACTGCCTACCTTCTTTCTCTACTTTATACTTCTTCATAGAACTTATCATCATCTTTTATTTGGTTAGTTACTCGTTAGGACCTGAGGGTGGTCCTCCCCCATTCTCCAATAACACGAAAACTCTGTGAGGTTAAGGATTTTTGTTCATTTTGTCCATTATTGTACCCTCACCGCCTAGAATACTGCCCTGGCACATAAAGGTACGAAATTAACATTTGGTGACAGAAGAAAGCTAAGAGAGGAGGAGGGAAGGAGCGAAGGAAGGGAGGGTGGGAGAGAAGGTGAGAGGAAGGAAATTTAATTCTGTGAGTGAAAGAGGTAGGTAGATATGTAGGTGAGACATACAGGGTTTAGATTGGAACAAGAGAAAAATAGCCACATGAGCAGAAGACAGAATAACTAATTTCTAACAAAAATTTTCTGAATGAATTGAAAAGTTTGATTCCATCACCATAGTTTGTAATTCACTGATGAAGGAATGTATCACGGACATGATGTCATGCTTTCACAGGTGCTGCCCACAAAATGAATGACCAACATGCTCAGCTATCTATTTCTTCTGAAGTGATTCACCCAGTTGGCAATCAGAGTGGACTTCCCAAGAGCAAAATAGAGTTGGAAGTTGGAAGAGAATTCATTCTGAAAAATAAAGGGGTAAAGTATAGTCAAGAATATTTATTAAGGAATGGAGGGAAGGAGGGAAGAAAAATTTTCCCAAATATGTTGGTCCCTGAAAGATATGAAATTCTAGTCTGTCAACTTTGGCCTCGATTGGCTCCAAATAAGTCATTCACCCTGTGGACTTTAGCTTTGTTCTATGTAAAATTAGGAGACCATAGAGATGGTAACCTCAGAAGGTTAGCCACACAGACCTTAGGGTGGTCCAATATCAACCTAGAGCAGTCTAAAAGCCCAGGGAGGGAGACTGTTCCCTTGTATCCACCCTGCTCATCCCTTCCCAAGGTCACAGTCACCACCAACAGCCTGGTCCTCCATATCACATCATCGTAGGAGAGAATAAAAAATTAAAACATTCATATGCCAAGGATCCCCATCAATCCTGATGACCATGACATTAGAATCTCAATGAAATGATCGTAATTGTTAATGACTCACTGAGGAATAGCCTGCTCCTCTGCCAGGGTGTTTTGGCTGGTAGCGGTAGTACAGCAGAAATACAATTTCTTTGAACTGGCATGAGCACAGTATAACTTGGCCTGTTGCCTCCCACCCACTGGCCCCGCCCTTTTTTTAAGTGCAAAGCTTCTGGAGATGCAGAAGAACACAGGACCGTGGGAACCACTGCATATAGACTCTAGACCTGCTCCTTACGCACTATGATTTAATAAATACATGTCTAGTGATTTTTCATTGATGTAAGTTCCATGAGGGCAATTACCAGACTTATTTTGTTCACTATTGGATATTTAGTGACTGATCATAAACTGTTGAATGAGTAAATGAAATAAAGTCAATAAACCTGACACTCAGGTTCACCAAAGCAAGTGGATCGATCTGAAAACCCATTAAAGTAGAAAACCTAAAGTAAGATCGTAAATAGTAGTCACTCCACAAGAATTCTGTCTCCGTTAATTTGAGCAGAAATCAACCCTTTATTGCTTAGTTATTTTACCATCAAATCTGCATGGCAGAATTTGATTTTCTGTTCTATTGGCACCTTGCCCCGTTTCGGTTTATGCTCAGCCAAGTAGCCGGAGTGAGCCTGTCAAATACATCACATAGGTCATTGCTCTGCTCAGAATAGTGAAAGCCCAAGCCCTTACAGTGACATGTGAGACCAGACAAAGCTCACAGCCTCCCCCATCCATTACTTCTGCAGTCTCTCCACCGCCCTCCCTACAGCTCTGACTTCCTTCCTGCAACTTGGCCGCCCTGCCATTCCTCCAGCCTCAGGATCTCTGCATTTGCTGCCCCCTCTGTCTGGGATATCCTTCTGACCCGTATTTGCATAGCTTGCTCCCTCATCTACTTCCAGTAGTTACCCAAATGCTTCCTTTTCTCCTACCAGATGACCTGCTCCCTTTCAAGGTTTCATTTTTCTCCATAGTCCTTAAAGACACCTAACTTACTATATTTTACATATTTATTGTGTTTATTGCCAGCCTCTATAATGTAAGCTCCATGGAGGAAGGGATTTTTGTCTCTCTCTTTTTTTTTTATCCTATATCCCTTTAGTCTTTTTTCTATGGATTTTCACAGTAGACCTTAGAATATATGTAGGTCCGACAATTAAGTTCACGAACTTGCCACCATGCGCTTACATTGGCAGCACTGTACAAACAGCTCAGTAAGGTTTCATAACCTTGGTACATCAGTGTCTCACAGTTGTGTTCCTGTCGACCTGTGGCAATGTCTTGCTGACTGGTGTTCATTATTGTTGTGTGTTGTTGTGTGCCATCACGAGAATGTCTAAGCTTGAATTAGAGCAATGAACAAACATTAAATTTCTTGTTAAACTTGGCAAGAGTGGATGTGAAATTAGGGACATGTTAGTCCAAGTTTATGGGGATAATGCCAGGAAGAAAATGGCAGTGTACAAATGGATTAAACATTTTTCTGAGGAGAGAGAACACATCACTGATAAAGAGAGGTCAGGGCAGCCAGTAACAAGGAGGACTGACAAAAACTGCAAAAATTTGTCGAATTGTATGTCAAAATTGTCAGCTGATTGAGAAGCATAGCAGACCAAGTAAACATCGATAGAGAAACAGTTAGGGAAACCTTAACTGAAAATCTTGGCATGAGAAAGGTATGTGCAAAAATGGTCCCAAGGAGCTCACCGATAAACAAAAGCAAAGGAGAATCGAAGTTTGCCAAGACCTTTTGGAGAAGCAAGACGATATTTTGGGCCATGTTATCACTGGTGATGCAACATGGATGTACCAATACGATTCTGAAACAAAGCATCAAAGTACACAATGGAAGTCAGCCAATTCTCTATGACCAGAAAAGTTCCGTCAGTCCAAATCAAGGGTCAAAACGATGTTGCTACACTTTTTTCATATCAGAGGGATTATTCATTAAGAATGTGTACCAACTGGACAAACAGTTAACCAAGTTTACTATTTGGAAGCGCTGAAAAGGCTGCGTGAAAAAGTTAGACGACCTGAACTTTTCGCCAACAATTCATGGCTCCTGCATCACGACAATGCACCAGCTCACAGGGCACTGTCTGTGAGGGAGTTTTTAGCCAGTAAACAAATAACTGTATTGGAACACCCTGCCTACTCACCTGATCTGGTCCCCAATGACTTCTTTCTTTACCTGAAGATAAAGGAAATATCGAAAGGAAGACATTTTGATGACATTCAGAACATCAAGGATAATACGACAGTTCTGATGGCCTTGCCAGAAAAAGAATTCCAAAATTGCTTTGAAGGGTGGACTAGGTGCTGGTGTTGGTGCATAGCTTCTCAAGGGGAGTGCTTCAAAAGTGACCATAGTGATATTCAGCAATGAGGTATGTGCAGCACTTTTTCTAGGATAAGTTCGCAAACTTAATTGTCAGATCTCGTATACTCGTAATTAGGGTACATCATTAGACTAGGGTCTTAATGATTTCAAGAACAAACAGAAAATGGAAACATTGCAAAGCATTCTGTGATTCCTTTCAAAATTAGAGGAAGAAAAGAATACTGTTGCTCTAGATGGTTGGTTATTAAGACAGTGCTTTGAAACTACAGAAGGCCCTTTCTGTCACCTGCGCACACAGTTCAGGAACTCAGAGGGGACAGTATTGTCTCCCACCAGCAAAGCAAACAATACCCTGAATGTTTCCACACAGCTCAGCTCAAAGGACTGATTTAATTGTTGTATTTTTATTGAGCACAATTGGAGTTGTTTAATTGCGATAGAATTTATTACATCTCATCCACTCTAAAATAATACCTAAATTATAAACTGAGTGACCTATAATTCATATACCCCCCAAAATCACCATTTTAGAGTGTACAATTCAGTGGTTTTCAGTATATCCACAAGGTCGTTCAAATATCACCACTATCTAATTCAAGAACATTTTCAGCACCTCAAAAAGAAACTCCACACCCATTAGGGGTCATTCTCTATTTTCCCTCCACCCTCAGCCCCTGGCAGCCACTAACCTACTTTCTGTCTCTATGGCTTTGCCTATTCAAACCTAAGATTTTTAACACACGACCTATATGTTTCATAGTCTTTATATAATAGTCTTTAATATCTTGACTGAGCACCATGTTGTATTAACCAAACAACTCATCTTTCTCTTGGCAGGAGTTCCCAGCACCACAAGAATTTTAGTCATTGTACCTCCATGGGCTAAAATGACGGGTGCTGAGATGGGGCAGAGATGGGGGAGGACAGCCCTGAGCCATCCAACCACTATGGGCTTATTTCAAACCATAAAACTCTCCCAGAATAAATAAGATCTGTGCTAATAACTGAAGGATGAGGATGGAAGAAATAAACCTATCTGAAGAAGCCCCCTCTTTCTAGGGATGAGACTGGGATGGATACGCAGACAACCCCCATTCATACTTCACCCCTCAGCCTCTTCATGTCTGTGGGTGGTGAACAGACTATGTCATTGCCCAGGGTTGGAAAAGATTTGGGGCTTTTAATGTAGAGGACCCTGGATAAAACATGAAGGAGTACATGCTTTGGGTAAGGTAATTCCATTCCTTAGACACAAACACAAATAGTGACATGGCCCAGAGTAGACGTTTAGTTAGTACAGGCTGAATATCTTAATGTAATTAATAATAAGTTGATGATGTATGAGGAAGCTCTTTGTAAAATACATAATACTGTACAGAGCCATCACTCCTATTTCCTCATCTAATTTCTTCTCCTCAGAGTCATTCTATCATAGTCAGGAATTACTTAGACCAAATTTGATCTATGGGAGAAAAACAAGGCAAACACTCTGCCCCTCAGGAGTTTCCAATCTTCCTGAGGAGACTGAAGAAAGTCTGAAATAGCCAGGAAACCTTTGCAGATGCAGAGTGCTATCTGATCAGGAAAGTCTAAGCCAGGTGTGGCTTTCAGGGAGCCTGTGTTGCAGGAAGGGACCGGCATAGAGTGAGGGAAATGAGGGAACATACTCCAAATTTGAGAGATCACTTTTACTAAAGTCAGGTTCTTTTCCTTGAGCCCAATTGAAAGGTTTGGGATTTCTTGACATCTTACTTGAGCACAGAGTCTAAACTGGAAACTGCTGGGGCACCATTAAAATCAAATTCACATCCTTTGAGACAAAGCTCTCCAAGATTTCAAAGATTCTGTTTGACTCCTTGGAAATAACAAACACCTCCTGGCACTTCTCAGTAAACTCTGCATGATAAAAACGTTCAAAGTGGTGCTTGTAGTCTTTATTGTCAAAAAGATAACTTTTAATATCTTAGTTTTCAAGTTTTCACGTTTTCAATTACGTGTGATTATTATAAACGCCCAGGAGCTTTGCACAGTGGCAGTATCGTAGCCAATGATGTTTATCCGAGGTGCGATTATTGCTAATAAACGCTCCGGAAGGGATCTACCCTCTGTATCTACGTCACCTTCTTTCTATGTTGGCACCACATTGCACAGTCCATTCCACGTTCTAATGAAAGCAAACTCCTTAATCTTCCTAATGCTCTGTGTACTTGAAACCCTACTTAGGATTCCAAGGTATTTCATGACCTCAGAATGACAAGAGCAAAAAAATAAAATTAGATTTGCTACATATGTTACCTCATCGTTTCAGATTGTTTGCTAAGGTTGAAGATACCTAATTCAGTGGTGTGGGGTATGTGTGCCTGTCCGTTACGGCAGGGGTTAGGGAAGATTGCCCTAATCCAATGACAACCATGGGTGCAGTTACAACTTAATCTCTCTGGTAAAATAAGGTGCAGGTCCAGACAACTGGATCATCTCTGAGATTCTGTACAGTGATTCTAAACTCATTGCCTAAAGTCAGTGTGTTCTGGGCTGCCAAAGTACCCCCCTGTCTCTGGAGACACCTATATTCCCTGGGGGTGGGCATGTAGGGGATGGGCAAGGGGGCGGGGGGGCCATTAGACACAAAAAGGAACACCAGGTACATTAGCCTGAGATTTCTGAGATACTCACCTTGTGCCTCTATAGATAACTTGGCTGCTCTGTGGTTCATATGAGTTCCAGAATGACCCGGGGGACCTACAATCTGGTCAAGGTGAACTTCCAATTTCAAAACCTTAGACAGAATTTGGGATTACCCCACAGTTCAATGGGTCTCTCCTCAGCAAAACAAACATCACCAACTAATCTCAGTATCTCCAAGGATTCAGAAGTGCTTCAAAGCGTCAAGGGTATGAAATGATACCTCTACATTGCCTTATAATAATGACCAGCTGCCCAAATGGCTTATTGCTACCCAAGCTGTGAGATGTTGAAATGACCTGGGTGATTAAAGAGTATCAAAGATCCAAAAGAAAAATAAGTTAGCACTTCTTTCTAAAGAATCTATCCATTCTGTACCTTCTAATTCAGACATTTAGTCCACCTATTATACATTCAAAAATAAAGTCTAAAATAAGCTAATCTTTCAATAATACCCAAAATCAAAGACTAAGGAGACTACTATGGAAAAATGATCTGTCCCTAATCCAAATATACAGAAAGGCTTAATACTGAACACCTTAGTAAATATCAACCAATGGATACAGTTCAAATTGAGATAGTTGAAGAATACCAATATTAACCATATTTCAGGCTTTAGCCAAATATATATACAATAACTCATTCTTTACCCTTCATTCTCATTAGCTATTAACTCTGTGCCTGATATGTGTCAGGTACTGTTTTCAGGTGCTTTACACACAGTATTACTCTCAAGGTGGTTAATGTTAACACATTATATAGAAGAACAAAGGCTTACTGTTGTGAAATTATTTCTTCAAGGTCACACAGCTAGGAACTGAAAAATCTGGCATCTGAGAACATATCTGTCCTTAGACATTGTATTATAAAACTCCAAGCCTGTTGTAAATATTCACGATACTTTTTGGCTGCCCACATGCCTTCACCCAACCCTGCTTTCAGTAACAGCCCCAGATTATTATTTGACATCCCACCCTGTCCCAACTCTCAATTCATGTTATTCTAGTAAATCTGACTCCTTTTCCTGCTCTAAAAGTGGCATGTGACCCAGGATTAGCCAATCAGAACATCATATTCTCTTGGCATCAGTGACTGAGTCAGATACAAGAATACGGTCCAGGTCAAGCTAATCAGAAATAGACTCAGTGCTAGGACTTTAGCCATTTCTGCTGGACTTGAACCTGGAGCATTTTCCTTTCGTGATGGAGGAGCCAGGGAGTTGAGGCACCATCAGGAGAGCAGAGCAACGCTGAGAAAGAGTGAGAAACCAGGGCCTGGTAATATCATTTGAGCCGCTGGATGAAGCCTGAGCTGAACTGGACCCAATGTCAGGCTTTAAAGTTATATAAGCTAGTAAATTCCCTTTTTGTTGAAGCCAGTTTGAGTCACTTAAAACCAAAAGAATTATGCTTGATAGAGTGTTCTTTTCCAGGGCTCCAAAATCATTTGACTCATTGGCAGAGTTTTGTTTGACGAGCACAGGTGGGATTTCACCTGCCCTTACCCCACCCCACCCACCCAACACTGCATTTGAATGACTTTAGGTGGGTCAACTCTTCCCATTCACTACAGGTCCATCTGCTCCCTATCATATGAAAAGGAATATTGCCTACCGGGTCCCTGGAGGCCTTTGAGAATATACCACCTGCTGTCATTTTCTATTCCCACATTATTTGGGCCCTTACAACAGTTATTTATAACTTTTTGGGGGATCACTGAACCTTTTCACAACCTGATCAAAAACACAGGCCATCTTCCTACCCGCCAAAACACACATATGCATACAAACGTTCTGTTCTTCATATAATTTTAAGGGTATCACAGATCCCTCCGGAAGTCTGTCTACATAGTCTGTCGTATTTTGATATTGCTCTTCTATTTTAAATCTGGTACATGTCCACATGACACTATTTTCAAAAATAAAGGAAACAGTTTCATTTAGAGGCAGTAGGATGTTAGGCAGTGCTGCTCAAGCTTTAATGTGCATGCAATTCATTTGGTCATCCTATTAAAATGAAAATTCTAATTCAGCAGACCAAGATCCTGCATTTATAACAAGCTCCCAGATGATGCTGAGGCTATTGGTCCATGGGTGATTACCTTCTGAGTAGTCAGGGTGAAGGAGAACAAGCATGGATTTTGGAGTCAGAAGGACCTGGGTTCAGATCTTGAAATGGTCCCACGCTGATGATGACATCAAGTGAGTTAAGTATCACACAGCAGCTTTCATTTGTTCATCTGTAACACAGGAATTATAGTACCTAAGACCTTGCGTGGCTAAATGATGTAGATTAAATGTTATAACACACACAGAGCACTAGACAGTAAAAGGCAGTTCTGATGCCTTCATATCAGTTTCTCAACCTCGGCCATGGTGACTTTAGGAATGGAAGCTGTCTGTGCACCGTAGGGTGTTTAACAGTACCCCTGAGCTCCACCCCCTAGGGGCCACTAGCATGCCAACCATGACACTGCAAATGTCTTCAGACATGGACAAATGTCCCTCTGGGGGCAAAATCGGCCCTGGTTGAGAATCTCTGCCCTAGATCTACAGAAAAGATCCACAACTGCCGATATTTCAGGTCTTCTGTGAGCACCTGCACTTCCTAAATAGTCTTCCAAGATCCATTATTTGCTCTTAATTTCAGTTTCAAAAAATCTTCAAATGGAGAAATTCATGTTACAGGAATATGGTGACGATTTTAAATGCTTAAGGAATATTTTCAATCATTTTAAAATTCCTTTCACAAGGACATACAAAATACATTATTCACCTTATGCTGATAATAGATTTGGCTATCTCCATATTTACTATCCTATATTTTCAGTCATGAAAGTGGCTGGGTCAAGTTTTTCTATCCCAACCAACCAGTCCTGGAAAACCAGCTCACCCAACTCATGGGGATCTTGATAAAATCTGACAGGGAGCCCTTTGATAATAATCTTGACCCTAAGCTTTCCAATCCTTCATTTTTTGTCATCACTCATCAGAGAACCTGAGGACAATCTATCCTCCTTGTCTAAAGCCTTCAGCAGCATAGTTCTGGTCCTAAAGTTAAAATACCGAAATTGAGACTCATTTAGAAATACTGCCTGGATGATCTCAAACTCCATCAGGCTGCAGTTGGGATTCTCCAGGATGCAAGGATAACCAGGTTTGCAGCAACATAGAGATTCTGTTACACTGTGGATAAACTTGACAAGTCAATGGCTTTTGTGAACACAAAAGGTGAATAGTCAGGGTGAAAGTCCCCATATGTCTCACCCAGCATGCAGAGGAAGAAGGAAAAGCAGCTGTTCACATAGTCAAGCCAGAGCTCCAGATGTTGGGAGTGGAGACAAAATGGTGTCTAAACAGGTTGGATGGTAAAGGTGTTTGGGCCTTCAATGATGACCACCTCAGGTCTACAGCTTTGACACACGTGCCCCGGGAACTACAGAGTTCATTAAGTTGAGGGAAGATGCCATTGGCCAAAGTCTCTCTTTTCTTGAAAATCATTCAGAGTTGAGCAGATGTAAGGTTGAATGGGTGTCTGGGGCTTTAAAATGAATTTGGCATACCAGTCTGCATTCTCATTTGCCTTCTGGTTTATTTCACTTTGCTCAAGGACGACATCACACTCAAAACACAACAACTTTCACCTTGGCACAGCCACCAATCTCCACTGCTTCTAAGACTTCCCCCTAATTATGTTTGCTACAAACAGATTGAAATCATTCCCCAGAATTGCTTCCTTCTTACCGACGATTGAAGGTTTGAAATGCCAAACAACGGACAGATCAGAGTTGAAAACAATCTCAATTAAGTTAGCACTGAAAAAGAAAGAAAAAAACACATTCATTTTAGGAAGACAGCAAGTTCACATCTCCCCTGTTCTCCCAAAACTTCTTTGGAAGAACTGAGAGCCATGAGGTGAGTGGGCACGGGACAGAGCTCTCTCTCTTTTCCCCAGCCTCCCACTCTGCCTTTCCCTGATCCTTAGCCAGCTGCTACTTCTGCCCCCTACGGATTTGAAAATTAAGCAAGGGGTCTTGCTGAGAGTGTGAAAAGGAAGACAAACCCAGAAAAGTAGCCTTAGGTATCTAGGAGCAGGACAAGCCACGACCTGTGACTGTGACCCAAAGCAAGAATGAAAGCAGGTATGAAGTTGACATCAGGACAAAGAAACAAATCAGAGTATGATAAGGCCCAAGACCAGGAATGCACCTGGCAACTGAGAGGCAACAAAGTCTGGATCGAAGAACCTGATGGAGTTTTGTGCTTTTTCTCCTTCTTCTTCTTCTTTTTAATCTTAAATTCAGCTAATGGAAAAACACACACCCTCTAACAATAATGTAGATATGCTTGCATCTAGCTCAGAAACAAAAAATTAAATGAAAACAACTAGTTGAATGAGATTTTTCTTGATGCAAACTATTTCCACACTATTTCCATTGCTTTTTGGGTTATGTTTGGTGCTTTCACCTATGGAGAAACATATCATGTAATAATGCATAGGGCAATTTTTCATCAAGATCATCTGACAACTATATAATAACGCAGTGCCTTTTTAAAAAGTGTTAATACTTTTGCATTTAATTGTCACAATAATCCTGTGATAGATAATATTACCACCCGACTTTACAGATAAAGAAACAAAAGTTCATACATGATAAGCAACATGTCAGAAGTTACTTGGCTAATGAGCCAGGATCTAAACACAGGTCAGCCTGACTCCAGAACACATACATTATACTGCCTCCATATTATAGAGATAAGACTCTAAGTCATGAGACACTATAACTCTATGGGTGGGAAACACCTACCTAATAAACAATGTTGTAATAAACAGGTGGTGAGTTGAAAAATTAATTTAAACCATAATCTCACACTATTGTACCAAAAAAAATTCTGAAAAATGACAGAATGGGCATCATCGCTGCTTAATTAATAGATTTCTCACCAGTCACCTACATAGGAGGCTAGAATTAGATTAACAGCCCTCGCAAATACCCACTTTCTCTTATTCCCATGTCATCAGACGTCATTTCTATCTCAGTTACTATCGTGTCCCCAACACCTAGTATAATGACTGGCTCACAGTAGGTGTTAGGTAAATATTTGTTGCATGAAAAATTTTAATATAACTTTTAATGAAAAAAACATAATTAAATATTTATTAAACCTGGAGAGGACTTCCAAAAGTCAAAAGCTGTAGAAGAAACCACAAAAGATGGTGACATAATTACATTTTTAAAAACTTAAAAGGCATACAGACTATAAAAAATATTTGCTACAAATAAATTTATCTTTATTACAAGAAAAAGACTGACACACTAGTAGACTAATAAGTAAAACATACAAATAGAGAAAAAGAAAAACAATGCCAGAATGCATATAAAAGCGTATTCAACATTTCTAGAATTCAAATAAATTTAAAAATAAGTAATGATATCAATTGTTTTTAAAGCATAGCTAATCTAAATATTGGTGAAACTTCTATCTCCTATATAGCTATGGAACTGTAAATTATTAATTTTGGAAAACTAGTGAAAAGTATATTTGGAAACTAAATGGCAATGTGCTTCAAAATATATTATTTATAATGTTGACTCAATGATACTACTTTCTGAGAATTACTGCAGGGAACTAATCAAAATAGTGAAAAACTGCAGTCATTAAGATGTTCACTGCATTGTTTATGATAGAAAAAATGACAAAAGAAAGAAAACAAACTAGTCTTCACTAAGGGAATAACTAAGAGGATAAAAGTACAACCACTGACGGCAGCTTGTGCATCTACTAAAAAGACAGTTATGGATTTCTGTTTCCAGCCATGCTAGAATAACAGGGACTAGACTTGCTTACCCACTTCAAAAATAAGAAAACTGGACAAAATATGTGAAATACCTGTTTTCAGACATTAGACATCTGGCAGTCCAGGAGTGTAAGCCCTGAGAGAAGTAAACTAGAGGAGCTACATTATTATCAGAGAAAGCAGACTTCAGAAGAAGAGTATTACTCAGACTAGAGAGTGACATTACATTATGATAAAGTAGTCCACCAGAAGATGTAACAATCCTAAGAGTGTATGCACCCAACAACAGAGCTTCAAAATACACAAAGCAAAAACTGAGACATAGAAAGATCCTTAATATAGTTAGAGATTTCAACATTCCTCTCCCAGTAATCGATAATGCAAGTAGACAGATAATTATCAATGATATTCAAGATCTGAGAAATACTACCAAAACAATTTGACCTTATTGACGTTTTTTAGAATATTCCACCCAACAACCACAGAATACAGATTATTTTCAAGCACCCATAGAACAAGGACCATATTCTAGGCCAGGGGTTAGCAAATGACAGCCTGAAGGCTAAAGCCCACCTGTTGGCTATGTTTATAAAGAACATTTTATTGGAACACAGCGACTCCCATTCATATCCTAAAGTTCATACTACAACAGCTAAGTTGACAGCGATCATAATACCTACAAAGCCTAAAATATTTTCCATCAGGCCCTTTAAACAATAAATTGCCAACCTCCATTCTAGGCTATAAACCAAAAAGTCAACAAAGCTGAAAGAACTGAAATCACATACAACATGTTCTCTAACCAAGTGGAATTGAATTCGAAATTGATAATAAAAGGATACTTGAAAAATTCACAATCTTTGGAAATTAAACATTACATTTCTAAATAACTCGTGCGTTGAAGAGGAAGTCAAAAGAAATATTAGAATGGTGACAGAAGGCCGATCACTGATTGCCTGGTGAAGGATGGGCGAAGAAATTACTGGGGAGTTCACAGGGAACTCTTTAGGGCGATGGGAAAGTTCTATCTTAATTAGCATGGTGGTTAGGTGTAGGCATTCAGCAAAACTTATCAACTGAATATTTTAAATGGGTACACTGTGTTTTATGTAAGTTACGTCAAAATAAAGTTAATTCTTTAAAAATTTGAGAACTACATAGCAAGAGGAGAATGTTTATAAGTAAGGAGTAAGTGGAAAGGGAAAAAATAGGTATACGCCATAATAACAATAGTGCTAATAAAACGGCTAAATATGGGAATCGGTACAGAGGTTAAACGTACAAGCTCAGAAGAACCCCCTGGATTCAAGTCCTTACAGTAAGATTCTTAAATTCACTGTGCTTCAGTTTCCTCATCTGCAAACTAGGGATAACAGTACCTATGTCATAAAATGGTTGAGGAGATTAAAAAAGTCATTAGGTGCAAAATGTTAAGAACAGTGCCTATAACAAATATTCAGTGAATGTTACCTATCTTAATTAGGACAAATACATGTGAAGAAAAAAACAGGACAGAAAATGATAAAGTAGCTGTGTTAGAACGGTGAGATTATAGCAAATCTGTTTTTCTAACCAAAATGACTGTAAATTATAATTATATTATTTTACAATTAGAATTTTAAGTCAAAAAAATAATAATCACATCCACAATTGCTGTTTCTGCAGAAAGAGGGGGTTAATTGGGGAAAAACGAAGACAGAAAACACAGGAGACCTAAATGGAAGTAGGACATGACTTTTTTTGTTTAAAACAATTTAAGTCAAAAAAATTTGGAGTCAATATAAACCTGGCCTCATGGTCTGACTCTGACACTACTTCCTGCAGTTGTAAATCTGGAAATAATGACCACACCCATTGTGCGGGATTAAAAGAGACTTTGTATAATAAGCACCTCATGAATTTTTGAAATTAAAATTTTTCTTTTAACACTGCTAAAATGGACTTCTCATTAAAAAATATCCATCCCACAGATTTCTTAAGCAAGTTATCATGGTTTAATTTACATTTTACAATCTACAAGGTACACACCAAGCCCTTAATAAATGTTTCATATTTCTATTGTTTTCTGTGTTAATATTATCTCTACCCAAAATGTTTGACTTCATATTTCGCGATAAAGCAGCCTCAATGTTATCACTGTATTTATGACTGCACTTTATAACTAAAAGTTCTGAGAATATTAATTAACTGGTCAAATATTCCTCTGACCTTTCACGGAAATTTCAATATTTTAAGGCTTAGAAATTTCTATATTCAAATGCCATACTCTCTACTCCCAATGATCACAGCATCTAACTTGAGTAATTTTACTCTGACAGCCCCAAACTGTACCTTTTCTTTTAAGCTTTTTTATGTTTAAAATGTAAATCAGTGGGAATGTAAATTGGTACAACTTTCCTAGAGGGCAATTTGCCAGTGTACATTAAAAGCCTTTTAAAACAAGTCATATATTTTTACCAAGCATTTCAATTTTAAGAGTTTATTCTATAATACTTGTCTTTAAGGATTTCTTTCTAAGGATTTTCATTGCAGAAATATTTATAATGGTTTAAAAAATGGTAACAAATTAAAGGTCTCAAAATAATAAATCGGAAAATTACGACATAGTCATGACATGAAATAATGTACACCCATTAAAAGGTATCTTGTAAAAATATTTGTTTTTAATATTGTTTAACACATATTGGCAAGTGAAAAAGGCAGTTATAAAACAGTATTATTGTGTGATCCTAATTTTAATTTTAAAGTATCTATGTTAAATATTAACAAAGACACCAAGATGGTGATAGTGCTATATCTAATAAACACATATGGGTTATTTTAATTTCTTCCTTGACCTTTTTGTAATTTCCAAATTTTTTTTAAATTTATTGGGGCGACAATTGTTAGTAAAATTACATAGATTTCAGGTGTACAATTCTGTATTACATCATCTATAAATCCCATTGTGTGTTCACCACCCAGAGTCAGTTCTCCTTCCATCACCATATATTTGATCCCCCTTACCCTCATTTCCCACCCCCCAGCTCCCTTACCCTCTGGTAACCACTAAACTACTGTCTGTGTCTATGAGTTTTTGTTCCTCATTTGTCTTGTTCTCTTGTTGTTTTTGGTTTATGTACCACATATCAGTGAAATCATAGGGTTCTCTGCTTTTTCTGTCTGACTTATTTCACTTAGCATCATACTCTCAAGATCCATCCATGTTGTCACAAATGTTCCTATATCATCTTTTCTTACCGCCGAATAGTATTCCATTGTGTATATATACCACAACTTCTTTATCCATTCATCTATCGAAGGATATTTTGGTTGTTTCCATGTCTTGGCCACTGTAAACAAAGCTGCAATGAACATTGGAGCACACGTGTCTTTATGGATAAATGTTTTCAGATTTTTTGGGTAGACATCCAGGAGAGAGATTGCTGGGTCATATGGTAATTCTATTCGTAATTTTCTGAGGAACCTCCACACTGCTTTCCATAACGGCTTCACCAGTCTGCATTCCCACCAACAGTGTGTGAGGGTTCCTTTTTCTCCACAGTCTCTCCAACACTTGTTACTATTTGTCTAGTTGATGAAAGCCATTCTGACTAGGGTGAGGTGGTATCTCATTGTGGTTTTTATTTGCATTTCTCTGATCATCAGTGATATTGAGCATTTTTTCATATGTCTATTGGCCATTTGTATGTCCTCTTTGGAGAAATGTCTCTTCAGGTCCTCTGCCCATTTTTCAATTGGGTAATTTCCAAATTTTTTATAACACATATTTGTGACTTTTGAAATCATTAAAATTTTTTTCTTTAAAAAAAGGCTTTCAAACTCTTTCAGGTAGTCAAGAGGTATGTGGTAGGTAAAACAACGTAAGACATTTTTAAAATATGAGTTCTACATTGTTCTGCCATTACCGGACTCTGGGGTCTCATTTAATTTCTCTGGACCTCAAATTTCATAAGATTATTTTTTTTTTTAGAAAAGGAAGACTGGGGAGGCTTGAAATGGGAGCATAAATTGGTATAGCCATTTTTGTAGAGGAAATGCTAAATATCCATGAAATTTTGAATGCACATACTCTTTGACCTAACTATTCCAAAACTAAAAATTTATCTTCCAGATAAACTTGCACAAATATGAAAACCTGTGCATATTAAAACATTCCCTGCAGCACTGTCATAGCAACAAACTGGAAACAAGACAAATGCCTATCAAACAAGGGAGTAGATAAAAGGAAATGAGACATCCAAGATGTATGAATATGGAATAAGCTAATGTGTAGAGTATCGTTCCATTTAGCTTTAAAAAATTAAACATTTCATTTTTAATTTTAACACACACACAAACACACATTTCTGGAAGGATGCATGAGAGAATGAAAACACTGGAGTGGGGCGAAACTAGAGCTTTTACCTTTGATCTTATACTTTTCCATTCCAATTTGGGGTTTTTTTAACCATGAAAATATATTAGTTTTATAATTTAAAACTGAGAGGGAGCGCTATGGAACTACATGATTTCTAAGATTCCTTCCAGCTCTAAAACTCTGTTAAGTCCCTAACATACAGTGTTTCCCCAAAAATAAGACCTAGCCAGACAATCAGCTCTACTGTGTCTTTTGGAGCAAAAATTAATATAAGACTCTGTCTTATATTACATGGCATAACATTACATTACATTATATTATATAAGACCCAGTCTTACAGTAAAATTAGACCGGGTTTTATATTAATTTTGCTCCAAAAGATGCATTAGAGCTGATAGTCCGGCTAGGTCTTATTTTCGGGGAAACACGATAAATTATCAACATGGCTGATTTGATCATGCAAATTATCAAATTTATTTACCACAATTTAAAATTTAGCAAATCTCTTATTTGAAGTAAATTCAATTCCTCCTCTGCTCTGCTAGAGTTCAAAATTGATAGAGGACAACTGTATATGTTTTAATTGACCTGTTTTTCTAAGCAGACTCTAGGGAGATGTTTGTTTTTAATTAATAGAAAATAAAATGTAAACTACAAAACTACAGGTGAATTTAATTTATAACAAGTTTCAACTTTCTGATTGTATGTAACAGAGTCACAGCACCCAGAGATTTTACTAGAAAATGCAGGTAAATATTTTATAAACCAAAAGTCAATACTCAACAGGGTCACGTGGTGTGAATTGGGGTAGGGGATAGGAATAAGATCACAAACAATCCAAAATTTCAGTTAAAACAAAAGTATAGTGTAAACTATAATTCCTATTACATTAAATATCTAGAAACATGTTGTTCTACAGCCAAAAATAACACAAGTTCCATAGTTTGGAAACATTAAACATCATATAAATTGTTTGATGAAAAGCTACCAAAAGGGTAACATGAGAAAATAATTACGGTTGTTTAATGTCTTAGTTGAAATCTTGATATTCTTTTGAAACATTAAAACAGGACCAAGGACTTTCGCTATTATAACATACAAAACGTATTCATCGACTATGTTATTGGTAAGGCTTCCAGTCAACATTAGGCTATTAGGAGTTAAGTTTGGGGGGAATCAAAGGTTATGGATGGATTTATGACTGCGCAGGGGATCAGTGTCCCAAGCCCCATGTTGTTCAAAGGTCAACGGTACTGTGATGTACAATTTGAAGCAGACTAACCCTCCTACCAAAACAACTAGACAAGCTTGATAAGATTCTTGAGAATTTATTTAAAGCCATCAGATAGCTACCCAGGCAATGAAGAGTTTGAAGAGACAAGATTCCAGAGAGAAGAGAAAAATTAGAGAAGTGAGCCCTACATTCTCTGTTGCCTTTCCCCTCCAAGCACTTGCTGATTCTTATGCCACAGAGAAACAATATTCTTAGAAGAGGGTGCAAGGCTGATAAGCTAAGCAAAGCTCGGGAGCCTCATAGTGCTAGGAAGACAAAGCTGGAGTTCAGGGCCCACCAAGGAGAAGGCCTGGTAAACCCAGGCTTTCCGTTGTATTTTCTGGATGCTCAGTCTTAGTTAAGGCCTCCCCAACCCCTAGCATGTACTCACAGGCTCTTATTTTCTCCTAAACTGAATTTACTTTCTATATGGTGTAAGATGGGAGTCAATTTTATTTTCCTTGAAATGGATAACCAGCCAGCATCATTTATGAAATAAACTACCCTTTCCCCTCTAAATTGAAACATCGCTTTTGCCGTGTATTATACTGAAAGTCTATTTCTGAATTCTCTCTTGTTGCACTGATCTGTTTGTATATTCAAACATGTAGTGACATTTATTATTCTTTTTGACTGTGCAGCATCTGAATCCCCTTCCCATGTTTGAGAAAATCCCCATCTTACGATTCTATCCGTAGGAGCCCATCCTTCACAAAAGAAGCTGAAAATGTCAGAGCCTTTCTCAGGTTCCCTTAAAGCTAGGGTGTGACAGCAGTCAGCTTCTAAAATGGGTCCCAGTGATCTGTGATTCCTGGTATTCACACCCTTGCGTAATCCCCTCTCTCATTGAGCAAGGTTATTGCAGAAATGATGGTACCGGTATGTGATTTCTAAGGTTAGTTATGAGTTACTGTGGTTCCTGCCTTGTTTTCTGACTTGGATCATCACTCAGTCTGGGGAAAGCCAGCTGTTATACCGTGAGCACCCGCAAGTAGCCCTGTAGAGAGACCCATGTGATGAGGAACTGAGACCTCCTGCCAATAGCTGTGTGAATGAGCCATCATGGAAGCACACCCTCCAGCCCAGTCAAGCCTGGATGACTGTGGCCTCTGAGAGACCCTGAGGCAGAACCATTCAGCTAAGCGCTCCTAGATGCCTGACCTACACATACTGTGTGAGATGAGAAACATTTGGTGTTCAACCTGCATAGTTTGGGGGTAATTTGTTACACAGCAATGGATAATACATAGAGTACAGCACCTTACCCAAGTTCTCCACTTATTTTATATTCTTCAATAAGATTTTCTAGTTTTCTTCACATAGGAGCTATGTCTTTCTTGTCTAGTTTATTCCTAAGTATTTTATGGGTTTTATCTCTAATATGAATGAAACATTAAAAATTTCCACTTACGTGTTTTTGCAAGATTAGAGCAAGTCTATTGGTGTTTACATGTTTATCTTGTAGTCAATAATTTACCAGATTCTCATATTTATTATGTCTGTGAGTGTGTGAGCGCGCGTGTGCTTTCCCCCCTAACTAGAGTCTCTCAGGTTTCTGAGACATACAGTCATTTTACCAGTAAGAAGGAATTTCAAAATAAAAGACTTGAACTTTTCTAAAATTAATGCCAATTACTTCATTCTCTTGTCATGCTGTTACACTCTCTTAAACAGTGAGGGACAATACTGAGAATAGCGGGTATCTCTGGTTCCTGATTCCTACTAAAATGGGTTTCCGTGTTTTGTTGTTTAGAATGAGAGTTGCTTTTAGTTTGGTGGGGCTTTTTGTTTGTTTGCTTTTTGGTTGAGATATAATTTACATATCAGAAAAGTCACTTTTTTAAACGTATAGTTTGATAAGTTTTAACCACCACTAAAATCAAGATCAAGAGTATTTCCATCACCCAAAAAAAGTTTCCTCATACTCTTTTGCAGTCAGGCTTTTATATCTTTGCTTCAGTTTAAATAAGATACATGCGGGAAGCATTTGATATCTTGCTCCCTGGCACACGTCTTCAGTTTGGCTCAAATAAACCCTTATAAAAAAATTAAAAATTAAATAAATAAGATACAGGTGCTTATGATGCAATTCCACTGTTAATATTTGTTCAAGCTCTGTATGAATAGAGACCATATCTATATTGCTTACTCCTACACTGCCAGCACCTTGTATAATACTTGGTATATCGCAGGTCTTCAACACTTACTGAGTTAATAAATGAATGAATAAGTGAACCAATCAACCAACCAACAAATTCACCTTGGTGCTCAGCCCCATTCCTTAATGCTCCCTGATGCCAACTGCTTTCCTGCCTTTATCTCCCAGGTCTGCATTCTCCCTGACTCCTCACTGGTGCACAACAGCTATCTACCAGGTGAGCAATCCATTGCCTCAAATGACATCCCTTTGCCTATCTGGTTTTTTCTTCCAAGAAGAAGCCGAACAACATCAAAAACAACAAAGGTGGCTGTTTCCAGTAATGTCCATTGACACAGAGTGTCAAAAGGGACAAACTAAAATTAGGAAGCAAGGGAATCAGATCCAAAGGTAGGCAGTTTGATATCAATCTTCAGTGTAAATTCTGAAGGAGCTAGACCAAGACGGAAACTGACCATAAATACTGGGTTAAAAGTCAGAAGTGGAGACCACGGTGGAGAAACAGCAAGGCTGCGAACTGGGGGAGCTGCCCATTACTCCTACAGGACGCACAGCCAGCGTCTTCTGCCAGTCTACTGTGTTGTGTTCTGCCTGCTTCATACATTTCCCACCATCACCTGCAAAAACATATACCCACAAACAATGGATCTATTTTGGAGGGCCTGTCTCATTCTCAGTTCCCTCCAGGTGCAGCACTAACTACATACACACCACTAAACAGGTAAGATGGAATTCGCAGTTTCAGAACTGGCTACTGACTTGTTCAGAGCTAGAGAAAACGGTGAAAAAACTGAGCTATGAAGTGCAGAAAAGTGAAGAAACTCATCTTTTTCTAAAGACAAAACAATAAGAGTGAAAACATACAAAGACACAATTCTTTGAGATTTCTGAACGTAATTAACACCCTAGTATACTCTAAAAATAAAAATGCAAGCACAGAAGCATTAAAAAAAAAAAAAGGCTGAGTAAACTACCCTTTGCTTACTAATAGCCAATGTTGGTAATTTGGGCAGATGTAAATAAGACACCACCACAATGTGTAGACAGCAACCACAGAAAGAAGATAGGCAGACCTAAATAGGGGAAGTTATAAAAGACTACAGAGACTATCACTGAAAAGCTTGTCTTCGGGAATTCGGATGATTATATGAAAACAAATTCGAAGTTTAATTTCCCTGGAGGAAGCCATAAGGAAGAGGGAGGAGAGTTTTAGCTGGAAACGGGGAGCGAGTCCGAGGGGGATGTAAAGACTAGATTAAAGAGACATAAAAAATATGTCCAAAGACACAAGCCTAGTGAGGGACTTCCCTCACTGGGAAGACACCTGGTGCTTCATGTGTCTTTCTGATCGCTGACTGGGTATTTCTATGAAGTTACAAAGCAGCTCCTTTCATTTACAGCTCGACAGGTTTTGCTTTCAAATACCTGCAGGTGTATCCTCCCGCGCGCTGGCAACGAAACGTGTTTTCCTCTTCTGTGGTACCACGCTCGCCACCTAACTTAACAGCGGGGACTTGGGGACTGCCGGGTCACCAGCTTTGGACTTTACGAAGAAGTCAAGGGCATCAAAGTTGTTTGCAATTTCCCTCAAGGAAGAAGAAAAATAAATAAATTAAAAACCCTCACTACCTTTTTCTGTAAACCTAATCAGGGAGGCCTCGGGATTCCCGCAGCGGAACGCGCAGAGGGACTGAAGGGAAGGGTCAAGTTGCCCAAGTGACCGAAAAGAAGCCTGATTTGGAAACGTTTCCAAACGTTTGGAAGGTGTTTCCAAGCCTGAAGAGGAACCCAGACTCAGGCCGACCCCCATAACACGGCGCGGCCTTGGCCAAGGCGTGGCGGCTTTCTAGGCACGCTTCAAAAGCTGTGTACATTTCAGAGTCCTGGAATAGGTACAAATCGCTACTGCGACCGGAACGAAACGTAAAATCGTAAAACACGCAGCAGAGTTCACGCAAGGACTTGCTGGGATAATGTGGAAAAAAGGGCCAAACTATGCAGCTGGCCAAAGACTACGATTCCCAGCATTCAATACAGTGTACCCCCTACCGTGTTGCATGCCGGGATTGAAGTTACACACCACCCCATCCCCATCTAAAAGCGATCCGGGGATTTTCAACTACCTCTCACGTATTTCTCTTTTTCGAGAAGTACTACCAAATAGAAAGCTCACTGAGAAAATTCGCACTGGAATCCATCCAACGTGACTCCACGTGTAGTCAGAGGAAAGATGAAGAACGCGTTGCCATGGCTACCGTTTCCCCTGGTCACGGAATAAACGCTCTCTAGGATCCGGAAGTGGTTTCCCTGTGACCTCTCCAAAAAGAGGGATGTGTTCTGGGCTGACGTTAATTGGACGGTTTCCCAAAGAGGCCAAAGCTTCCCAGGCAAAGGGGCGGTCCCGCGTGAAAGGGGCCCGCGGAGCCCTTTGATTGGAGATTAGCAGCTATGGATGACGAATCGGAAGGAGCCACGCTTCGGGCATCGGGCACCGCACCTGGACAGCTCCGATTGGTGGACTGCAGTCCCCCCCGCGAGTCCCTATTGGTTACAGAAGGTGCGTGGTGCGGCAGGATTGGTGAGTTCGTGTTTCCCGTCCCCCGCCCTCGAGAAGTGGGGGTGAAAAGCGGCCAGACCAGCTTGGGGGGCAGTGGGCGGACCGCGCGGCTTGAGGTCTAAGGATCTGAACCCAGGGGTGGCAGGGCGGAGGCAGCTCCTGCGATCAAAAGGGACTTGAGAGCCTCGGCAGCCGTGCGCCATGAGGGCCCTGTGGGTGCTGGGCCTCTGCTGCGTACTGCTGACCTTCGGTGAGTGAGCTCCGAGGAGCGGGCCCCCCGGATGCCCCCCCTCCTCAAGCGCGGCGTCTTCTCGAAGGTTCTGGGGGCGTTGAGCCTGGGAGGGGGATAACAGGGCCTGCGCTGGGCGGAGGGGCCCATCACCTTTCCTCGAAAGAGGCTCAGGGGCTTTCGTCCACTCTTCTCTGGAAAGGAAAAAAGAACAGAGTTATTTAAATCCCTTGCAGATCTCCTGGTATCCGCACCGGGAGGTCTCAGTCGCTTGGATGTGGGGTCCCTCTGGAGCTCCCGCTATCCCCGAGGTTGTTGTAGGTGCCCCGTCCGACGGACTCGTGCAGACGTCCCGACATTCCGCTGTCCGGGCTTAAGGACCCCGCAGGTCTGCCGCCCCCCAGCGAACGCGCGTTCCTTTTCTTCGGCCCGTGCTGGTCTCGGAAGCGTGGGGCCCTGGGTCACCAGGAAGGCAGCGTTAGCGTGTTTGATTCACTTTTGCTCCAGCTCCGTAATATAAAAATCTCTTAACGTGTCTTCCCCTTCTCCGACCCCTGGACTGGATTTCAGTTCCCTTCGCCAAAGGTTGCACAAATCCTACTTGTATTTTGACCTGTGATGTTGAAGGCCTAAGTTTTGATGTGGTCAGTTTGGAGGCCTTCCCTTGGCCTGCGCGCAACACGTGTGACTGTAGAAGAGGCCTGGTATCAACTGCTAAACGTTATTTATAAAGGATCCGAAGTGGCATTTTAGAAGTGCTGGCTGCCTCGGTATTTTAGAATCTCCCGGGGAACCTTAGTATTTGGGCTTAAACAAGAACCGTGCAGACTTGGGTTTACATTGGGTATTTCAACCAGTGGATCCATTCTCCCATCCCTACCTCCCGTATTTACCAACTGAATGATGCAGCCCCTACCCTTGCCCTGTCTGATTATATGCCTTCTGAGAAGTACACGAAAAAACAACAGTGTTTTTCGGTGTTAAATCTTTCTTCAGGGTCGGTGCGAGCTGATGAAGTCGACGTGGATGGTACAGTGGAAGAGGATCTGGGTAAAAGTAGAGAAGGCTCAAGGACAGATGATGAAGTAGTACAGAGGTTTGTGTTCATTTGAAACTATACAGATAAGCTCTTGTGAACACTGTGGAATACAGTGGCTTCTTTTGTATCTGCAAAGGTCCTGATGAAGTGTAACACCCGAATTTATAACCTTGAAAATGGTCATTCAAAATGTAGGAAGCCATGTGCGCACATAAATATCACCTAACTTGCCGCTAAGAATGGTCAGACTTGATTGAAGTCTTTTGAAAACTATCTGGATAACTATTGCAAAATACTAGCACTATTACCTTCCTAAAACCTTAGGAGAGACTTTCAGTTGGTTTTGTACTCAGTAAGTATGTACACTTAGTAGTTTTAAAAGTAGGATTTCTGTCGGTAGCAGTGTTTTAAAATTTGGCTTTTTAGGACTTAACTGACAGTTTTGTAGACCCTAAAAGGCCAAAGCTTCCCAGTCAAAGGGGCAGTTCCATGTATGGGGGAACATAAATGAGTATGTCTTTGCTTTTTAGTAGAGGAAAGTTGGGTTTATTTTTGTGACAATTTTAGGAAGAGTATTTCCATCTTGGTGTCCTACTACTGTGGTAAAATAACACTGAGCTGGTAGATTAGTAATATTTTATAAAGGTCTCCATTTCACCCTTTTAACACTATGGACAATCTTAAGAGATCACTGTGCTCTCATCACAGATCCTATATATTTAGAGGAAACTAAGCAATGCAGTATTTGTTTATCAAATTTATTTCCTTAGAGAGGAAGAGGCTATTCAGTTGGATGGACTGAATGCATCTCAAATAAGAGAACTTAGAGAGAAATCAGAAAAGTTTGCCTTCCAAGCTGAAGTAAACAGAATGATGAAACTTATCATCAATTCATTGTATAAAAATAAAGAGGTAAGCAAATACTATTTTCTCTTTGTTTGGTAGCGTACTTATTTACTTTCATAGTAAATGTTCTTACATGGGAATTCCAAGTAAGTAGTTAGCCGGGTTTAAATACCCAGTACTCTATGTACAAGAATTGCTACTAGATACCATGTTTGCACATGCGCACGCGTGTGTGTACATGTGTGCGAGTGTGTGTGTGTTGGGTTGAGTCAGGGATTATTAGACATTTTCCCTTCTCCAAATGTGTTCATGGCCTGCTAAATACTGTGAGTGTTAAGGGCCGTCACACAAAGCAGGCTTCATGTACTGCATACCTAGAGATCGCTAGGAGGAGAATAGAGCGTAACTACTCTTACCAGTGCAGGTATCCCATCGAGTTGCTCTAGTCCTCTGTGTAAGGAGCTGTACCCCCTTTTACCAAGAGAGTGAAGGCACCTCTACCTAAGGAATGATAAGAAATCATTCCTTAAAGAGTGCTTTTTCAGAGTACAGAGGAGAAATAAAAGGAGTTTGACATTAACTTTAATGTCTTGCATGTCTTGAAGCTAACCTGAGTGTGTATTAAATCTGGCTTCCATTTAGATTTTCCTGAGAGAACTGATTTCAAATGCTTCTGATGCGTTAGATAAGATAAGGCTAATATCGCTGACTGATGAAAATGCTCTTTCTGGCAATGAGGAACTAACGGTCAAAATTAAGGTAAGCTTAAAACAGTTTTACAATAAAAACATCCTTGGAGATACAGAATCCGTATTAGTCAAGGTAGACTAGGTTATGCTACAGTAACAAGTTTTATTGGAACACTGCCATGCCTGCTTGTGTATTATCTAAGACTGCTTTTGTGCTACATGGCAGAGTTGAGTAGTTGTGACAGAAACCATATGGCCCACAAAGCCTAAAATATTTCCTCTCTGGCCTTTTTACAAACCAAGGTTGCCACCCCTGGCTTAAATCATCAGTCACAGGCTGCCTGTGGCCTTTGCTTTGTGTCACCCGCACTCCAGGACACGGGCTGATGGAGCAGCCGCCATCTGGAGTGTATGTAGCTGGCTGCCATGGTGTAGAGAGAGCTTGGAGGGTCTTACATCAATTAAAGGCTCCATCCTGAAAGCCACACTCCTCTCACTTATAACTCATTGGTCAGAGCTAGGCATATGGCCTTACCCAACCATAAATAAAGGACGTCTATGCCTGTTATATTTCTGGAAGGCAGAAAGCCGGGAATGTTCAGTGAAGAACACTGACCATCACAGATTCCAAATACAGAAGTCATTCAAGTTTTGTACTTTTCTATCAGAGAAATAGGCAAAACATAAAATTGTATTTTTCTTGAATATTTGCTTCAAAAATAACTTGTTTTGTTTAGTCTATCTCTGCCCTGTGACGTTTAGACCAGTCTCTGCTCTCTTTGATACTGAGAATTATTCTCTATAAAGGAAGTTGCTCGTACTTAAGATGGGCACTTTCTTAAAAGGCCATAACATACTATATGGAGGAAAATATTTCAGTTTAATTTTCTGTATTGGAATTGAGGTGGCCCAAAGTGGGAGTTTCTCAATGGATATAGCTCAGTATTTACTCCTCATACTGTGAGCAGTAAGCAAATATAACTGTCTTGTTTTTGTCTTGCTTTTAGTGTGACAAGGAGAAGAACCTGCTACATGTCACAGATACTGGTATAGGAATGACTCGGGAAGAGTTGGTTAAAAACCTTGGTACCATCGCCAAATCTGGGACAAGCGAATTTTTAAACAAAATGACTGAGGCACAAGAAGATGGCCAGTCAACTTCTGAATTGATTGGCCAGTTTGGTGTCGGTTTCTATTCTGCCTTCCTTGTGGCAGATAAGGTCATTGTCACGTCAAAACACAACAACGACACCCAGCACATCTGGGAATCTGACTCCAATGAATTTTCTGTAATTGCTGACCCAAGAGGAAACACTCTAGGACGGGGAACTACAATTACGTGAGTGTTACTAATTCCTAATAAGAATTAATGGTCGTAGTAAGGCTCTTGAGTCTCCAGTTCGGGCTCTCTGAGCAAACAGCTTATTTTGGGCCTTAATTTCCTTGCCTATAAAATGAGGAAATTGAACTGTGCTCATCATTTGAGGACCTAAGGCCCAGCCAGACACAAAGAGCTGTGCTGGTGTTGTTTGTGGAGGACATAAAGTAGGAAGGGTTAGCTCTTCCAGGGAAGAAGGCAAATTGGAGGCCTCACAGAGCAGTGTCTTGGTCCAAGTTTTCCAGGGAAGCGAGACTTAGAAAAGTAGTTTAAGTCTGTGGAGCATCGTGGGTAAAGCATGGCGGAGCATTATATTCATGGGATTAGTTTTCTGAAGGGTGTGGAGGATGGCAGAACTGGATGAGAGGAGAATGGGTGACCACTGAAAATATTCAAGATCTGTGGTAGCAACTGGGGTGGTTTGGAGAGAACAAGTAGAGATAAAGAGCTTGAACAAACTCATGAAATTTCTTTGGGAGAAAATGTCCCGGATGAGAGTAATTAGTAATGATTGAATTCGAGTTGGAATTCATCTTAAGTCAGTACCTATTGTTTGTGCAGATGAGACAGGGCTTAGGTCCACAGGGCAGCTTTCTGCCTTTTTTCCCAGAGGTCAGTTGGCTTGCCCAGTCCTGCCAAGTGAAAAATGTCCCTGAAGTCTGGCTTTCTTTTTCCTTCGTTCAGTTTTAAATTTTCTTAATAAGAATGTTTAAATACTCAAGTAGGTAAGAAGCATTATCATTTTGACCAATTTTCTTCATCCCGAAAAGTAACATTTCCTGTCTTCATCAGCACAGATGTTCCTTAATGAAGGCTAATTAGATGACTGCATTTTAGTACTTGTACTAATTTATTCTTTCCAATTTACCTTTCCTTGCCTTTGTCATTACCATTTCACATCTCTCGGTCTCATTAGGAGGCATCACTGTTATACCCCAGTGCCCTTTCTCGTTAGCTGTTAAGGGTATATATAGGTAAATCACATCTCTTAACTAGAAAGAGAACATGATATGTCCCAGGAGGAGCTGATGTCTTAGGATACTGAGAGACAGGCAAAATTATCTAGATATAAGCGTTAAGAAAGCGAACATTTTGTTGACTGCTCTGTTCCCAGGGTCTAACTCTTGCTTGGCAAATACTTGTATAAATGAATCAGGTATCAGGACAGTTTCATACGGGTAGCATGGATCGTTGATCAGTAAATGAAACTTGACAACAGGTTGTGCTTTCCCTGGGCAAAATTGCCTTTTCAAGTTTTCCTGCCCCACCATTCACTCAATGGGTACTCATTTCAGTGCCTATCACCTGCTAGGGTTTAGGGCAACAATGGAGAAGAAGACAGATGAGGTCCCTGCTTTCACGTGGCTCCTTCTAGTAAGGAAGAAAAACATGAAGTCATTTCATAGTGGAAATGCCAGAAGGGAAGCTAAGAGACTCCTCCCTTACCAGAAGGCCTTTCTGAAATAGTGGGAAGTTAGGTTCAGATACTCCAGGCAGCAGCAGGCCCAGCATGTTGAAAGTTTCAAAGACAAGAGGTCCCTGTGAGGATCTGAAGGTCTAGAGTGGCCAAAGGAAAACAGAGTGAAGGCAAGAAAGTAACGAGGTCAAGATCTTGCCTATGTACATGACTTCATCTTACATTTGACCGATAAAATGGAAGCCACCAGACAATTCAGTTTCCTACCTACTCCTGTCCATCACCCCAAAGTTAGCTGCTGCTGTACCGTTCTGAGAGATTTTGTGAGGATTAAATGACGGCATGAAATTCACATCCAGTAAATGCAAACTGAAGTAATTGCTTCCGTCCTTCTTACAACAATGAGGGAGATGTTCTACATTTTTCCCTAAAGCTAGTCTCCATTTGCGATCTGTTGTCTTTCATCTTAACCTCCACAGAGACAAAGCATAAATTAATTCCTACTCCATCTTTAAAGTCAGCCTTTCCCACACACCTCCCTCTTTCCCACCAAAGTATAAGCATGTTCTAGTCTCTGGGGGATGGAAGGAAGGCAGGTAGTACCATGCTCCCTTATACTGTCAGGCACACACTATTTGTCTCTCTCCTCCACAGTTGAGCTTAAAGTACACTTGCCTTTGCTGCTCCTTCACCTTTTGTTCATGCCTCAGTCCACTGTACGTCAACTTTACCACCTTTCCATTGAAATAAAGTCACCAGTAAGTAACCCTTGTTCCTGAAGCCAATTCAGGATTTTTGAACTGACATTGCTCCCAGCAATGATTCTCTTTTTTTCTTAGTTTTTCTCTTGTGTTTTCTACAGAATTGGCTTTCTGCTACACAGTCCTTAAAACAATTCACTCAGTACCCAGCCTCCATGATCCTGCGTATCTTTTTTTTTCTTTGCCCATTTCTTAAATTTTGATATTCTCTTGCTTTAAAATTTAACTTTCAGCCCTTTTGTCATTATTCTTGTATTCCTTATTTAGTCTCACCTCTGTCATGCTTTTTCTCGGGATTCTCAAATCTATATTCTTACTCTAGATGAGAAGTCAGCGAGCTTTTTCTTAAAGGGCCTACTAGTAAATATTTTAAGTTTGTGGACTATAGGATCGGTCACAGGGCACAACTCTGCTGTTCCAGCTTGAAAGCAACCGTAGACAACATGATGAATGAGGTTGTGTCTTGATAAAATTTCTTACTTGCTCCAGCCATAGTTTGTCTGCTTCTGATCTCCACCTAACAACTGAGCTCTTTGCTCATATGTCTAATTTAAATATCTAAGATGTAGAACCATCAGCTTCAGCTTGCATCCAAAACTGAACTCTTCCCCAACCCAGCATCACTGAGATGACGCGGCTCTAAGACCATGACTTAGTCACCACGTTAGGCTGTGTCATCATGTACTGTCTACTTGTTGGCAGATGCTACTAACCTTCACTTTTTGAGGCAGGAAAGGTACCATGGATACAACATCCTTCATTTTTATTGGGAGCAGAAACATGAAGATAGGGGCCACCTGCTATGTGAGAGACTATGTTGGGATTTGTCATTTGGGGTGGTGGAGGAAGGGTTTGTAGAAGTGGCAGGAAGGGAGAAGAGGAAGCAATGCTACAGTTGTCAGCACTGGAGTTAGCTAAACCAGTGCTGTCCAGGAGAACTCGCACGGAAATGTTCTGTGTCTGCACTGTCTTACATGGCAGCCACCAGCCACGTGTGACTATTGAGGACTTGGATGTGGCAGTGCAACGAAAGAACGAATTTTAAATTTTATTCAAATAGTTACATATAGGGGGCTACTGTTTTGGGTGGTGCAGATATAAACAATAGTTCAGATTAATTTTCTAGCTTTTTTTAGGAATGTGTTTTTATTAGGGGTTCGCTATCTACAATAATCATTGGATCTCTAGATTAACTATCAGTGCATATAATTATACTTTTCTCCAGAATGTTTCAGTGTTTTTACACCTTGAGCTTTCTTAAGATTTCAGTCCTTCAAATGAAAAAACCCCAACATATTTAGAAGGTTGGAAACATTTTCATTTTCTACCTACAACTAAGGATGTTCTCCACTTAAGAGAATGTAAGGAAGATTTTTCCCTTTATCATACCCATCTTTGGTATATTTAGTTCACAAACTCTTATTGATGATGAGAGTCCTAACATGAATAACAGAGGCCATCCTGGGTTACACAGACCTACTGGCTGTTAGCATTGTTATGAAGGTATTTAGATGAATTTATAATCAAATCATTTAAACCATGCATGTGTCTTTATAAATGGCTTATTTTCTTTGCAGCCTTGTTTTAAAAGAAGAAGCATCTGATTACCTTGAATTGGATACAATTAAAAATCTTGTCAAAAAATACTCACAGTTCATAAACTTTCCTATTTATGTATGGAGCAGCAAGGTAAATCTATATTGAAATTTATATGTATTACCTTGGCACATATTTAAATATTTAATACTTAATGAAGATGAAATGTGATTTTTTTCAGTTTTGATACTTATAGGATTTTCTAAAAGAAGACCTATTTTTTTGAGTTGTAATTTTGTTTTATATTCTATAAATCAAGTCAGAATTATTAAAAAGATGAGTTTAACAGTAATTCTACTTTCTACTCCAACAGACTGAAACTGTTGAGGAACCCATGGAAGAAGAAGAAACAACAAAAGAAGAAAAAGAAGAATCTGATGATGAAGCTGCAGTAGAAGAAGAAGACGACGAAAAGAAACCCAAAACTAAAAAAGTAAGTCTGGTTCATCTCCATATTTAAAATCTTGTTTAGGATATTTTAGAGAAAACTTGAAAACCCAAGTATGTACAGACTGATTTGAGGCAAGCTTCAAGTTTTAAAGGTCACCTTTTCCCAAATGTTAAGTCCATCTTTTAAAAACAAGGATTTTGTGTTTTCTGCTTCCAAAAAGTTGTAAGTACCAAACACAGGTTATTTTTATTAAGAATTTTCTAACTTCTATATGTTGCTCAAGACTGGTGGCTTATAACATGTCTTGAACTTTAAAATCTTAAAAAACTTTCTGCATCTTTTGTCACGTGTTAACTATACAGGTATTAACTATAAAATTAGTTCTCTGGTCTGCTATTAAAATATATGTCTTGGAAATTAACCTATCATAGGTAGGTAGCAGAAGTAATGGTGGGAGGTTTTGAGGAATTTTTATTGGAAGATGTTGGATTTCTAGAAGTCATGAAATAGGAATACATAATATGTGTATCTTTCTAACCTCAACATATTTTAAAGAAATAACATTTTAGCTAGTTAAAAAGAACAATGAAGAAACCTTAATTAGATTTTAATAAATTATGATAAGCAATTGCTTATTTTATATTAAATGTCAGCCTTAAGTGTTGACATTTTTAATTTTTGATTCAATTGGTAGGAACATACTAGCTTAGAGGTACCCTTTGGTGCTTCACATATTCTTTTGAAATGTCCTAAAGCTATGATTTCCACTAGTGTAACTGCTGAATGGTGTTGGGAGAGACTAATCAAATACTGTAACTTCAGGTTGAAAAAACGGTCTGGGATTGGGAACTTATGAATGATATCAAACCAATATGGCAGAGACCATCAAAAGAAGTAGAAGATGATGAATACAAAGCTTTCTACAAATCATTTTCAAAGGTAAATATTATTTTAGAATAATGTGATAATGAAACATGATATCAGAATGTTTTAAAATAGTTTATAAATACTTCACAATTGGTTTCATTTTTAATGCTATGTATTTTATATTGCGTATTAAAAAAATTTGAGAAGAAATCTGTAGCCTTCACCAGGTTGCCAAGGGGTCTGTGTTACAAAAGAGATTAAGAAGTACCTACAAGGGCAGAGGTGTGGTTTCCACTATAGAACCCATAAAACAGTCATGTTACTGAATGACTCTTCTTTGCTCAGGCCTCCTTCTCGTGTTGCTTCCTTCCTCAGTCACTTCATAACACAAGATGGAGCTCCAGCCATTACATCTACGTCACAGAGCCATCTACATCACAGACACTACATCTTTCTCCTTTAAGGAGCCTTCCCAGAGTCTCAACTACCAATTTCTGTTTACAGAAATCTTGTAAACAGATTTACAAGATCTGAATGGCTTTTAATGTAATCTTTAAAGAGCTTGTTTACAACATCAAACAATTACTGTGAGGTCATATGCCTAGGTAGGAATAATTACTAACTCTGGTTCCTTGCCTAGTTTTTTCCTTTTACTGATCCCTTGTAATTCTTGAATCCACAACTAGCATTAAGATTGTTCCAAGGTAATGTTTCCCCAAACAGCTTTTTTTATAGAGTAGAATAGTTTAATGGACTTAGCATGACTACATAAAACTTAATACTGTATGATTCTGTCTATTCTTTACTCTTTATTCCACCTGTAAATTTGTTCCTTAACCTTCTTGGTTTTCCTTATGTTAACATCCAACCATCCTTTAGGCTTTTTACCTCTAAAAACTTGCCCTGGTTCTGCCTCCACTTTCATTCCCATGAACTCTAAAGTCCTAGTGTATGCAAAGATACTTTCATCTAGGTCAGCTGTATTAGAAGATATAATGTGAGCCACATAATAAGCTGGTTTACTTTGGGGAGGTTTCTGTACCGTGTCTTCAAAGTTCGGCTTTGTATTTTACACTTACCATCACATCTCAATTCAGACTCACCAGATGTGGCTACAGTAATGGATAATGCATATAGATCTAGGGAACTCCTCTTTATACTTTTGTAGCTATTTACATACCTCTTTATAGCCATAACTGTAGTCCAGATTCCAAGGGAGAAATCTGTTCCTGAGTCCTTTTTGTGGTTGACCAGTCCATTCTTGAAGTGATGTTTATGGTTTTGTCCTTTAGGATGGTGGTTTTCCCATCCTGCTCTCACACATGTGGAACCTGGACTCACCCATCCTTCCCGAGTCTAGAAGTACATAATGTTATTGACAGTCATCATCAAAACGACTATGTCTAGGCAGTTAGAATTGCAGTCTTAGTTGTTTCTTCTTCCCTCCGTAACCTCCCCACCCCTTTTTTGATAAGGGCACTCGTTTGGTTAATTAAATGCTGAACTGCACGGTAGCTTCTGCACTGCCTTTGTTTTGTGCCATTTGGGTAACTAAGTACCAACTTTCCATAGGAAAGCGATGACCCCATGGCTTATATCCATTTTACTGCTGAAGGAGAAGTTACTTTCAAATCAATTTTATTCGTACCCACATCTGCTCCACGTGGTCTTTTTGACGAATATGGATCCAAGAAGAGTGATTATATAAAGGTGGGTGTTTAAGTAGTATAAACTGAATTTAAAGTTTGAAAATGTAATTTCCAGAAAGTAACTTTCTTTCTTTTTTTTTTTTTTTTTTTTTTTTTTGTCTCTGCGTAGCTCTATGTGCGCCGAGTATTCATCACGGATGACTTCCATGATATGATGCCCAAGTACCTTAATTTTGTCAAGGGTGTTGTAAGTATCTGAAGATTGGGGAGAGGGGGGATTAGAGTGGTAGTATTTTGGTGGGGAGGAGGTTGTTTGGTTTTGGTTTTTCTGCTCACTGAACTTTCTTTTGCCATCTGAAGGTGGACTCAGATGACCTCCCCTTGAATGTTTCCCGTGAGACTCTTCAACAGCATAAGTTGCTTAAGGTGAGTGTCTCTGGGACGATACTGGCTGCTTTGCTCTTTGATTCAAGTCAGAGGACAGTTTCCATTAGTGGAGTCACCAGATTTTGAGACTAGTCTTTGGCTCTACAGATGAAGAACTTAATTTTACTCTGGAATTCTCAAATCCTGAGAATTTGATTGTTTTTTTCCCTTTTTATAATACAAATTTTCAAACATAGAAAAGTCGAAAGAATTGTACAGTGAACATGTACATATATGTACATATACACATGCACACACACACAACCTGGTCTAAAGTTAGAGTGTAAACATCAAAGCAATCTTGTGACTATTTCCAGGGACAACTACAATGTAAAATGTAATTTTACTACAATGTAAAATTACATTTACATTTCCAGGGACAACTACCTCACATATTGCAGGTTCTCAAAAGTTTGAGATGAAGTTCTTTAATCAGTTACTCCTTAATTTTGTTCAGGTGATTAGAAAGAAGCTTGTCCGTAAAACTCTGGACATGATCAAGAAGATTGCTGATGAGAAATACAATGATACTTTTTGGAAAGAATTTGGTACCAACATCAAGCTTGGTGTTATTGAAGACCACTCCAATCGAACACGTCTTGCTAAACTTCTTCGATTCCAGTCTTCTCATCACGCAAGTGACATTACTAGTCTAGACCAGTATGTGGAAAGAATGAAGGAGAAACAAGACAAAATCTACTTCATGGCTGGGTCCAGCAGAAAAGAGGTGAGATAAACTCCACCTGTCAGGGATCATGGTATATAACTGTGAATTTATAACCAGCTCTTGAGGGGAAAAAAAGAAAAATTTAATTGTAATTAAGAACTATGGTAGTTTGGAGGCCTGGTCAGTCATTGATAGGAAAGTCACTTACATTCTTTGTTCCTCTTAATTCTCCACCTGTAAAATGAGGTTGTTAATACTATATAAACATAGATACTAAGATGAACAAATAAATACCGAGGCTAGACTTGGAATTAACCTTTAATTCCCTTAATTTCACAGGCCGAATCGTCTCCATTTGTTGAGCGACTTCTGAAAAAGGGCTATGAAGTGATTTATCTCACAGAACCTGTGGATGAATACTGCATTCAGGCTCTTCCTGAGTTTGATGGGAAGAGGTTCCAGAATGTTGCCAAGGAAGGAGTGAAGTTTGATGAAAGTGAGAAAACGAAGGAGAATCGTGAAGCAATTGAGAAAGAATTTGAGCCTCTGCTCAATTGGATGAAAGATAAAGCCCTCAAGGACAAGGTATTCTTCTGGAAATTAGAAATGTGAAAATTGTAGTATCTGCCTTTTTTTTTTAATTGTTTTGTCAACATACTACTAAACTTTGCAACTGGTTACTCTGTAACCATGAAAACTTGTCAGAACATTTAATATTGTGGTTAAATTATTGGGGAGGGACAACCTTAAAATTTAGGAACTACAAAGAATTAAAAGGATAATAGTGGTTATTCTATATGAGGGTACTAGGGTTTTTTTTTCCTTACAACTGAAAATTTTCTGTAGTTTAATATTGCTCTTGTAACAGGTTAAGTTTTATATGTTGTTAAAAATTGGTGATTTAAGTATTTCTGATTGAAAAATTCAGACTGTTAAATGACAGTGTCTCCTGAGAATCTGAATG